>NW_004567129.1:21659999-21689941 GCF_000260355.1 Condylura cristata | reverse complement strand
AAACACCTCTTCTACGAAGCATAATTGTTTAAATATGGAGAATCTAGCTCCAAAATGACTTCTTTTTTAGTATAACTCTTCCTCTCATTATATAAATATTTGATGAGTATATATCCTATGTGTCAGGAACTAGGGACAGAAAGGCAAACAGATGGAGCTCTTCAGGCAGAGAAGAGTCTCGCGGATGAACACTAAACAGTATGTACTCACAATATTTAGTAAAACAGGCTGAGAAGGGCCAGGGGAATTCCACATTGTGGGTTTGGCAAGCATCTTGGTAGCATTAAAGAAGGCTTCCTGAAGGAAGTGTCACCTAAATGTGAAGAGGGAGCTGCCTCACAAGGAGGGGGTTAGCATGCAAGGCCAGTTAATAACAGATCATGAGACCATCAACTAATGATGGCTCTTTGAATGAATTTGCATTAGTTCTCATAGCGTTGCCTTTTAAACCATCTAGTCCACAATCAGGGCATCGTCTTTTTTTTTTTTTTTTCCTTTAAAGATTGATTTATTTATACACACAGAACTGGGATACAGGTCAGAGGTTCAGGGGGGTGAGCAGATTCACCAGAGACAGATTGGGGAGCAGAAGGCAGACTGACAAAGTACACTGCTGAGGGGAACGGGGATGAGACAGGAAAGGTCTGCTGTGCTTTGTAGGTCACTTCCCTGGGCAGGGATCGAACTTGTGCTGAAGCAGCTGCAGCTAGCTTCATAGTGCTGCACTTTAACCCACTACACAACCAGGGAGGGCCCAAGGGCATCTTCCAAACCCCAAATTTATCCCTGTTATGGTCAGCCAGAGATACAGGCTGCCCCTTTTCTACCAGGTCTCAGGTTGAAGAGAACACAGTTGCTCTGTAACCTTGAGGAATAAAAATATCTGTGATACCCTGGTGAGGGTATGGAAGAGAGGTGAAGGACATTTCAGTCTAACACCTCATTTTTCAAGAAAGGGTGAGTTGACTTGATTACTATTCTGCAGTCTGTGTTATAAATCCAGTAAAATTCCAGGCAGAAAGTAGGCTAACTCCAAGGAAATTTTCATCCATCCCCTTCATTTTTACTACTTGCCCAATTCAGAGCTTCTAGCTCCAGAAGCACTCCTATACCCCGCCCTCAAATTTGCATAAATGTTTATTAATTTTATTATGGAAAGAACTAGGGTGTAAGTCAGAGGTACTGGGGGATGAGAGGATTCAACAGAGAGAGAGTTGGGGAACAGAAGAGGCACATCGACTGAAGTCCACTGCTGAGGGGAGCAGTGGGAGAGACTGGAAAGGTCTGATGTGCCATGTGGGTCAGCTCCCTGGCCAGGGATAGAACTCAGGCTGTAGAGGTGATAGACCTGAGACTTAACCCCTAGGCCACCAGGGAGGCCCAAATTTTGCCAAATTCTTAAATCACTTGTACTGCCACTTCATATTTTGTGGACACTGGCTCAGCTTTGAAACAATTTTGAAGTGGAAAGGCAGTATGATTTGCCATCCAAGGATTAATAGTGAACACCTAGATGTGTTTAGATAATATTCAGTTATCAAGGACTACACACCCACCTCGCTTCCACATTTATATCTCATCTCCAAAATAATCCTCTGATGTGTTTTCATCATTACCTTTTCAGAGGTCACCAAACTGAAGCACAGGGAACTTTTAATATTTAAAATACTGTTTTTCTTTTCACTTAACTAGACACAGTGAAATCCTGAGGTCTGCATAGAAGGAAGATGAGCAAGTTGGAGGAAAGGGGTTACTCTACTATTGAATATTGCACAAGCTGCTCTCTGAGAGAAAAAGCATCCCTGCTTTCTGATTTCCTTGACAGATTAACTTCCACCATAACCAATTTCAAACTTTCAGAGTGACTATGAACCAGCTCAGGCAGTTCTTGAAAATTGAACAATCAGTTCTGGTTAGTCAGCTGCAGGACCCCCTCTGAGGAACTTTTCAAACATAAAAAGGCACACACATCACCTAAGAATATTGTTAAAAGGCAGACAGAACCCAGTAATTCAGGGGTGGGGTTTACTCTTTTGCATTTCAATTCATCTCTCTAGATACCAAGGCTATTGACTTAAGGACCACAGTTTGAGAGGCCTGGGGCTTAGTTCTCAACTCAGACCTTCTCTAGGAGCTGACTTGGAATTCAATGGTGTAAACTAAACTCAATGGTGTAAATCCCCACAGTCATTTAATGCCACACCCATGAACTGCTCCTTATTGTGCATACACACTCACTACAAGCTCTACCAGCCTTTGGGAAATTCTTCAGCAGAAGACATGAGTAGTTTGGGTGTTGTATGATGGCATAACATATTTCTCCCATTCATATCTACTCAATATGTGACTCTGGGGCAATTATGCGTCAACCACTTGCATGCACAAAGCACATGCATGTTATCAGGGGAAGCGGGGCCTGGTCACTTCAGTGAAATCTGTTCTTGGGTAAGAAATAGGACTTGGGGCCCTCCCTGCTGGCACAACCGGTTAAAGTGCAGCACGATGAAGCTATCTGCAGTCACTGCAGTTTCCAGGCCCACATGGCCCTGCAGACCAATCCTGTCTCACCCACTGCTCCCCTCAGCAGTGTTTTTCAGGTGATCTGTCTGTTCTGTTCCCCACTCTGTCTCGTGAATCCTCTCACCTCTTGCACCTCTGGCTTGCACCCCAATTCTTGTATAGATAAATAAATAAATCTTAAAAACAAAAAAAAGAAAGAAAGAAAGAAATAGGATTCAGCTGTGAATACTGGCTTGCACTATTTATATACTTACACCTCTGCCAGGGACAGAACTAATACTGCCCTCTTTGACAATCAGAGAACAGCGTTACAGAAATTCTTGAGATGCAACCAAATGTTATGTTATGTTATCAGAAATAAACATTGTGGAGAGTAGCTGCACACACCAACTGCTTAACTCAATGCAAGGAAGGAGAAATGGAGCAAGGTTGTAAAGCTTGGCTAAAAAAAAATCAATTTTATTTTTAGATTTTCCAACCACAGTATATATGTCTGGCCAAGCAATCCACTTTATTATAATGCTGCTGCATTGATTTACACCCAGATAGTGAGATGAAGAGATTTTATAGCCTCTCTGGAATTCTTACAAATAAGAAAGCCTTTAGAATTCTCCCATAAGAAGGTGGCTTCTCTCAGGCCAGATATTTGCAATCTGACTTTTCATTCATGCTTATGTTTTAGAGATAATTCTAATTACAACCTGGATCTTACTCTGCTGACCCCAACATTTTATTTAAGGTGAACATGGCCAATTTGCAGGTGTCTTAAGTCATTATGCAAAAAAAAAAAAAAAAGTACCATTGATTTTGTGAAAAACGTAAAGTTCCGAACAATGAGCCATACACGGATAGATGAAGCCTAAAATAAAAATAGGTTTTTACAGACATTTTAGGATTCAATCCAGCAGATTATTGTGGTTGAGAGGAAATTATGCTTTTATTTTCCACTGGGCTTAGTGGCCACAATATTTCATGGAAGCAAAAATGACACACAGGGCCAGAGAATTTCTATTAAAAATGTTTCTGACCTTGAATTTAGAGCCATTAGCAGACTGCTTCAAAACAGGTAAATGCACATTGAATTCAAAGTGATATTCCAGAAATACAGGGTGTGTGATTCAGTGTGTGCCCTATGGCAACTCCCACAGAGCCCTGGATGATTAGAGCAAATTAAGCAGGAAGAGGGACAGTGCTTGGATTTGAAGGGGAGGTGTTACTTGCCTGTGTCTCCCTATAAATCATCAAGAGAATCACCTTTCCTGAAGCCTTCATCATTTCCTCACCAAATTTCAACACACATATGTATGTGTTTCTCTCTCCCCTCAGCTTCCACAATCCTTACTGGTCAGTTGTTTGTCCTCTGATCATAGATGCTCACCTAGGTCTCTATAGTTCCAAAAACCTGTTTTTTGCTTGTTTTGTCAGCCACCATAATACTTGCCAAATGTATCTTTTTCCTGTGTTACTGACATGCATACTATTTGTTTTCTTCAGAAACTTTATTTTTCTTGAAGTTTTGGAATTACTGATAATTTTGGCAAATATGTGCCTCTCTCTTTCTCAAGATGGCGTCAGAATTTTGTTTTTCATATGGAAGCTTTTCTGTTCATTATAGAAAAATTTGAATGTGGTGACAACGTCTGTGACATAGATAAGAAGGTAATGGCAAACTGTAGTGGGGTCATCTCAAAAAAGAAGAATATAAGCCCCACAACTGCCTTGTCAGTTACAAACATAGCAGTTCCAGGAAGACATTTTTCCATTCTCATCTGATTCCTTCTTTCTCTATTGAATAGCCACATCCTTCCCTGTCTACAGGTCATTTATTCAACGTTTAATAGCCAAAGACCTAATGACTGTTGGTCTTTCAATCATGGCAGCCAATCAGAATTGATCTTATTCTTCACACTCTCCTGCTACAGCTGAATCATGGGGAACTGCAAGTCAAGTGACGGGGAACACTGACTTTGGAGTCAGCAGAAGGAGTTCTGAATCACAGCTCTATCACTCGTAAGATAAATGACCTGGGCGAATTTATCTCATAGCAGCATAAGACAAAACTGATGCTCTCTGTCTAATACTATCTAACTTGAAGACTCCGGGAAGAAAATTAAGATTAGGTTTATGTACAATTTTTCTATGTAGCAATCATAGCTTCTATTTATTGAATGGTTCACCTGCTTTAAAGAGAACCTTGACTTATTTCTTTTTAATGATTCTATTTCAATTTCTTGCTATGTACACCACTTGGGAAAATTCCAATATTTTATGTAGATAGGTAATAAGTAAAATAACCTTTCCTAACTCATTTTTTAATGATATGAACCATCCTGAATATAAATAAAATTGTGTTTTATAGTTTTCTGCACCCACAGTTAACATAATTAATGACTTCAACTTGTTTTACTAAGCCTCAGAAAGGCAGTGCTTTTATATCTCTCCCATACTCCCTCCAAGTCTCTCCTTTCCATAGAAAACATGGTATTATCCTTCACTCTTTTCTCTTGTGAGGACAGAGGGCAAATATTGCAAGTCTTTGCCTGAGTTATTTGCTTTCAATCAAATCATAACCACTCAATGAAAAACATGGCCTGGTACTTCTCTTCTAGAAAATTCCACTGCATTTCAAAATCATATCCACTTTCTTAAGAATCCTACAAGTGTGGAATCCCTACTGATTCAAGCATGAGGCTCAAGGGTTACCCAGAGCGTTCTCAGGTGGAAACCCAAAGGGTACAGATTGGGTTCCACAAATATCCAATAGCTGTTTCTGCTTATTTTTAAGGGATTTTTGCATGACTGCTGATAGAAACTAGAAGTGTTCTCTGTTCACTTTGAAATGTGAAAATGGCTAAAACCAGTGCTGTCACCTAAGCAAGACTACAGTCTATAATACTGAAACATGCAGCCAAATACCCCAACATAGCAAATCCAGGTACTGCCAATGAGATCACACTGTGTCATAAATCCACTTTCACATGCACCTTCCTGCCATTCTTTCATATTGCAAACATTTCATAGCTTCAAAATCACCAAACGACACAGTGGCCATGATCTATAGGCACCCATGGGTGGCACACAGAGAGCCAGCATCATTGGATGACAGTAATGTGGTGATACCACGCACAATGTATAGTTCAGGGAAAGTGCTTATATAGTATCTAAACTAACTTACATAGTGCTTATATAACTTATAAAGTGCTTATATAGTATCTATACTAACTTCAGCTACTATACCTCCATGAAACCCTACTCTAATCAAAACAGGGGTAAATTCAACTTTTACCATATTTCTGAGCACCCTGCCTGTGAAGATGAGTATAGGTAGACACAGAAAAATTGCTTTCTATTGCCAAGCTGAAATAGCTAGACTGATAAAGAATGGAATATGACCTACAATTCTGATATCGAATTTTAGAGATGTTGTTGCATTTAACTACAAGGAAAAGCATTCCCTTATGGTATTTATATCACTCCCACCCTGTACTTATTTTGTTAGTGTGTCACATCAGGAAAAAAATAATAAGATTTTCTGCATTAATCTATCCAGAAAGAAACTATCCATGGGAAATAGTGTTCTTACTGCTAATAAAAAATGAATATACTCTGGTAACATTTTTACATAATGATTTACATGGAAAGATTAAGGCAATTCTACTTAATATTCCTTTGCAATATATTCAACATGCAGTAACAATAAACAGAGGCATAGAAGGGCCTTATCATGGAATACATAATATGTTTCCTCTGTGTGCATATATATGAGGCCCAGGTATCCTGCTGATTAAAATCAATACAGAGGAGTACAGAACTGTCTTCTAAGACATTCAGACGTGCAATTCACATAATGTTGACGTGAACTGCTCTATTCAAATACACAATATATTAGAAAGAGAAGAGAGGGAGGAGGGATAAGATCAAAAATGGGAGAGAAGCTCTTCCTCAATTATTTTATGTACACATATTCCTAGTGAAAGAAAGGAACTAACACTGAGTTATACAGGCAACAGTTCCATAATTAGAGCATTTTTTCCATTAAAACATAAGCTTGCATTGCATATAGTTATATAGAATGTTTAACACAGGTCTGGGCTTGGGGACATGTCAGTTTTACAAAGCTGTATAATATTTATATTATAGTCATGTTTATATTCTCATAGCATCTTCAAAATAATTGTGAGAGAAAATGTATGCACTGTGAGCATGAAAACAATTGAAGATCTAAGAAAAGCTGTGTCTAAAAATAAATGTGAAGATAATTTATGAAGTTTCTGTAGAAACACCTGAGGTTGGTCCTCACCATGTTGAGCTTTGGATATGACTGCATTCTTCCCTGCCCTTTATTGAGAATCACTCATTAAAGGACAAAATGCAGAGACTGCTCTCTGCTCTACTGTTGTCTTTGACAGTGAGGGTAGGAAGCAACGTGTTTGAAGATTCTCAATACAAGTGTTCGTCTTTCAGTATGTGTTCCAGAGAGATACAGAAAACCACATCTATATATTTCTACCTACTAAAAGAACTTTAAAAAAAAAACTTCCAAAGGCAAAAAGGTGGATGATATTTATGATAGGGAATAGCAGATGACATTTAAATCTCGGGAAATAAAAGCCTGGGACATGATAGAAAGAGAAACAGTATTAGCCCGGTGCTTTGCCATGGAGTGGCAATGGGGATTTAGTTAGCGGCAACATAAGGGAGAAGCAGTTAAATGACATCCTTTGAACTTATTTCTTTTCTGACCTTTTGAAGTTGCCAGGTTCAACTAATTTTCTCCTCATGGTTATATCTGAAGTGGGTTCCAGAGGCAGCACAAATATTTTGTGCATCCCGATTTTCCATGGGCACGAAATAAGATAGAAGTAAAGAACTCGTTGGTTAATGAAGCCCCACTAAATTAGATGATGGCCATTCTATCAATACTATTCTATTTCACAAATACACACTTAGGAGATTCTGGGAAATATTCTAGCACCATAAAACAGATAAAGCAAGATATAAATCCAAGAAGCCAGGCGGGCAAATCAAATAATGTAAGATGCCAAGGAAGAGGGAACATGATAAAAATCTCAGCTATGATTCAATAAGTAAGTTAATTATTTAAGTTACCTGGGGAAGCTTTCAGGTTTTTGAGAAAGGGGTGTATGTGTGTATCCCCCCCCCCATGTAATAGAGGGCAAAAAGACTTTGGCTTGCTTTAATTCCACCCAAATGTCAATTGTATACTACACAGAGTTAGGAAGTGTTTCCTGAACTAAACACAGCCATTTCGGATGTGAATACCAACAGTGCGGAAAACAGAGAGAAAACTGCATTTTTTTCCCTGCTTTTCTGAATAACTTCCTAATAAATATAAAGTGAATGAGCCCACTAGTACCACCGCATATTTTAAAATAAAGTCATGGGGCCATAAATTCATCTGTAATTGAAAGATTACTCAGATTATGATTGCACCTTGATTTTCCAAACATAAAACTTTGCTGATGGATCAGAAAAGTATGGTTGTAAATAGAAAATGAATTTCATTTTACTCATGAGAAACTTCTGACCTTGCATGGAAAATATTCTCAGATGGGCACAGTGATAAAGCTAAAAAGGTGTGCCACCTTGAGTAGAAAAATAAAGACCATCACTTTTCTTTAACACATTATTTAAAATAAGGATTTCTGAACAGTTGTAGTGTGGGTTCTAACTCTTTATGCATATTGTATACTTAATGTGCTAATTCCTTTCTGTTCACCAATAAACAATGAAAGAAACCTGGAAAGCAAAGCCCTCAGGTACAAATTCTTGAAGAGAATCATTATACCCTCATTGCTGTGAGTTCCCTTGGTGTGCTGCAACAATCTCAAGCTCCCCAGGTATCAGGCCTTAAATCTGTGCATAGTTTTAAAGAAATGATTCATGATGAGTATATTCATATAACAGGGTCACGTGCCATCTCAAGGGATCTATTCTATCCTGCTAAGCATGTTTTATGGGTGATTTTTTTTTTCATCCAGCATGCCACCAATGGTTAAAGTATTGTTCATTGCTAAATGAAGGATTACTTTAAATAAATATTGTTCATCAGTTTCTACTTAATACCAAATCAAGTTCTTTTTTTTTTTTTCAGGTTAAAGACTTCCTGTTACAGTTGATAAGTATACGATATGCATAGAGAGTTGCTGCTATAAAATTGTTCTTCACAGCTTCAAGAGCTCAAGAAATATACACTGGACACCCAAAATGCTGCCCAAGTAAATGTTACAAGTCTTAGGGGGATGTGGGTGAACCCATTTGAAGTCGTAAGAGTTTTAAAGGCTGTAGATGTTCAAGCAGAAGATTTGCCATTAACAGATCTAGTAACTGGAAATACAAGATCCAGGTTGCAGAAGTGAAAGACTAAAAAAGTTTAAATGACAGGAAGACAGAACAAATCTCAGATTATTGGGTATCACAGGATACCTTGGCACTTAACTGAGCAGTGTTGGGCATAGGACAAGGAAGGTGAGCTTCCAGTGCCCAGCTTTGAATTAAGCTATCCCGGGAGTTGCTAAGAAGGCTCTCTGTTTTCAGAACACATTTTCTCAACTTCCAGCCCTCTTCAGCGTCCAGAAAAAAAATTATCAAAGATGATTTAAAATCCTGCAACTGCTCCAGCATGAAATGACTAGGCAATGAGGAGCTTCAAATCTGCTAAAGCAGAATCACAGAATATTATTATTAGTTTTAGTATTTAATAAGAGGGATAGCCCTAGAATTTCATTCAGCCACAGAGCTCAGGGAAGTGGAAAAACATGTCTGGGCATGATGATTATGGAGAACTCCCTTTGAGGGGGGGGGGGAAATGTAACCCTCAGAGAACATCCTTCAAAGACACCAGGTCTCTCGGTTAAAGAATCTCCTCTGTCTCTTTCTCTATCTCTCTCTCTCTCTCTCTCACACACACACACACACACATGCATGCACACACACTCCGGACAATATTCTTGTAAAACTGGACACAGCTGAAGAAAGACGACAGCAAGGCAGAAATTTCAGTTGTGTTTAGCGTGAACGATAGGGTTCATTTTGCATGCAGTGAGGTACAGCGGCGAGGCTGAATGGATGGAAAATCCCACTCTGGAATCTCACCTAAATATCTCTTTCCCACATACAGTTTTCCAGTTGAAAAGCTCCTATCATGAAGCCAGGGGTGACTGTCCAGGGAGGGTGCTTAACCATAGAGATGGCTGGCAGGAATGCTGAAAAGAGGACAGGTGCTTGAAAATGACCCAACCCAACCTCAGCCCCTTCTATCTGCTTCGCGAAGGTACCGGATGCGAGAGGGCAGCGATCCCGCATCCTTGGTCCCCATTATCAGATCGCGAGTGCCTCGAAGCCCGGCGCGAGCCGGCGGCGGGCAACTCAGCGGGGCTGATCTGATGAGAGGCTCAGGCGCTCCAAGGGATTGTCGGATCGCGCCTCTTCAAGAGGAAACTCTTGTGGAAGCTTCAGGAAAGGGTGGTAAACTTAAAAGACCTTTTCTCCCTCCCGCTTGCTGGGTTCTCAGCTCCATCCTTCCACGGGAGCCCAAGTGAGCAGCTGCCAGCCTGCTTTGCCATTACGGACTAATGTTGTGCGTTTGCACCGATCAACAATTAACGTTGTTTGATTTCTTACATTTAGCAACCCAAGCAAACAGCTGCCATCTCCGCGCTTGCGGAAGCAAGTGCCGAGTCGGTGACCTGCCGCCGGCTGCTTGCCCGCAGGGAAGGGTCCAGGAAAAGGAAACTTTACGGTTTCCACACCTGGGGTCGGGGAGGCTTTGGTCCGGGGAGGGGAAAGGCGGGGGACAGTGTGGATACCTGTTGGCGTCAGCACCGGCGGCGGCGGCTTTGCACGGTCCCCAGCCTGGGCTGAAGCCTGGGGGGGACGCGGGTAGGTCCCTCAGGAACCTGTTACGCGCTGGCAAAAGCCAGGTGAGAACCACCTCCCTGGCTCTGCGAGGGGCGCGGTCGTTCCCCCCCCCAACCCCACCCTCCCTACACACACACACCACACTAGGGTACGCGGAAGCGACTAGGTTCTGCCGACGCGGAAAGAGGGGGTACCGAGGAGTCCCTGGCTCGGGGTCCTCGGGGAGCTGTCTCGCGGGTTTGGAGAGCACCCCACCTGGGGGGTCGGGCCTGGGTGCCAGGCAGCGTCTTGGAAACCGCAGAGCCGCTAGGAGGCCCGGGAGCCCCCAAGTTTGCAGCGGGCGCTGCGCCTCCCAGGCTGGAGCAGCCACTTGTGGGAAAGCCTCGCGCTGGGGCTCCCGCTGCCGAGCGGCGGCCGCGGCCCCGCGGCGGGGGTCGCCCTCTCTCTCTCCTCGGGGGTGGGGAGGGGCAGCAAACCCGCAGTCGGGCACCCGACCCTTCGCCTCCTTCCAGTGGGGCTCGTAGCTTCCTCGCCGCCCGCTGCGGGTGCTCCCCATGCACCGCACGCACCCCGCAGTGGAGCGCGCGGCTGCAGCGGCGCCTGCCTGCAGCGGGAGGCTGCGAGCTCGTCCGGCGGCTGCAAGGAGGGAGACCCCAGGAAATTGGAGGGGCGCGACTCCCTAGATTTTTGCAGGGCAGTTTGCAAAAATCGCGTGGCCAAAACCCTGAGGTGCCCCCAGATACCGTGGCTGCACGGGGAGAAGCCGCAGCTCAGTCTTGCGCCGGGACTGGGGACCTGCAGCCACCATCTGAGAGGAAAGAGGCGCGCCAGGTGTCTGAAGGAAGGGGGGTCCCTAAAAGAAACGGGGTCTTCGGGGCCGGGAAAAACGGGGCCGGGGGGCCACTTACTCTTATGGGGCTCGGCGGGGGACGAATTTGCAGCTTCTTAGTTCACAAATGGCTGGAGGGGCTCGGGGTCGGCTCCCTTGGGCGGCGAGCACCGACCGGTTCCCGCGCGCTGGGCAGGCGCCTCCGGATTCCGTTCATGCCGCTCGGAGCTGCGGGCTTCGGCGCGGAGACGCGGGGCGGCCGCGCTGGGCTCGGGGTGTCGGCGGCCCAAAGTGCAGCGGCTGGGTGGACGTTCCCGTCCGTGCGCAGAGCGGCCACCGCCGACGAGCTTGGAGGAGGCAGGGAGGTGCCAAATACATCCACGGATTCCGGGCTGGGCGCTCCGGCGTGCGAGCCCGCCTGCCTGCCAAATGTAACTGTGAAGTGATGTGGAAAAGTGAGCCGGGTGCCTCCCCTGACGGATCTCATTGGGCAGAGCGCAGAGGCAGGTCTGCCACTTGGAAATTCGTGTGAGCAGGCCCCCACCCGCCCCCCGCGCGCCGGCTGGCTCGCCCGCTCGCCCCCTCCCCAGTGGGCGCACAACTTTTCGCTCCGCGCGCCCGAGCACGCCCCGCGCGCCGCCGCCGCCAGGGCCGCGCTGCCGGGCACGGGCGGGCGCTCGCTTAAGGCTGCGGAGGCGGCTCCGCCGGCGCGGGCGCGCCCCTGCTGCCTGCGCTCCGGCGCCGGTCTGCGCTCCACCAGCCTCGCGGGGACCCGCGGCGGGATTCGGGGAGCGGCGGAGCGGTGCGCGTGGGCAGCTTCCCTCCCCGAGCGGCGGGCGGGCGGAGTGGGGGTGTTTGTGAGACCGCCGCCTACTCCTCAGGCGCTGGCGGGGGGCGCGGGCGCTGGGCCGTGGTCTTGCGGGTGGGGCGCATTCCGGAGGTCCCCGACTTGGAGTCTGATGGGAAGATGGGGTGAAGAAAAGCAGCGGGGCTGCAACGAGGGGCGCGCGGGAAGGCGGTGTGGGAAGAAAGGCCCAACTTGCTGGGGGAATAAAGTGCCAGAGTTTGGGGGCCGGAGGGCCCCTATGGCCCCAAGGAGAGGTGCTCCGTCGGTGCCCCGTCCCGTCTTTGATAGACGCACCCCAGATCCTGAGACGTGGCCCCTCCGGGGCAGAGGCATGGCCAGATGCAAGCAGGAATTAGACGGGCCGGTTTTCTTCTGGACCCTTGCGATGTGAGCCTCACAGGGGACACACGCAGCCCTCGTGACCATCTTTTGGTAGAACTAGGGGGCGATGAGATGAACTAATGGCTATTTTGTTGTTGTTGTTGTTGTTTAATTCCCCTCCACAGGGCGCACGGCTTAGTCCATCCTGTGCGCTAGGATGAACTCGGGGACTCACCACCCGGGACCAGGATGCAGCAGCGGCGAAAAGCATGCCGAGGACCAGACTCAAGGTCTATGGAGCTTGTGCTGTTTGACTCACATTAATGAGACGGGGTGAACAGATAAAGTAAGCACAATATGCTCATAACATAAGTGCAGATTGGACTGTGTGTGTGTGTGTGTGCTTGAGAGCGCGCGCTGCATCTAACTTCCCATGGTAGCATGTTGAAAAGAATATTGACTATGGGTCTAATTATCTCCTTCACATTCTAGCTGCCACAGGCAAGAAACTTTGTAAATTATTTCATAGAGAGATGAACAAAGCCTCGAGGTTCTTGCATCCCCCCCTCCCTTTCTGGGTCACTGAGTAAACGGTTCTCAGACTGTCTGCTTTCTGTCCTAGAGAAAGGAACAGACCTCAATCAAATGCTAACGGCTGGACCAGGCAGTCCCAAGTGGACGGTGAAATACATCACATCTTGGTCTATGCTTAATTTTCAAACATTCATTTGCACTATGGACAAATGGTCTGAACCTTTCATGGGGTGCCTGCTTCCATCTCGGAGAACTCGAGAAGAGATGAAGTGTTACCGAAGACTGGGAGTTGTCACACATGACAAACTCATCTCAAAAGAAAACCAGAATGGTAGAGATAGACGAATCTTCACATCTCATTGTCTTAAAGAAAAATAACTATTTTGAGAAAGTGAAGAGTCAGAATCCAGTGACTTGCGGTGTCGGGTTAGGCTGAGTGTGTTTTGACTCACCTTGTCTGCATTTACTCTAAGAACAGTTACACACGTTCTCTTCATTGAATTTGACTAACTAGAATTCAAGGTACCTCTCTACACCTGCTAATCTCGGCTCAAAGCGGTGCAATGTGAATTTCCTACTAATTTCCTCCTAATTCTTAGGAGAGGTCTGGATGCTTAAGCAGTGTGAAAGAGGATTAGGATAATTTTTAAAAGCCCTATAAGGATATTTCTAAAATAATCAGGGATGATGACAGACAAGGCATTTACCTCTTTAACAATTCCACCCACTTTTTAATAGGATGAAGTGCAATGTCACAATGGTGCGAGCCTAACTCCTTAAAGTGTTTGCAACATCCTCTCCAGGTTTACAGCCTTCCTGCTGGAAGAGGACTGTGCTATATAGGCTTTTTAGGATGGTGATTGAAATTGCCTGTGTTGTGGAGCATTGTGGAGGAGGCAGGGCGAGAAATTATCTGGTAGGGCAGGAGTAGAATCAGAGGGGTGGGGGAGGGGAGAGATAGGGAAGGTTGCTTTCACTATAACCTTGGCTGTCCGGCTGCTAGAGTGGCGTGAATCTGGATGGCTCAGCCTGCCTTTAGGTGACAGGCATTTTTGCAGAGGAAGGGGATGGAAGTCTCCATGTAGTAGAAGAAATACCTTTCTTTTTCACTACGGATGGAACTTTTGTTACCATAGTGACTAAGGAAGACAGTAACTCAGGTGACTGGTTAGTTAAGGGAATCCTGGTTTCTAGAAGCAGAGTCTTTCAGGGAGGTGGGAGGCCTAGAAAAACCCCAGCTTCTGTAGTGGAAGCAGGAGGAAGCAGAAAGGAATTTATGAGTTGTTACATTAAAGTGTAACCTACTTTCATCTCCCAAGCCTAATCAAGCCACCCCCCCCCAAAAAAAAAAGCCTCCCCTTCCCCCTCCCCCCAAGAAAAAGTGTGTTTACCTCGGTATGAATAGCAAAACTCTGAGGTTTATTGAATTGCTGCTAAATTTAGATTGATTGATTCACAGACTATGCTAAAGATAGGGTTGGTAAGTGTGAGTCCCACAAATGAAGGGATTTCACAGTGTGATACCTGCCAGGGATATTTTAAAATAAAAATTTAAATAAAAACTTTTAGATTCTAAAATTTGAAGAGATTCCAAAGATCAATGTAACACCTGTTCATATATACTATTTTCCAGGAATACCGAGTCCTCCCCTCACATTTCCTGTTAGGGAATCCTACTGAGAAATCTGAAAACCAAAATGTATGGAGATGTGGAGTAGGGAGATTGTGGGTGTCGGTATATAGAACAACTGTGGCATTAGGGAAAAGAAAATGATTTTTTTTATTTTAATGTTGGCCCATATAAAGCATAAGATTGAATATAAAGAAAGCACTTTGAGGAAGTTTGTCAATAATGAAGTGCATTTAGAAGTTGTTTATTTTTTTTTTAAGTTTGTTTTAAGCTAATCTCTACTAAAATCATGGTGTTAAAATGTGAATGTGAGCAGTTACTGGGTTGCCCTAACTGAGCATTTTAGCTCCACTCCTTCCTCCCAGTCTTAGTAAAACCTATTAGAAATGCAAATTCGTGTGCCCTGAATTTGGGTGGGGCTTTGGAACCTCAGTCTTTAACAAAAGCTCCAGGAAACTCTGTTGCTTGCCAGAGTTTGAGAATCACTGCTTTAGGCAACCTTTTTCTCAGGTTATATATATAACGATGAAAATATAATAAAAGTGATATGTTAATACTTTTTTAATCTTGGAACATCCTAAAACAGAATCTTTAAAAAAAATTTAGAAAAAAAATGTGAATGCATATTAAATATAGCATATGATTACTTCACTAATTTTTATTATGGGATTTTAAAAGCAAAACACATTTCTTTAGAAGTGATTATGAATTCTTGGGGTAAAATTATCATTGAGTTTGCTATTCAGCTTTGTGATGCTCTGCATTTCTTGGCTGCTGGTTTAGCTGTCCCTGAAATTAGGCCTGTATCTCTTAATATTGACTGTAATTACTAATCTTGAGCTTGCCATTATATTTTCAGTAAATGGAGGTGTAAACACTCTCTGAAAACCACATCTGTGCTTAGAACATTTTGGAGAAGGTTTTCAGAATGGCATTATCTCCTATCTTCCCAGGTGCTAAAAAAGAGATAAGCTCCAATTCAGCTCCTATACAGAAACTGAGGGAGGGCAGGAGATAGATTTAAGGGGATTGGTACAAAGCTATCCAATAAGCCAGCCCTGCTTTTGTGGAATACACACTTAGCATTTCCATTTGTTTTTGTGGCCACCTTTTTTTCTGAAAGAGAATTAAAAAAAAAAAAAACAGAACAAGATCCAAGATCTTAGACAAGGGAACCATCAGGAAGAACTGAAAATAGTTCACATTGTGTTGAAAAAGAAAATAAAAGAGAGAGAAAAACAGGGAATCCGTCCCTTCTATCCCCACTAAAGTTCTACTAATTTGGTATATCAGACTGTATTCAATAATAAAACATAATTAAATTGAATTGACCTTAACTCTCAAAATGTTACCAATGTTGGAAGCTTGCATGTTTATGTCAGTGTATCACTGAATATATACAGAGGAATACAGATGTATAGGGGGAAAAAAAGGTGACTTTATTATACCTAAAATAGAATTTCTCCTTATTTGGTGTCCAGTTGATGATTAGAAAAAAGACAGCTAACTTTGCATTGGGCAAATGCACCAAGAAGTTGCAAGAAAACTACATTACTGAGACAGTGAACAGAATTTCTTTATTAGTCAAAGGAGCCTAATGCTGTGAACAAATAGTTTTGTTTGTTCGTTTATTAAAGCTGCTGCTGTTTGGAAAAGGGGACACTGCATTTAGGTTGCAGGCTCCTGCCTGCATAAGCAACTGGACCTGTTAGATTGTATGTGGAGGCTTTTTTTTTTTCCTTCTACCTCAAGTGCCCTCTAGCGTGCAATATCTGAGCAGGTTGTTGTGTAGAAGGAAGCAGAAAGGAGAAAGACAAAAAAGAAATATTCCTAATTCTTGAATTGCTCTGTTTTCCCTTATTTCTCCAAGGGGTCATTTGTACCTAAGTGTTTGGCTAAACAAAGAAAAGGTGCTGTTGTGATTGCATGAAAAACAAATCACTCCTTTACTAAACTAGGAAACAAATGCTAATCCTTTCTCAAGGGTTTCTATTAAACATTCATCATAATTTTCCAGAAGTTTCATATACTCTAGTAATCAGGCATATAAAAGAAGGTAAGTTGCTCCCTAGGAGGAAATTCTGTTTTGTTCCTAGTCTGCTATATGACATCTGAAGCAAATTGATTAACCTCTCCATGGGTTTTAAGTCTTTGTCTCCATAAAAGTGCATAATACTTCTTTCTTGCCTCAGGGGGGTGGTATGAGGCCTAATTGAGGTTTATAAAACAATTTGAGTTCCTCAGATACAATTTGGTATACAGTGGAACCTGGCTTTCATCTTACATCAACTAACAGGATGTTGAATATTCCTTGGTAGTCCAGAGGGAAACTGATCAGGATCCATTTTTTAGAAACATGTCATTAGAATGACTCTTGTAAATAATGGATTTGCTCAAGAGACTTGGGATGGTAGGAAGAATTTTTGGAGAAAATTGCACTCGGTTTTGCAAATATTTCTGTGTGTGAATAAATAGAACAAAATAGGCAAATTTCCTACAAGACATGTAACTGGGCATATCTCCCTAAATTTTAAAACAAATTAACAATAACAGAAGGTAATTTGACTCACCCAAACACCACCCACTAAACACTTAGTTTCTGAGAGAGAAGCAGATACCTGTAAATAAACTTCTGCATTGGCATCTGTTCAGATGGTAGGTTACTAAATACTTTTTTTTTGTTGTTGTTAGCAATATGACTATTTTGTTGCATTGTGTTGAAGCAATATAGGTTTTCCCTACTATCTGAAAGTAGGGTATTCCTGCCTGTGGTCAAAATGGTGTAAAAGTGAAGACACGATTACCATTAATTAATATGGGAAAATCTTGAGTGTTTGACTCATTATTCGGGGTACACACCTCTCCTATAAGGGATGTTGCAAAACTGGACTTTTGCAGGAGACCTAAATGTGAAAATCTTCTGACTTCTGTAAGTGACAAAAACAAGTGCTAATGCATTGATAGACTTTTCAAATAATTTTATCTTAATGGCTATGATACTTCGGGGTAAGGGAAGAGGTAGGCAAGATAAGATTATATCATACTCGTGAGTTCCTTTATATTCAATTTCTCAAGTTTCTGAAAAGGTTGCCTGGCATCCTTTGAGAGATGAGAACACCGAGACTAGAAAAGTGACTTGCTCAAGGTCTCTCAGTTAATAAGTTAAAGTATGCAATAATAAACCTGGGTTTTATGCTTATGATAAAATTTTGAATAATGAACAACCTCACTGTTGAAAAGACTCATAAATTGTTAAGTAGAAGATCAATTAAGTTTTATCTTTCCCCCACATCAGAATTTTTCATTGCATGCAGTTTTATAAATATAAAGTCTAGATTCCATGGTTAGCAACTAAATCAAGCTCGCGAAGTACATGTTTAAAAAAAAAAAAAAAAGCAAGACAAGGTGATTTAGAGGCAAATTTGAATTAGTTCAGAATAATGATGCGCAGTTTTTAGTGTTACCTTGACATGGAGTCCAGGTGAAGGCTGCTATTCGTATTTAGATTTGTATACCACTTGACACATTCCCAAGCACATTAACTGTCTCTCTTGATTCTTGCAATAGTGTGAGGTGATACAATGCATTATTCCCTTACAAAGTTACAAAAGGACCCTTAGGGAATCCTCTGGTTCAATCTCTTCATTTTATCAGAAGAGAATTGGGTAAAGCTTTTAACTTTTGAGCCTAAGGTTACATAACTTGATAAAACCAGGAGCAGACCCTAGGTCATTAGTGTTTAAAAGATATGGCAGGCTGTCACATATGGCCCAAAGGGGGGAAAAAAAATCAGTAAGCTAATAGTCTGACTATTCAAGATAGGGAGTCAGAGATTGTTGAAAAAAATCAATCAAATGTAGTTTAGAAACTCAGATCCAAATGCATGATGTCTAGAAAAAAAACTACTTCCATTGTCTGGTGAGAGTACATTTACTCCCTTTCCCTAGCATCTGCTCAATTTAATAATATGTCTTGTCTGCTTGAATTATTTCAGCACCCTGGAATTGGCTCCCTAATGCAGCCCCAGAGATTCCTTCATCGCAGATCTTGTGTACTACAGACATTTGGAGGGAGGATTATTGGTGAATCAGAGGAAGATGACAATGTAAGCAAGCAATAATTGTGCGTTCCTATGTTCTGATCTGCCCTGAAACTTTCTGTGTCGACTGCTGGTAGCAACCCCAAACAGAAACAACTCATTTCAAATAGAGACGTGGAGGGCTGCTGACTTACGTAGTCTCCCCAAGCAGAGAAAGGCAAATACATGTGACTTGCCTAGATGACACAAGGGATTTATGCTTATTCTTTTCTATATATTTATATTCTCTTTCTCCCCAATTCCCTTGTTCTAGCAAGAAGCACCTTATTTTTTCTTTGCCTATCCCTTACAGCTGCCAATTACACAATTACACTTTTCTGGAATAGAAAATGCTAGTAAGCGCTGCTAACTATAATAATTGGTACTTGTACTATGGAGTGTTTAATGTCTTACTAGGCATTACAGGGATTGATTGGGCATATGTTAAATATGTAATTTATTTTCTCAGAAAACCTGATTCTTCAGATGAAGCAAGAACATGTTTCACTTCTCTAAATCCCAGTTAGTCTCTGCTCCTATCTCCAGTCGCACTGCATAGCGCTATTTGTTGCCTGAAGTGCACTAGTCAAACTAAATCAGGCCTGGGGCCCCTGGGGGCACCATTTAGTTCTTGTCTTGGGAAAGAATTTAACATTGAAATCAGCATTATGCAGCAAAGCAAGAGATTTATTGGTAGATAAGAGGAAGGACAGGGAAGCTTTGGGCAGAGAGGGGTCCTGAGTGAGTAGCTGCTGAGGTACTAGGAAGCAGGAGTCTGTGTCAGTTTAGTGAGCACATAGGGGATTTCCTACTCAGATGTCTCCTCCTCATGTCTCTCATGACTGAGCCCCTGGAGTTTCCTTGTCTGCTGAGGTCCACTGAGTCTCCCAAGTTAACGGGCCTGTCTTTGGGAACCAGCTTTGGTTCATTGTTTTAGCATCCTGGTTGTGTTGATGTTCTCAACAGTCAATTTTTTAAAAGATTTATTATGCATATAGAATTGAAGTACAGATCAGTGGTGTGGGGGTGGTGAGGATCCACCAGAGACAGAGTGGGAAGCAGAACAGGCAGATGGATGAAGTACACTGCTCAGGGGAGCAGCGGGCGGATCAGGAGAGGTCTCTGTGCCATGTGGGTCACCTCCAGGGCCTGGGATTGAACTCACACTGAAGCAGCTACAGCTGGCTTGCATCCTAGCTGGTTGTACCACCAGGGAGGGCCCTCAATGGTCAATTTTTAATTGGGTTGGGGTGGCATCTGCATCCAACCAATTGTTTCTTAATCATATTGATAAATAGGCAGATCGGTTTGGGGATTTGGACTGCCTGCTTCTAACTTCCTTCCTGTACTCATTCTTTGAAAGTGTTAGCTCTGTTCTTTGGGGTTTAGGAGGTGTGAAACCTCCAAGAAAGAATGGGGTATATCAACTCCTATGGGCCTGGGTTCTGCTCCTGGTTCTTAGAGTAGCGAGCAGGATGATTAGTTTCTTAACTTCTGAGTCTCATTTGCCTTTGATATAAGGTATTGTCCGCCTTATGGAGTTTCTGACAGACAAGGTGGTTGTATTCTATGTAGTTATTACCAGGCAGGGTGAGGGACATCTCAGAACCCCTAATCTGGCCAGCTCTAAATAGGTTCTTCCATCTGCCTCATCAAGACAAAACATAATGAAGTCCATAAGACTTCAGTGGAAAGGAACTTTAGTACAATTACTGTGTTAATGGGAGAATAAATAAAACAGTATCCACATGAAACACCCAAAGTTATCTATCTCCTCCTGGGCACATGCCCAGCCACACAGGATTGGCCCAAAGGGGGCCACTGAGGCCTAAAAGCCTGCCATAGTCTAAGGGACCTTCTGGTGGAGACCTTTAGCAAAGAGGGCAGAAGAGGCCAGGAAAGTCTGGAAGGAAAAGAGCAAAATCAAAACCCACGTCAAGATAAAGGCTGCCATTGTCGGTTCCCCATGGATTCCACCCGTACCTCTTTCTGTCAAGTGTCTCCTTCTGTGTCCCCCAAGTTCCGGGGACATGTCCAAAGCTGAAAGCAAGTGCAGCTTCTTAACATGCCTCGTGCTCCTGTGCCTCCCTCCAGTCATCTCCCTTCTCAATCTCTCTCAGCTTCTCCTCAGCCAGGTTCACTCTCTCAGTCTTTCTTTCATTTTTTTCTTGCTTCTCCTCACTGCTCAACTCCAGCTTCCTTAGGTGAGGTTAGGGAGCCTGGGACCTCCCCTTTCTTAAGGATTACCCTGTTACACAATGAAGAGAAAATATCCAGGTGTCAGTGTACATGTCTCTTTCCTCTTAGGTAAGTCCACCACACCTAACCTCAAAAGAGCAAGGGACCAGGAAACTGATCCTTTTGCACTCCCTCAGCTAGATGATGCCTCTTCACTATATGTGTCTGTTGGTGGCTATGAGATGTTCAGTCCAACCTCCATCAGTATTTTAAGTGGTAGATGGTAACTGTTTGCCTGCACACCCTGGGCTTCACCAATCCTTCATCTTGCTTCAGGCCATCATTTTCTATGAAGTTTGGATAAACCTTTTCTATGTAACTACATTCCTTCCTGAAGGTTCAAATATTAAATATTGCCTTTTTTTTTTTTTAATATTGTTTGTCACCTGTCTTGTCATCAAGAGAGTAAAGGCAGCTCATGTTAGCCAGAGATCTGCTTCAGACTCTTGATTTGGTAAGATTAGTATTTCTTTTTAGATTTATTTATTTATGCACACAAGGACTTGGGTACAAGCCAGAGGGGAGGGGAGTGAGAGGATTGACTAGGGAACAGCGTGGGGAGCAGAACAAGCAGATCGATGAAGTACACTGCTGGGGGGAGCAGCGGGCTGGTCAGGAGAGGTCTGCCGCGCCATGTGGGTCACTTCCCTGGCCTGGGATTGAACTCCTGCTGTAGTGGCTTTGGCTGCAGATAGCTTCATAGGGCACTTTAACCCATTGCACCACCAGAGAGGGCCTGGCAAAGATTAATACTTAGCATTTAGGCTGTTAGGAGGAATACTAGGACCCCAAAAGAAAGGAAGGGGTTATTATTATGGTTAAGGTTCCTTGAGGAAGGTGATACCTACTTGTTGCTCAAACTTATCTGGTATCAGTTTTCAGTTAGGAGGGCTCCAGAACCTGTAGCCAGCGAAAGAGACTTGCCACTGGGCTCCACACCAGTGCTAAGAACATTGGGTAGGTGAGTCCCTTGACCAGTTGAGGATTTCAGAGCAGAAACACCCTGCAGACAGTAAGGGAGCCCCAGACCTAGTCTCCATCAGTGCACTCTACTGGACAGTCTCTGTCTACCCGATTATCTGTAAGCCATTGACCTTACAGACTAGAGTGTAACTTAGACCTGGGAGGGTCTCAGGAAAAATAATCTGAACAGAGCTGTCTGTTCAGGGCTGAGTAAGAAGATCCTCTGAGGACTTGCCTGGAGCCTAAATTTGCACAACCAGAACTCTTTTGAGTCTACAGGCCACGTGCATATTAGGAGGTGAATTGTTAGGATACTGCTGGTGATTATGGAGAGGGCCAAACCGCCAAAACTTCCTTGGAACTTCTACTTAATTCCATATTCTGGGGATGCTTTTGGAATCAGCTTGTTGAACAAATATAGCGCATAGAGAAATGGCAGTCTTCTCTTGGGATACCTCTCAGGCAGTAGTGACCACCTGCTCTTTCCAGATGGATCACACATAAATCTTGAGCTCTTAAATTTTTAGTTATGCCCTTGTTGCTATACCTCTGCTGTTCCTTGTGCACATCCACAGCATCAGTAGAAGAAATTGGGTGTAGGTCAGAGGTACAAGGGGTGAGAGGATTCATCAGAGACTAGAATGGGGAGCAGAACAGGTCTATTGAATGGAATCCACTACAAAGAGGAGCAGCGGGCAGGACAGGAGGGGTCTGCTGTGCCCTGTGGGTCAGCTTCCTGGCCAGGGACGGAACTCAGGCTGCTGTGGTGGACCATCATGGTGGCAGCACTGAGATGTAACCACTGGACTATGAAGGGGGCCCCTGTGCTATCATTTTCTTCCCTCAGTAGATTGATCCTGAACTCTTCAAAAGCAGAAATTGTATTGTCTGTGTATCCCAAAAGTAGCCCAAGACTTGATGCACAATTAATGTTCAAGAATTGTCTTATTTACAATAATGAACAAGTGAATATGAGTACAAAGATAACTATGGTATTATTGTCAACAGTTAGCTAGAAATAGACCCAGATTTGGAGTTAAAAGAAATCAGATGGCCCAGCAGATTGGGATGGGGAGCTCAGTGTAGAAAACAGATTTTACTGGAAAAGAGAGAGGGAGAAAAGAGGGTACAAAACAAAGCAAAAAGAAACAAAACCAGGAAGCTGAAGCTTCTAGAGCAGAAATAGAATAGTGAAGATAACAGACTAAAAGGCTGAAAGACTGAAAAAAAAAAATAAAAAATTCTTCCAACTGACACAATTAAGAGTGAACATCCGGAAACTATTCAGATCCCAAATGGCAATTTGCATAACAGTAGTAGTAATACAATTATAATGACACCGAGTATTAAGAATTTCTCTGTTCCTTAGATCCTCATAATTTAGTACCTGGGTGTTTATAAAACAATTTCTCATTCAGGAAGTGATTCTTCTCATAAACCCATAGACCCACAAGGGTCTCCTCCTCCCAATGCTAGAGCTTGAAAATAGATTTCCAGGGTGTTTTCTTCCCCCAGGACAAAGAGTTTCCTTGAAAGAGAGAAGTACTTGGTTCATTTATCTTGAATCCTCAGTAGCACAGAAGAGATACTAGATAAATTTTTGTTGATTTATCATCTCAGTTCTATCCCACAGCAAGCTGCAAGATAAATAGATCCTGTCCAGTACCCCCATTTTTCAGATGACACAACTGGAAATATCTAGTCAGATATTTGAAACTGGGAAGCCTATGAGAGATCTTTGAACACTTCAGCTTTTTCTGCTGTGGCATACTACAGTCCAGCAAGATGGCATGGCTGAGGTGACATTGCTTCTTAAATACTTCTCTGTTAAGAATTCTAAGAGAGCATGCTCCTCTAGAACTTGTCTAGAAGACCAAAGAAATTGCATGCCAACATCACCCCTTCCAGTACTTCTAGGAATCCAGGGTAAGGTTTAGCATTTAGAGTCAGTTTTGAGTACCTAAAGTAGCCATTCAAATTTTGAACTGATAGTGTTACAGGGCACTAGTGAACCTGCCTGCTCTAAATAGGTTCTGCCATCCACCACATCAAGACAAAACATATGATTTTAATGAAAAGGGACTTTAATACAGTGAGTATACGATATGGAAGACAAAGAATTTCTAAATCAAACACCTGAAGTCACCCATCCCCTCGTGGGCAAAAGTCAACCCAAAAGGGATTGGCCCAGAGCAAGGCCTGAAAGCTGCCACAAGACTAAAGCACCTTCGGGCCGGGACCCATAGAAAAGAGTCAAAAATGGCCAGATGAGTCTGGGAGGAAAAGAGCAACATCAAAACCAATATAAACACTGCCATAGTCGTCTCCCCTCAGGTCTCTCTCACCCACATCTCTTTTAACAAGTCCAGGGCCAAGAATTAAATGCTGTTTCTTCACATGTTTCTCTTGGCTCCATGTGGCTTCCTCAGGTCTCCTTCTGGCTCTCCATCCTTTTTCCCTCCTCCTCAGAGCCTTTCTTTTCTCTCCTTTTCTCTGCTCAGCTCCACCCTCCTCTGAGTGGGGCAGGGAACCTGGAACTTCCCCTTTTCCTACTGACCTCCCTGTTACAATAGGAAGCAGAAAGACTATTTTGCATATGGATCTAAAAATCCATGTGTATTCTAAAGGAATTGGGGGCCCTCCCTGGTGGCCCAAGGGGTTAAAGCATAGCACTATGAAGTTAATCTGTAGCCACTGTACCACCGGTATGGTCCCCAGGCAGGGAGGTGACCCACTTGGCCCAGCAGACTTCTGTCTTGCCTGCTGCTCCCCCAGCTGTGTGTTTCAATCAGCCTACCCATTCTATCCCCCTCTCTGCTCTCTGTCTCTGTTAAATCCTCTTAGCCCCCCACTTCTGTCCTGTGTCCCAGTTCTTGTATGCATAAATAAATAAAAACAAATCTTAAAAAAAATGTTAAAAGTGAAGCCAAGGCCTTGGGATAGTGAACTTTTTATGTCTATAGAATAGATAGACTAATGGCACAAAATGTATTAAAGGCTGATAGTGAGGAAAATTAGTGGAGCCATCAGTATATAGTCTTTTAGGCTCGTCTTTCCATTTATCCTCACAACATGCATTCTGAAGTACAGGTTTATTACCTCCACTTTGTTGGCTGAGAAAGCCCACTTTCCCACAGTCTCTGGTGTGTTAAGAGACTGCTGCTTTGGTCATGTTGCAGGTTCTTCCCACCCCCCACCCCACTATGGTGGTTTCTGAGCAGACACCACAGTGAAAATAAATACCATTGACTGACTTGGTGGGGAAGTTGCTTTGCTTTCCAATTCTCTTTCAACCCTCTGATTATGTCAGGAGAGAACATTCAGCTCTCTGCCACTGCTGATCTCTCTAACAAGCTGAATGCTGGCCTCAGGCTCAGAGCCTTAAGCTGACTCTAAGTGCCTTGTTAGACTGGGAGAACATTGTTTTGCATTCATTCATTTTAGTTCTAAGTATACTTTGTATTTTTGACAAGTAAAAATAATTTCTTATTTTTAAATATGGGTATCAAGTTCCCTTTAAAAAATTGTTTACATTCTTAAAGAAGTAAGTTGATTAAAAAATTATCTTAGGAAGATGGTGTATAGATATTAAAAAACTCAGAATACATACAGGGCAGCAGCTTGGGGGTGTTTGTTTATATTAAATAAGCATCCTTTCCGAGTAGTATTATCAAGTAAATTGTCCCACTTAAACTTGGAGGCATACACATTTAAAGTATTATGCCCTCAGCTTGAAGTTCCTATTCAGTATCAAATGTTCCAGATTTCTCTATTTTGATTTCCTATAAAATGAACTCTTAAAAATGTCAGGTCAGGGAGTTATAAAGTATTGGAACGGTACAACCTACTCCAGTACAAGCAGAAATGCTTTGACTTCAGGTACAAACAGTATTATGTTACTGTATCTCTCCCTGCCACCCCCCACTAATATTTCAAAACAATAATCATCATCTTCAGTTAACATCCTCAACATAGGTTGATGAAAATTCCACTTTTATTTTTTCCAGGAAAGACTGAACTAAATAAATCAAATAAATCTTTGCAGTGTACAGATTTGGAGTAGAGAGAGTATGAAAACAATCTTATCCTCCTTCCTTTTTTTTTTTTTTTTGATGCCTATTTTATTTGCTTTATCACCCAATTTCATTTGGGGAGACACTGCAGTCCTCTTCAGCGAGAGTTTAATTTTATTTTTTTTTTCCTTGCCATGGCAAAGGGAAGTCAACATATTGCTCATAAAGTGTTAAAGTCTTTATGAACTGCTGATAGATATCAAGGAAATGCTCTAAGGATTAAGAGGTGAAATTGTGGCAAAATATCCACTTCCTCTAAATATTACCTTCAGTAGCTTTATAGCAAATATTGCTGAAGAAAGAGAATATAAATCACTTAAGTCCCCCAGGACTTAATACTGAAGTACCATTTATGTTTTCCTTTTGTTTGAATTACTGACTAGCACTTTACTGTGTGAGGGAGAAAAAAATACCCAGAAAGAAAAGTGGAGAGGAAAGAGAAGATAGGGGGAAATTGAGAAGGATAGAAAACATAAAAACCACGTCTGGTCCATTTCTTGGGCTGGCTTGAATTTTGCAAGATCCTTGGAATTCAGACAACACCCATGAGTGGATGGGGGTGGGGGATTTAAGTCTCACAATTTTAAACCACACACATTTCTGTTCCAGGCCAGATGTGCAGCACACATTTCTGGAAGGCATTTTGGAAATGCACAAGTTTGGAGTCAAAAAATGTGGGATGTATTTTTGGCCCTGTTATTTACTAGGTGTAGTACATTTAAATAGTAAGATCCCTATTGCTCTTTTGTTGTTTGCTTTGCTTTCTATTTTTAAAAGATTTATTTATTTATGCATACAAGAACTGGGGTACAGGACAGAGGTGCAGAGGGGAGAGGACCCACCACAGACAGCTGAACAGGCAGATCTACTGAAGTACACTGCTGAGGGGAGTAGTGGGTGGGTCAGAGAGGTCTGCTGTGCCCTGTGGGTCAGCTCTCTGGCCAGAGGTCAAATTCAGTCCATAGTGGTGGTAGTGGTGAGACTTAACCCATTAGCCACAGGGAGGCCCAACACTCCCTATTTTCTTCTCTCTCTGCCCATTGCATTGAATCAGTCACGATGGCAATGCCAATGCACTGCAGTGTTCTATCAATGCCGCTTGGCTATCTGTAGAAATGTCTTCTCTTTTTCTGCAGTCATCCCTTGTACTGCCCTTCACTTAACTGCCTTGAACCTCAAGCTCTCAGGCATTTGGGAAAAATACCCTTTGCTTTCACTTTTCCTAGGGGGTTGTGAAAATCTTGTATGAAAGACACACTCCAAAACCAGCTTACCGCTAAACACACAGTATTGTGAACTATTCTGTTAATACGTGAGAACAAAAGCAAGAAACGGAATGGCACAACTCTTCCTCTTATTCTGAATATCTGCATCTCACATATTATCTGTCACTTTTCATAACAATATAACACAAAGGCTAGAGTCCATGCTGTGTGCATGGAGCCTGAGTTTTCCCTGATCAGCAACATCCTTTTTTGGCTTACCATTCCCTTTAAAAATTTCATTAAGAGCTAAGACATAATATGAGTGGTTAGCAGTAATGATACTTCATTTGTTTGATTAACCCACTAGAAGTCAGTGTCTTATTAATGTCAAAATAAGTGTATATATGAATACATCTGCTCGGTTCAAGCTTGCATTAATTCTCATGTTGTCACCCTGCATAGTACCAAGTACAGATAATTGAGAGATGAAGGAGAAAGGTGCCCTCAAAAAGCTCATTCAAGTGGCAGAGACAATATGAACATATCATCTTGTGGCAGTGGCAGTTCTTAAGAGCTATAGCAGAATGGGTTGATGGTAACAGTCGAGGCTCACAAGCCTTGGGTCTTGGGAATGTCACTTGACCTCTCTGAGTATCCGGTAACCTTGGGTGTCGCTGCTTTGACAAGTAATGGGGTGTGACTGGCACGTAGATTATGGAGACAGCATAAGGTGAGATTTGTGGGTCAGGTGCCCCAAACATGAAATCGATCAACTCTTGGGGCCCTATGTGTTGAACTGGGATACTTGGATATTAATCTACCAAGCCTCCCTCATGTTGAAAAATGTCCAGTATAGATAGTGGCACCCATATGGTGGTTATGTAAAAACAGAGCACCAAAATATGAGGGGATATAGATAAGATAATGGACAATGACAGGCAGGAATGCCAATAAAGAAGTAATTGTCATATTAACAAAACAACTGCAATTGTAGCAAAACAACAGTTTTAATATTAAAAAAAGAAAAGAAAAGAAAAAGTGTATGTACACAAGAACTGGTGTGTAGGCCAGAGGTGAGAGGATTCACCAGGAGCAGAACAGGTAGAAGATCTGAACTACACTGCTAAGGGAAGCAGTGGGCAAGCCAGGAGAGGTCCGCTGTGCCATGTGGGTCACCTCCTTGGTTGGGGATTGAACTCATGACACAGTGACTGGTCATAGTGAGACTTTAACCCTGTGCCATGGGGGATTCCCAACTTTAAGTGATTTTAACTAATTGACTGTCCCTGAAAAAGCCCACGATAACGGGCAGTCTTAATCTTATATTATGGCTCAGAATGTGAAGCTCAGAGAGGTTAACTAAGTTGTCCCTGATAACACAGCTAGTGTGGTTTCAAAGAGCATACTACTAGGCATTTTATTACTTATAGTTCAGTGTAAGTAATACTACAGTATATGTGGTGTAGGCTGTTAGGCAGTGAGCTAAACCATTGTAAAAATAACCTTGTTAATTAACTTTGCATTTTGGACTTGCGTCCTTCTTCCTGGGCTTCTGGACAGGCACTCTGAATTCTATGAAGGATACTTTTTATTCTGTCTCAGTGGCACTTACTTTAATACCCAACACGTGGCAGGGACTTTTTTTTTTTTTTTTTTTTAAGATTTATTTATTTGTACATACAGAACTGGGGTACAGGCCAGAGGCTCAGGGGTGGCCAGAGGCTCAGGGGTGGCGAGAGGCTTCACCAGAGACAGAGTGGGGAGCAGAACAGGCAGATGGACAAAGTACACTGCTGAGGGGAGCAGCGGGCAGGTCAGGAGAGGTCTGCACGCCATGTGGTCACCTCTGGGGCAGGCGGGGATCGAACTCATGCAGAAGTGGCTTTAGCTTCTCAGTGCAGTGCTTTAACCCGCTGCGCCACCAGGGAGGGCCTGTGGAAGGTACTTTTAATTGTTTAGCAAAGGCACTGTGTGGATAGAGGTCCCAGGCATAGCAGGTTCTGTTACAATCCCAAGTCTGTGATACAGGGATCACTGTGAGCAGTACTTGTCAGCCATCCACCCAGGGCTCCATTGGTTTCCCTTTCTCCAAGGAAAAACATTACGTTAGCCTCAGAGTTTCTCTTCCCTCTCTCTTGTAGAAATCTTGTCTGACTCCCAAGATCCAGTTAGGTGACAGGACAGCTCCTGTAACCAGCATTTGCTGTCTCTGCAGGGATGACTTGAGTTCACATGGCAGTATCTCATGGGTGTCTGATGTCAGGCCTCAGGGTGGGGTTCAGATGATGGGGCTAGTGTGTGGGCTTCTTGAGTACTTCTGAGAAAGAACGCAAATGTTCCCATTTTATCAGCACAGGGCAAGTTTATTAAGAAAAAGAGCACAAGGAAAGAGAGATGCCTGCATAGACTCAGGCAGGCAGTTTTAAAGAACAAGAACTGCTCTTTTGCTAGGACAAGCAGTGTTTTTTTAATAATGTTCTTTGATAGAATTACCGTGGTGGTCACCATGGTTGGTGTTCTAAACTAGATAATCCTCTCTGTCCCCACCTCTGGCTCATAACTTGTCTCATCCCACCTCAGATTCCTGGGAACTTCCATAACCAGGTTAGCTTAGAATTTTTTTTCTACCCTGAGGTTCTATCACTCAGCTCTATTAACAAATCTGGGAAAACAGGGATTACATTAGTTAGTCAAGTACGCACACAGGCAAGATGTAGTGAAGAAAATAAGGAGCAGAACAGGTAGAAGATCTGAACTACACTGCTAAGGGAAGCAGTGGGCAAGCCAGGAGAGGTCCGCTGTGCCATGTGGGTCACCTCCTTG
>NW_004567129.1:21630642-21659814 GCF_000260355.1 Condylura cristata | reverse complement strand
GAATTTTTTTTCTACCCTGAGGTTCTATCACTCAGCTCTATTAACAAATCTGGGAAAACAGGGATTACATTAGTTAGTCAAGTACGCACACAGGCAAGATGTAGTGAAGAAAATAAAATATATTACAGGATCATTAACATCAGGGAAATGATAAATGACCCCAAATATGCCCCCCACCCCCCAAGCCTGAACATGACCTCACACTGGGAATTATGGCCTCAATGTAGGCATTTTCATGAGACACAAACATTCAGTGCATATTTTCATACTTTTTGTGGGTGTTGAAAATGCTCTTCATATTCTTCATGGCACTAATCATGCCAGCACTGAGTTGCATGCCATTCAGGGTAACACAGGAGTACTCACTGGTGCAGGGAAAGAAATCAAACCCAAAGAGAGTGATCAAGATTAGTATAAACCAACAAGATGGGACTTGATGCAAGGGTGGATTGACAGGGCCATTATGTAAGTTAATTTGCTCTAAGATGTCATCACCATTCTTAGCCTTCTTGGCTTTCATTCTGCATGAACACCTTGTCCTACAGGCAGAAAGACAGACAGACAACTTCGGGGTGGATTAAATAATCAGTCGAGTGAGAAGAGCATCTCCCAGCATGTCTGCAGAAACACTTCTACTTCAAGAATGATTATTAAAAGCCACAAGGAAGGCAGTGATAACACAGTTGAAGCATTGACTTACTGATCAAAAGAGACACTAATACCCACTCCTTAAGGGAAGCAGTGAGGTTTTAGCATGCATGCCAGCAAATCCCTGTGCTCTTTCTTTTCTCTTATGCATTGCCACATAAAATCCCATCTCTGTTTTGTTCCTTTTGATTCACATCCCTTTTGCAAGCTGTTCCCCCTTCCATAGCCTTTCCTTCTTCCTTTTTTCCTTTCTTTTCATCTACTTGTCCAGACTTTTCTCTGGCTTCCATATTGCAACAGTCTTGTATGCCTTTTCCCCATAATTCACTTCATTTTTCCTTTTCGTCCAGAGATATTCTACCCCTCAAGTCTCAAGTAGGTGGTGTGGCAGTCAGAATAGCAATTGCTGTACACTTTGTTGAAGAGGAAACTTCATCGAGTACATTTACAGCTGGATTTGAGTTTTAATACCCCCCCCCCTTTAGGTAGAATGTCTTCTCTAAATCTAAGTTTCTACTTGTAAAATAGCAGGTGCACAGTATAACTTGCACTGGTGGGGGGGTGCTTTTTAATGGTTTCAGTGATTATTTTGATCCATATTACTTTCATGTAGAAATTGAGCCACTGACATTGGAGTGTTGAGATTAGGTCAGACAAATCAGATCCTTCATTGTAATTCAGTGGATTTTAACTCATTCTTTGTTTGTTCTTTTCACTCAGGACAGCTCTTCTGTGTACTAGCATTTATTTCTCTGTGACAGAGAAGGTGGACATCTGGGGTGTACGTGTTTCTAATTAAAATGCATGATGCAGGAAGTGTAAATGGGACAGTGAGCCCTAAACAAATCTCCTGACAGGAGCCAATAACCAATGGTTAGAAATGAATTTCTTTGCATTGATGAAAGAAAATGAACCTGTTTTTAAAAGATGCACAACTGGCCCTCCCTGGTGGTGCAGTGGTTTAGGACACAGCACTGTAAGTGAGCCACAGCTGATTGAGTGCAAATTCAATCCCCGCCCTGGAAGTGACCCATATGGCGCGGCAGACCTCTCCTGTCATGCCCGCTGCTCCCCTCGGCAGTGTACTTCATCGATCTGCCTGTCCTGCTTCCCACTTTGTCTCTAGTGAAGCCTCTCACCACCCTGCACCTCTGACCTGTACCCAAGTACTGTATGCATAAAAAAAAAAAATCTTTAACAACAAAAAAAGATGCACAGCTACCACAAGTAAGTTCCAAGTGAACTCTTGTTAATGGGAGCTCTGTCTCTAACGTAGAATCCAAGTGCCTAAATCAGAGAAGCTGTTTTTCCAAATATGCATATGATATACCATTAAAATGAATTTTCAGGGAAAAAAATAAGGTGAGGCCTATTTCAAAATATTTTCAAGCATTAAGTATAAGTAATCATAACATTTCCTAGCTGGAAGTTCACGAACAGATAATTTAAATGACTGGTTTAATTTACAGATGTGCAAGTTCAAATCTGTGTCATTCAGGGAATCTGAAAATATCAGTTCTAGCTGGGCGTTGGCACAAAATTCCGTTCCATATGTTTTCTTTTCAGTGAGGTTGATAGTTGCTCCAAACCACAACAGCTCAGAGCCAACTTCTTTTCCCTCCTAGTTCAGAGAGCTTTCATTTTATGTGTGTTCTGAAATTGACCTGTTGATGAGTTTGTTGAAAAGACAAGTAGCTTTGCATCACTTATGTTGTTTATTTACTACAAGGAGTTGACTGTCAACACAGTTTGACTGTTTCCAGGACAACTAGCACTTGATACATCTTATCTATTTTAACATCTACTTCAAAAACTGAAAGAGAGCTTATTACTGGTTCAGTACCTAGGGATGTCACCCTGGTGAAAATCAAAGCTGATGCAGTACACAGGACAGGCTGAAGAAAGAGGCAGCCCTCTCCAGATTGACAGGTGATGTTTTTTTGATAAGCAGAGGAACATACTAGGAGGCAGAGCTCCACATATACTAGAGAGAATCTTAAGAAATAATAATTAGAGTATCCCTGGTGGCACAGGGGTTAAGTCTCAGCACTATGAAGCCAATGGTAGCCGCTGGAGCATGAGTTCAATCCCCAGCTAAGGAGCTGACCCACATGGTGCAGCAGAGACTCTCCTGTCTTCCTGCTGCTCCCCTCAGCAGTGTATTTCAGTAGATCTGCCTGTTCGCTCCCTACTCTGTCTCTGGTGAATCTTCTTACTGATCCACACCTCTGGCCATCACCCCAGCTCTTGTATTCATAAGTAAATAAATCTGTAAAAAAGAGCTATTAAGTTGATATTAATGGGGCTTGGTTGTGGATATGATGCTGAAATTCTCAAAACACATTAGCCTCTCTCAGCTGCACAGTTAAAGTGGCTCATCGTGTGGGAACAGTGGGCTGTACATTCCCAGCACAGGGTCAGAGGGCCAAGAGTCTCTGATTGCCCCAGTTCTGCTGTCTGGACAACTGGTGGTCACAACCTCACCCTGACCTTCCTCAAATGTGACCCCATTTTATAAGCTAAGGGTGACAAAGGATTATAGAGATTAAATAACCTACTGAGGAAACAAACAAAAAATTAGAAATTGATTTGGTTTATTTTTATTTGGAAGCCTACATCATTCCCATTAAATCATTCTCCCATCTCCAGTAGTGCCATTGCAGTGCCTGATGCGATCTTTCTGACATGAATATCTACCATGGTTCATGATCATCATCAGAATGTTAAAACTTAGATAAATATACCCAATGCACATGTATATGCATGTATGTATGATTAGTTAAGTATACATGGTTTATTGTATTTTATTCTGAGGCTGATCACTTGAATAATAAACCAGAACTAAATGGAGAGAAGACAGCATCTGCCTAAATAGAACTTGTGTATTCTTTGCAGAAGGAATCAATCATTCAAAATGCCGTTATAAACCTAGTTTTATATCTGTGCTCAGACATAATGCAGAAAGGCCTCTCTTCTAGTAATAAGGTCAAAGAGTCTATCTGTGAGCATTAACCAGGTCTTCTGATATTTCCAATGTTTTGGTTGTATCTAGTCATCATTTTTCTCAGCCCTTACATATTAGGAACAACTCTGAAAACTTCACTGCATTGATTCATTTAAACTCTCACCAGACCACTCTGTAGGTAGGGACCATCATTTGAGCTACTGGATGTGTTAGTTTTCCCCTTGAGAGAACCCCTAAAGCTGTATGGGAAAGTGCCATTTGCCTAATGCTTAGTTGTTAGTTTCACACTCTTCAAGATAAGTGTGCAAATAAGAAGACAGATCCCATTAGGTCTTATGTATGAGTTGGCCACTGGATCATCAAATACTCATGATTTCTGCTAGTTGCTATATCTAATCATGCATAATTGTTTCAGTTTTCTAATGTGAAGTTTATACAATACATACATTCATGCACAACATGCAGATGAATAAACAAGCAAATTTTCTTTTGATATAAATCTTGACCTTAAAATACAATGGCTGTTTGTTCTAATAAAAATGAAGAGAACAGGAGGAAATAAAAACAAATTATGGTTTCGAGAACAGAACATAACGATACTGAGTAAATTAAATTATAGCATATTAGAGCTGGCTTTGCCTCATATCTGTGAGTTTAGTAAATCTACTGAACAATCTTTAATTTTTATCTTTTTTATTTTTAAGATTTATTTATGCATAGAAAACTGAGGTGTCGACTAGAGTTGCAGGGGGCAAGAAGATTCACCAGAGATAGAGTGGGGCACAGAACAGCCAGATCTACTGAAATACACTGCTGAGGGGAGCAGCGGGAGAGACAGGAGAGGTCTGTCAGTCACCTCCCTGGCCAGGGATGGAACTCAGACCGTAGTTGATAGTACTGAGACTTTAACCCCTGCACCACCAGGGACGCCCCCTCTACCAAATATTTTTTTTTCTTTTTTAAAGATTTATTTATTTATTTATGTATACAGAACTGGGTTACAGGCTAGAGGTGCAAGGACAGTGAGAAGATTTACCAGAGACAGAGTGGGGAGCAGAGCAGGCAGATCAGTGAAGTACACTGCTGAGGGGAGCAGCGGGCGGGTCAGGAGAGGTCTGCTGCGCCATGTGGGTCACCTCCTGGCCTGCAGTTGAGCTCACACTGAAGCAGCTGCAATCAGCTTGCAGTACTGTGTCCTAAACCTTGTACCACCAGGAAGGGCCCCCAAACACTCTTAAATTTAGCAAAAAGCCACTGAGGAAAGTGTCTGCTGTAGATGCCAGTGTTCAAATGTCCTCTGGTTCATAAGAGTGGCTTGGCCTGGGGTAATGATGCAGGCATGCCTAAGACATCTTCCCCCTCCTGCTGTTGGGTCACATGGTGCCTGACAGTTCAGCTGACTTTACAACTGGGAACAGTGCTGTGTGGCTTTGGGTCTGCCTATCTGCTCCCCAAGCCTGTCTTCTCATCTGTAAAATGAGAAAATGATCTTGGATGGTATCTGTAGTTGCTGCCACATCTAACTTATTCTCCTGTCTAGGAGTAAATAAAGTGTTCAAGAGGGAAACACAAACTTCCAGCTAAGGAATTGGTGACGTTGTGCTCGCCTATCCCTCAGTTTCGGGACAGTTAGTACATCAGCTGCTGAGTCTACAAACAGCGATGATTTCTCTTTTCTTTCCATTGTATGATTGCAGTGGGTGTATGTTACCAGATTTTACTTTGCTTGTTTCATGATGCTTTTCCTCTTCTTGAATGCCTGTAAGTGGGTGTAGGAAAATGTTTGGATATGAATAAATGCATATTGCTCAGAACCCTTGAAAATCCCTCCATTCCACATTTCCTGCCAGGTGGGTGATTGCCATCCATGCCTCTCTTCTTGGTGAGCCTCTGGCCCACCAGCCAGGAGTCGCGCTTTGATCAGTTTCTCTAACCATCCTATCGATCATGAAACTAAGTTGGTTTTTACAGCTTCTTGAATATATTCTTTTGTAGCCGATGCCCTTGCCCTATTCTGATTGAACACTGTCTTGATGGCCTTATTACAAGAGTTCCCTCCCTGGTTTACATGAGTCTACTGTGCCGGAGTCTACCTGTAGAATCAGCTCTCAGAAATGTAAATCTGCTCGTGGTGACTGCACAGCTCTTCTCCCAGCTTTCCCCTTCTCACGTGGGACAGTCTTCAGAACCCTTCCGTGCTTGCCCTTTTTACACAGATCAGCTCTGTGCCCTTCAAGACCCCAAATGTCTGTTTCTTACCTCTCCTCACCCCCACAGCCCCCACCTCCCACCTCTGCTCTGTGCAGGGGAACACTAACCTTTTCTCTGTTGTCCACACAAGCCAGGCTATCTGTTGTCCACACAAGCCAGGCTATCTGTTCACTCTCGTCTCTCTGCATGGAGTTCAGCCTTCTTTATTCTGAGTTAATTTTACTCATTGTTCAGGTCACAATGACAGTACTTTCTTCAGAAATGTCTTACCTGAATCTTTCCAGCAGATGGGATGCTTTCTGTTAAATAGTCTCATGGCTTTGTCTCTTACGTGTAGATACACTGCCCTCAAATCCACACTGCCAAATGGAGCTGTTACCTGGGAGAATATTCCCCTGCTACCTTGAGTTCTTTACTGGCAGAGCAGGAACAGAGATATCTACTGACCTCAGAAAGCTTGTGTGATCATGTTGGATATTTGCTTTGTTTCTATTTATTTGTATATGTTTTTAAATTCACTGCTTCTGTATTTAGTGTACAAACAGCTTCACATACATGTACAGTAAACACCATTTTAAAAAATGGTTTATTGTTTTGCATAGAAGAACTGGGGTATAGGCCAATCTTGCAGAAAGTGAGACACCAGAGACAATAGTGAGGAAGAACAGGCAGATCAACTGAAATACACTGCTGAGGGGAAGCAGCGGATGGAATAGGAGAGGTCTGCTGCGCCATGTGGGTCAGCAGCCTGGCCGGGGATCAAACTCAGGCCTCAGTGGTGCTGAGACTTAACCCCCGGCTGTCAGGGAGGTCCAAAACAGCATTTTTTCAAAACCACCCTCAGTCATCTAAATTTGGAGGGAAGAAGGGAGTCATTTTAAAATTCATTATGCTGATTCTTCTGTGATCGTTAGAAAAGTGGTGAGAAGAAACACTTCATTCAGCATCACCAATACAGGGCCACAAGGGGAAGTTAACTGACCGAGGATGGTGGCCAAAGAGCTTACTGTCCCCATCCTGTTACGGCCTGCGCTCAAGTCCAGACTGCACTGCTCACTAAATGTGCGACCTTATATCATTTACATGTGGTTACCCCTCTTTAAAATGGGAATAACAGCAAGACTTAATGCATAGACTTGTAACGAAAATTAAATAAATCCACTAAAATAGTGTTTAGAAATAGTGAGCACTCTGTGGGTTCTAGTTTGCATTGCAGATTCGCTTTTATCCATTTCGAAAATGCAATTAAAATGACTTTCTTTTCATAATACGAAGGCAGGGCTCTTAGAATTCTGAAAAGGCACAGGGAAATGAGTAAAAGCAAATGCAAGCAGCACAAAAGTCACCTTTTTACATTATTTATCATGTACATAAAAGTTAGGCAAGAGTGAAGAAATCCATTTGTTTTCTTGCCTGATAGAAGTCAGCTTTTAGGGCCATGAGTAGAATGAAACTAACATCTCACCCAGCAACATCTTTCTTTTCCACCCACTATCTTCTTACTCAGAAAATTTCTGTGTTTTTAGGATGTTCACAGACTTCTGAATGAGGTCTTCAGACCACATTCACTGCAAAAGGATGCTTGGGAGGGGGGTGTGGGAGAGAATTATTTTTATGAAGTGCTGACTGGTTCCCAGGCATTGGGACACGTTTCATCTCTTTCATTTCCCCTGAAAACCCAGCTAGAGTAGAAGACTCGCCTTGCCTTTCTGGCGGAGAGAGGAGTGACTTCTTCTATTCTTGTCTCAAAAGGCCTCATCTTCATCACATGCCATTTTTCCTGTTCATACTTAATCACAACTTCCTCGGACACTTTCCCCAGGCTTGCTCTCTAGCTAAGCCTGTGGAATCAGAATCAGCATGTCCTCACAGAGAAAGCCAGGCTTTCTGGAACCATAGAGGCAGGAACATGCCCACTTTTCACAGCAATGAACTTCCCTTTGCTCCTTAACTGTTCAGTTCCATTCTTTAGTGCAAAGCTCAGATGTCATCTCTTCCTGGATCCTTTCTCAAACCGCTCTAGTTTCTTCTAGGGGAGAGTTCTGTATCATTTGCTATTATTTCATTTTTAGAGTTAGAGTACAACTTGAATCTACTTCCCTGACTCAGGGTTCTTTTGTGTGATGGTGGTGATATTTGGCTTCTCCATGTAAAGATGGTTAGCTGCCCATTCCAGGGCAATCTCGAGAGGATGCCTGGTGTTTGATAATTCACCTCCTTGGGGAAACCTTCCAAAACCCTGTTCTCTCCCCACCTGAGTGATTTGGCCCTTTTCTTCCTTCCTCCTTCCCTTCTTTCTATATAACACTTTAACGAAGCCCCATTATATTGTATCCTTGTTCATTTTTTCATGATCTAGGGTCTCTGGCCACAGGTGTGGTCACCATAGTTCTCTCACCAACAAGGCACCCACAATCCTACACCCTAATTGATTGTGCTCTGTCCCCACCTCTATTTCCTGCCCATCCATCTCCTGGATTCTGCTGGCCTCTTCCTTGAGTTACGTTGCAGTACCCCTCCTAGACCAGAGCGGGTCCATTCTGTCACTGACCTGTCTGTATAAACATTTACCTTGCTCTTGGGTCACGGTTTCCTCTTATTCATCTCCAAGTCCGGGTTCTTAGCACAGGCCTGAGATAGAATTAGTGTTCAATTGTTACAGTACTTGGAAATAAATACAGATGGAGGGAAGTTCCAGCTGCCACAAAGCAAGGGAGATGGATATAGTAATTGGAGCTCCCATTCCGCTCACCCCCCCTCCGGCCCCCCAAAATACTCTGACACTGAAATTCTTCGGAGCATCTGAAGGCTGCAGGAGGGAAAAGGTGAAGGTGAAAGTGGCCTTGGTTTAGCAGCTGCTGTCATGACCATGCATGTCCTTAGAAGGACTCCTCAACTCCCAGGCATGAATGGTTCTGCTTTCTCATCTTTAGATTAAATTTGTAATTTCAAAGATCAATGAAGAACAAAAGCTGTCATGCACCACATGGGAGATGAAAGCTGTGGCGAGAAACTGGGTATTTGAAGACTGGCTTTTCCCAGACAGTTGTTCTTGACAGCGTGACACCATCGTCATTGTGAGGCACGCATATTGGAAGTGACTGGGCCCAGAAGACCTCTTTGAGCATGTGGGCTCCAAATGTTAGTGTCCGAGAGTGTCCGACAGCTCTCCAGGCTGCCAGCATCCATGATGCAGGAGGCCTCTACACAGTTCAGCTTTCAGAACACAAACCGACTGCAAATCTGGAAATTTGATAATGGAATTATGTCAGTTTCTCTATTTTGCTTGTGGATAAAAACAGACTGTTTTATTGGAGTTCACTAATTTACACTGCATATTTTCTCCTACATGTAATATGCACATGCCCTTAGTTTAACTCATCTGAAAGTTACTCCTGTCTTTGTCCCCAACGTTTTTTGTGAGGGTGGTTTTTGCTCTACCATTTAATTCAAGACTTACATAAAAATGTATGCCTGAATTTATGTAATTTGCAGGATTATCAGGGCTTTGTTAGAAACAGAAGCTCTGGAAGGAGAATTTTCAGACTTTAAATATTTAGTTGGTAACGTTTTATTCATAAGGATAGTTATAAATAATCCTGTGTAAATTCCCAAGTTAGTGCTTTTTGTAAAACTATGGTAATTATGGCTATTAATAATATATTTATTCATTGTCATCAATATGAAAATAGGTTGTATATAAAAATGGGCTGATTTTTTCTCCAATGCTTGTTCCCATAATAACTCAAAAACAGTGATTGAAGAGATTTTTACAGTGCTGTATGCCCTAGATGAGGAAAAATATACAAAAAAATTTTTTTAAAGTCAAGTGATTTCAGAGGAGAACAAATCTAATGAAGCAAGCAAACAAAATGCATTATATACTCCTTCAGGAGTTTAAGAAGAAGAATGTCCCACCTGTTTGATGTTATGGTCCCCAAATTCTCTTCTGTTTCCAGATGTTATGTGAATTTAGAAACAGAGTTGTTAAATTTGGCTGTGTAAGTCAACAATCATAACTTCTATAACACTAACCTCAGTTCCTCAGAACACAAAGTTTTGTTGCAATTATATGTATCTGGTTTCTTTGTTATAATCTTACATTGTAGGAGTTCATTTCAGAAAGGAAGTGATAGTTGGTATACAACTAGACTCCAAGAAATAAGCCTCCTTATATGTTTTGATTGGAGATAGTTTGAAGTTTTGCTCAGTGTGTTTTGAGAATTTCCCAACACTGCAAGTCCCTCCCCCCTCCCTCTACTTCCATCATATCTGCCAATGGTGTATCTACCAGGGATTTGTGGGTAATACATAGATTTATTGTTAAATTAGGAGTCATCCGTGGACCTTCAGAAGTCTACAGCAAGTTGTATTTGTCCCTAGGATTTTTATTTTATTTTATCTTTAATTTTTTTTTTTTTAAGATTTATTTAAGCTGCGGTACAGGCCAGAGGTGCAGGGGCAGTGAGAGGCTTCACCAGAGACAGAGTGGGGAGCAGAGCAGGCAAATCAGTGAAGTACACTGCTGAGGGGAGCAGCGGGCGAGGTCTGCGGTGCCATGTGGGCCATCTCTTGGGCCGGCAGGGATTGAACTCATGCTGAAGTGGCTTTAGCTTCTTAGTGCTGTGCTTTAACCCACTGCGCCACCAGGGAGAGCTCTATTTGTCCCTAGCTTTATAAGAAAGTTTTCATTAGATTTCAAGTGAACTGCCAATAGAAAATACTACTGAGGAGTTTAGGGTTTGGAGGACTTAAAGAGTATTAATTAGTCACTTATTACATGCCAAAGTCTTCCCTTTCATTATTTGGCATAATTTCCACAGCAGTATAATGAAATAGTTGACTTTTTTTTTTCCTACTTTACAACTAAGAATTTTAGACTTTGAAAAGTTAAGGGGTTTATTTAGGTCCTAAAACCAGTAAGTGACAGATTGGGTATTTATCTCTTAGCCTTTTTTTTTTTTTTCAAGTGCATACTTTGCTAAAATCTACTGCCACCCACAAAATATTTATTTAAAATGGTTGCTTGTCTTATAGATTTGTTTTTCTTCTATTGTTGACTAAAAGATACTCTGTGAAGAGAGTGCTATATTGCACTTATGTTTTCAGAGACATGCTATTTGTTTTCTGATCACTTCTATTTGCAAGTATTTGGTTAGTCAAGACCTCGCTCAGCCTCTGATTTCTAGTAATACCATTACTTCTGTACTTTATTCAGAACAGAGATTAAGAAGCTCACTCTACACCTGATTTTTCCAACTCTTATTTTACCCAAAAGACCGCCTCAAGGTAGCTCTGGATTATGTGAAGGTCATATTCCTGGGTAGGAAGCTTAGTAAAAGCCAGAACCTCAGAATGGGTGACCCACCAGGGTCAGACTAGAAACAAGGATGGATGTTAGAACACCTTATTTGACATAAAACAAGTCAGAGGCGGTCAAAGTTGAATTTGTAATAGAACTGGTTTTCTAATTTTTAATCTACTCATGGGAGAAAGTAAAGTCAATCTTAGGAGCTGTCAAAATTCGGGAGCGTTTGGAAAGTTCCCTTCATCTTGTATTAGCAGGTCTTACGGATGGGTTTTCCATCTGCTCTGCGAAGTAAAGCGAAAATACTCCTTTGCTTTAGCTAATAACAAAAACAATGTTGTAAGCGATGTAGTACCTCAAAAGTAGATTTCACCTTCATTTGTGCTTTCCATTCTAGTTAGAGTAGCTCATTTTCTTAGTTTATACTAATATCATTAAACACTGTAATTGCAAACCAAGTGACTTCTGGCAGTCACTAATTTCTTACATCAGTTACACATAAAGAGAACAGATGGGAACAGTTACAACACTCAGAGCCCCCTGTATTTTTCTCTGTTAGCAGGCATAAGCACCCATGGAATTTATGACTCTTTATTTCACTACCTCCTGGATCTTACCCAAAGATATATCTCTGTGCTACACGAGGATCACAGGCATTTTTTATTTGCACGGACTTTCTCCAGGCCAAGTGGGGTCAGAACCCCCAGGAAAGGTTAGCCTGTGGTGTGTTGGGGCAGGAGGTGAAGGAGGCTTGTTGCTAGTTATGGCAGTGGGGAATGTCTCGTTTTATTCCTTCTGACCTTTATTTCCTGCTGTCCACTCACAGCTAGTCGGGGCAGACCATTCTGATGCCCTGCACTTTTGAATAGCTTTGCTGAGAAGAGTAAAATAAAAGTCTATGGACAATTTGATGTAAGGGATGGTAAGGGCACAAGGTATTTTGAGGAGATACCTTGACTTCTTTTGTAAAGTTATTGACCATTTTCAAATTGCCGGCAGCCATCTCCTTTATTTAGGCTTGGGCAGGGAGTGCCAGATACTTACTTAGGAAGAATGAGATGGGAAATGGTATTCAATGGGCAATACAAGAATATAAGCAAAAACAAGAACACAGCAACGACAAAAACTGAAACATAAGTACAAGGGTGAAATCATTGAAATTCATTTCTGCCAGGAGGTCCTAGCTGAAGATGGGAGCCCTGTCAGGTGAAAAGAAGAGATCCTTGAACTCTAACCTTTGCGCTTTGGGGTTTCAGCTTCTTTATCAGAAAATACACGGACCATCAAGGGATCTTAGAATTTTTGTTTTGTTTAATAGTTTTCTAAAACCATAACACAATTCTCTAGTGACTTAAAGCACACTTTTGGACTTGACGATTGTAGTTTCTGGTTCTAGAATTCTAGTTCCTAGAATTTTTTTTTAAACGATTATTTATTTATTCGTATAGAACTGGGGTATAGGCCAGAGATGAGGAGGGTGAGAGGATTCACCAGAGACAGAACGGGGAGCAGAACAGGCAGATTGACGAAGTACACTGCTGAGGGGAGCAGCAGAATGGTCAGGAGAGGTCTGCCGTGCCATGTGGATCTCCTCACGGGCATCAAACTCATGCGGAAGTGGCTTAAGCTTCTTAGTGCTATGCTTTAACCCACTGCGCCATCAGGGAGGGCCCCTAGAATTTTTTTTAATATCTCATCCAAATGAAAATATTTTGGGGAAAGAGTCCTATGGTCTGTAACAGTCACTGTTCTGTGCTGTCATAGAATTCCATTCCTTTCCTCTATAGCAAACTTGCCAACTTTCTCAGTTTTCACTTTCTGTAGGGTTATTTGATCAATACCGTTTTCTTCACTTGACTCTAAAGGTCTCAACATCTGGCATCTTGTCTTTTTGTACATCTTTGTAAGACAAAAACACCACTATCAGACAAAAATTTGTTTATCACTATTTTTTTTTTCTTTTTTGGATACAAGACCTGGGGGTGCAGACCAGTGGTGGTGCAGAGTTGGGGGTGGGTTAAGAGTATTCCCCAGAGACAGAGTGGGGAGCAGAGCAGGGGATTTACTGAAATACACTGCTGAAGGGAGTAGGCGGTGAGACAGAAGAAGTCTGTGCCCTGTGGGTCAGCTTCCTGGCCAGGGGATCCATTGGGAATTGAACTCACGCCATAATGGTGATAGCTTGATAGTGCTAACCCTTACGCAGCCAGGGATACCCACTGGCAACTTATCTTTTTGCACGTTTTTGTAAGACAAATGGTACTACTGGACAAAAATCTATTTATCAGTAATATTTTAAAATCAAAGAATGGAAGAATAATATTTTTGAATATCTGCACCTTAATTTGCTCATTTGTAAAATGGTAATTTGCTGTACACTGCTAGAGTTTTTATTGAATCAAATGGAGCAAAATCATTCTCAAGGAGAGAGGAGTTCTTCAGTGAAGATATACTATTGACACGTCAGTGAAAGTCATTCTTTCAGTATTAGTTGTCTTGTCCATAGTTAACTGTATAGATGAGCTATAAACAGATATCAATGGAAAATACCGTGCAGAGAACTGTAGGCTCCATTAATACTCAGCCAGTATTGCAATGTTACATAAATTTCAAGAACTTTGGCTTCCTTAATTTGTTTCTCCAACCAAATGATGAGAACATTGACACCGATAACTTTTGTGATTTTTATCCAAGCAAATAGTGCAAATAATTTTGTGTGCCAATTTTCCTTACGTAGAGTAACTAACGCTTACTTGATTTTATACATTTTGATTTTACGGAAGAATTGATAATCTTTGTTCCTCTCCCAAATCTATATATTGTACCAGCCTGTAAGAAAGGATTTCATTATCACCTTCATTTGAAATAATCAGATGCATAGACATTTTTCTTGTTGTACAAATGTTACTGTTAAACTTTATTTTAAGAACAGACATCTATAATCTGATCCATTATGTATTTTGGCCTTCAGAAATCAGCCTCTCTAATCTTTGGTTCTTTTTGAACAATAGCAAAAATTATATTATACAAATGGCATTGATAACTATTTTTGTCCACAGTGCTTACTCTATCATTTTAGGAAATATGCCCTGTTAAATGGACTTGGCCTTAGGAGGAACTTGTGAGGGGATTTTCTTATTTTTTTTTTTAAATCAAGAGTGAAGAAATGAATATTCATAATGGTATGGTAGCTTTGGAATCAATCAAGTACTTAATATTTTAGTTGGGTAAATTATGGTTAAAAAGTAGCATGCTTAAATAATATAGTCTTAAAAATTAATTACAAAAAATGAAGAACATATTGAATTATCCAAGTAACATATATTTTATTACCCATCCAATTCTTTTGTGGTATAATTATCATATGAAGGAACACTTTGCGAATCGTATACTCTGCATTAATAGGTTTATAGGAAGTTGTTGTTTACAAGGATACTTTAAAATACGAGCAGCTGCTATTGATCCATGTCTTGTAGTGTTTTTCATGTAAAATGTGATATGATATAAAACTCATTTTCTTGATCTCTACAGTTTACTCAAGAAAATAAATCATCATTTGTTAATATAAAACCCATGCAAATTAGAAAAGCCTAATTCATTTTCATCTTAAGGGACTGAAATATTTATTCAACAAAGAATTTCTCTGGTTACAGTCAATCCCTACCCATTCACCTACTACCTCACATCTGTACAGATAGAAACATCTGTATTTCTTAATGAATCTTAAGGTTTCTTAGAATATTTGAGCATGGGTTACACAAGAGTATTGTAATATAGAAGTCAGGAACAAATAGGTTTGCAAAGACAGAGTGAAGCAGGGTTGTGGCAAGAAGAAATGTTTATGAAGGAATTTGAATTCTGTTCTTTAAGCAGGAATACTGAGATGTATATTTGGTCAGGTGCTTGGCTATAATGTGTGCTTCAGTCCGTGCTAGTTTGCCCAGGTAAAGTTTTAACTGGGTTTCTGCTCTCCTGGGTAGAAAGCTGGGAAAATTTCCTTGTTAGTGTAGGAGAGTTGGTGGAGGGGGGAATGCCAGGGAGAGGGAGGGAAAAGTCATGTGAGACAGATACAGGTTCAGAATTTATATATGATGTAGCTCGGGTTTCTTTATTTTCTCAGTCTCCTGTGGTCAGCCTTAGTCTGCAGTGTCCAAGAGACAGTCTAGCTTTACTCCCTGTCATAGGATTTTTCCCAGCCCAGCAACTGCCTTCACCACCTCAAAACTTATTTTCCCTGGAGCAAAGCAGAGAACTTCCTCTGAAGCCATCTGCCCCTTGGCCTCCGCTCTAGCACACTTTCTAAATCTTTTCCCTTGGGCTTATGATCTGTCACTGTAAGCAAAGAAGGTGAAACAGTGTTAGTTGGTATTTTAAACATGTCTTTCCTTTTAAATTAAAACAGGCTCACTTTAGAGACCATATGACTGTTTTTTCAGGAAGATGCTAAAGTTTGACTTTTGAAATGAAGTAACAGTTGTGATTGTTGCAAATGAAATATGCTTTTATGTTTCTGACTTCCAGCTCTATTGCTAGGGAGGAAGCTATTTGTGCTATATCTCTATATAAAGAATAAGAAAATAAAAGCTGCTATCTGGAAATCTGGAGAGGGTCTCTCACTGGGCTTAGAAATAAGGGTAGAGAGATTGGCCACTTTGGCTGGGAGGTGGGGGGTTTGAAGGAGCTTAAAACTGTAAGGTGAGGGTCACCCTAATTCTTAAAGACAAAACAAACAAACAAACAAACAAACAAAAAAAGACTACTTGTGAAACAAATTTGCACAAGCTCTTAGACATCTTCCTGGAGTCATCATAGTTTAGGCAAGCCATGTTAGTGACTCTGGAAAACTAAATACAAGAGCACATTATGTGGCATGGAGGAGTGAGGACATCGTTAGTAGAAACTTGCTGTTACCTCCCCAACCATCCCCTCCCGCAAAACATCATATAGCAGCCTGGCTGACGTCTGGACTTTTAGGGTTCTTATAGAAGTATTAGGCTCTCAGGACAGAGGAAGAATGACCAAAGTAAGACATTGACACTGCACAATTAGCAGTTTGATAGGTAGTCACTTTTAATATGATTTGGATAAGGAAGTATTGTAGTTCACTTGTATTATACGTAATGTGGAATTGTGCTAAAGCACGTCGTCATTTCACCCACACAGAAGTCAGCAAAATTGCTTTGGATTTTCCTCATCTTACTGAAACAATACTCTGGAATTCATGGCTAAATGACTTAATTAATACGGCTCTGGAAATAGGGAATTTGTAGATTGACACTTTGTGGTGGGTTCCATATAGAAGTGACTTGGTCTGCTCCATTCAAAATAAGTCAGAGTTGTCTTTGATTCTATTATATTGTTGGAGATGCCATTTATCAGGGAAAAAAGATAGTTTCTTCTTTGTCACTGTTTTTTGTGCCTGATAGTCTTTTGTGCCTGACAGTCTTATTTCTAGACATTTCTGCTGGCTTTGTGATAAGATCATACATGTTCATCAGGTTGTGCATTATGTGTCATCAGCATCTTTTGTTCATGTGAGAGTTATCATTTTATTCATCAACATCCCTTGCAGTTAAAACTTTGGAAGTTGGGAGAGGCCACTTATGGAAATCAAGGTCAAAGATGTGCATTTAGAATTGATCTCCACATAACTGACAAGAAGATATGCATCTGAGAGTCACATCAATTTCAACTTGTAACTTCTGGTCCCTAGTTGATTGTGAACACTTCACTGAGGATTTGATAAGATGAAAACAATGACATGGAAATTCTGTACATAGGAATGAAATTCCATTGTGGTAGTGAAGCACAGGAATCCATTCTTCTGAGAGAGGTTGCTTCTTTAAAAGGGAAATTCAAGGTGCTGTGTGTGTTTGCATTAGTATGTAAACTTTTAAAAATTACTTTTTCTTTTAAATCATAATAGTTTTTTTTTAGACTTATTGATTTATTCATACAGAACTGGGGTACAGGTCAAAGGCACAGGGACTGTGAGAGGACTCACCAGAGACAGAGCGGGGAGCAGAACAGGCCAACTGACAAAGTACATTGCTGAGGGGAGCAGTGGGCTGGTCAGGAAGGGTCTGCCGTACCATGTGGGTCACCTCTGGGGTGGGGGATCGAACTCACACTGAAGCGGCTGTGGCTTGTTTGCAGTGCAACACTTTAATCCACTGTGCCACCAGGGAGGGCCTAAAAATGTACTTTTTTAGAGTAGATGTTGGGCATTTATTGTGGCTGGTGATCCTTGTTAGCATGCCAGACAGCTTCAGAAGCTCTTTTCAGGGAAATCTCTCTATAATGATGATCCTCATTAGGTATGCTCTGGCATTCTCAATATTAGATAAGAAACAAATGAAAAAATAAAAACCAATTGAGGATCTTCAATGTCCTTTTCCAAATATTTACAGCCCTCTGTTCTACTATTGTAGGGTAAAAGATTGTGACTCCTTGGCTCCTCCTGATTATAAAGGAACAATACTCGCTTTCACTGCGACAGACCATAGCCAATGGAATGTTTGCTTTATTTACAGTGGGTTATTTGCCTTAATTGTAAGCTCTGGCATTCAAAGCTTTGTCCTTTACAATATGAGAGGACCTTGGAGTAGTAATGTATTGAGCCAGTATGTCTGAGTCTTGACCCTTTGGTTAGTAGGGAGACCTTATGATGGCTAAAATAAGCCAAGGAAGATTGAATTCCTCCCCCTAGTATTAGCTATTCACCTCAAAGCCATAGGTAGGACAGAGACATAAATGGGTAGGAAATTTAGGTAACCTTAAAAGCTACGTTTTGCCCAAGGTCCAGTAAGCATAGTTCAAGCACTTTAAACATAAGACATTCGGCACAGATTTTGTTGTTTTAACTTGTGTCGTTAATAACTCATCACATTTTTAGATTCTCTCTAGATATTTCTCTGGATAAAGTTTCTTATTTACTTTTACAATCCAGACCATTACTACCAGTTGGTATGAATAATATGAAGCTTTCTGAGATCAAATGACTTCTCCCAAGTCAGCTCTTAAGTATTGGATCTAGGAAATCAAATTTTATGATTCCACAGTCCATATTTGTTACTATGTGACATTCCTGTTCCTTCCTTTTACTGTTAATTTCAACTTTTATTTTTGGAATCTTTGAAGAGTCACAGACATTTGTTAAAATCATACATAGTATTCAGTTGTTTCTATTCCTTATGTTCACGGGACATCTTATATAACTTAAAATAATCAATTACAGGAAGTTGATATTTGTATGTTACTATTAACTAGACCACAGCCATCATTCAGTTACTGTTAAGATTTTTTTTATTAATTTATATTGATATAATTTCAAATAAACCATATTCCAGCATTAGGGTTTTCCATTAGAAACCAGCCTAGGAAAAGAAAATTACAGGTAATTTACAAATGAAGTCTTACCATAAGCAGACATCAAACACTGAAAATGAATTTTCATTATAAGTGCAATTTCAGAGCCTTAAGAAAAACAGGCCTTAACAAGTTGTGACTACCTGACATTAAATAGAAATAGTCACATCACGGATCCAATTTTCTCTCAAGAGCAAGTGTTCAGAACATTCTTTAATATCAAGTGGTCAGCACCAAGCTTGTTTTATCTCCAAGTTATAAAGTTCAGATAAGAAATATAAAAAATCAATCAAAGTGAAAATATATTGAAATACAAGACATATAAACAGATGTGTAATTTCTGAGTAGATTCTCTGAGCCCTGTATGACTGAATAGCAAACACTTCAGGGTTTTGTGCCCAAGACAGTTGCCTGAGATGGATTAAAGAAAAAAAATTCTACTTTTCCCATGTCTGTAAATAGGATCACCTAACAGGAATGACCATTGAAATTTTTTTTTCCCTGGAATCGGAAGAGAGTTACCGAATTGATCTGAAAAAAATGAAGGCATCAGAATAAACACATTTTCTTATTTCTAAACAAACAAACAAGCACTCAGATTAGTTGAAAATAAGCACATATGTATTGTGTATGTGCAATGCTGATAGTGACCATAGGATTTATTTCTGATATTGATGACTACATCCCTATTAGTCAGTAGGTAGTATTTTTAAGGAAACACTTTCACAGAAATTGGCCCATAATGACAGCACTCAGGAGAAAATAGAGGGAATTTTTGGAAGAATGGATGTGTGCAGAAGAGAAAATCCACTATATGGTCATCTATAAGGCAAACAGATTGTGTCTTTTAAGGACAAAAGTCAAAAGGAATTGGAACAGAGTGGGTTCTCAGTGAGTAGAACATTCAGGGATCTCTTCATTATTCAAGAATCCCCCCCCCATATAGATCTTTTATATTTCTGAAATCAACAGTCGTTGTTTCCTCTAGCTTCTATTTCTTCATCCCCTGCACAAAAATGGATTTACACATAGCCCTGAATGTAGATACTCTGTTGTCATACAGTTGTCAATTTTTTGGACCCTGAGGTGACCTGGAGAGGTAGTGATGGCCTGGATGTTCTCAGGACTGAGTTAGGGCTCTATACACTGGTCAGCAGAACAACTTTCCTTTCAGGCAGGTGACTCTAGAAACAAAGTAAACCAAGAATTAAGAAACCTACTATCTCCTACTTGCTCTGCAGGAGTTTGGATTCCATTGAGACTGAATCTTCCCAGTGGGTGGGGGTGGAGATTGTGGGCTACCATGGTCTTGCCTTCTACGTCTTCATGATTGGTTCTATCTGTGCCTTTGATCCCTGTGATTTTCTTCATCACCTGAAGTATCAGAACCCAGTGTGGGAATAGTGTGTAATAAAAGTGTTTGAAAATAGGAAGAACACTGATCTGATGTTGTGATTTCTGAGCTGTAGTCCCAGTGGGTCATTATGTTCTCTGTGAATTTGGTCAGGTCACTCAGTGTTCTTAGCTACAAAATGTATTCAATGCTAAATACATTTCATCAGTATTATTGCAAATGTTAAATAACATGATGTATATTAATAGAATAGCACAAAATCTGGTATAATGTAATAACTCTCCAGATGTTACAACTATGGTCTCTTCCAAATTTGACTTTGCAAAAAATACTATAATTTTCCTTGGACAGTTTCACTTTATTTGAAGATCTAACCTGCCCCCCCCCACCAAAAGTCCCTTTTAGTAAAAATGGTTCATTTTTGTAACTGTGTACATTATTAGAAATTTAAGGTGGTATCTATAGGAGTAACATTTTTGGAGAAGTCATGTTCTCAGTGGAAAAAAAAACATTACTTAACTTGAAGATAATAATAATCTTCAATAGCACCATTTTTTCAGGGATGCCACCTTTAGAGAATCTGTTTGGTTTTTGAGATCTTCTTAGTTCCATTATATCTGGGATACCACTGTCAACTCTTTTGTTTCTTGAGTCCCATTGCAAACATTTTGGAATTTTTAAAAATAATCTGGTACCTAAGTTCCACCGCAGACTCATTAATGGAGGCTCTGAGTGAGTATAAGCTAAATACTTATGACTTAAACAAACAAATACAAACAAGACCAAAAATCCTCATTTGATTTTAATAGAGAACCAACATGAAGAATACCTAATATAAATATAAAGAAGTGTTCTCAAAGTCTACTGTTGTGACTGTATGCACTAGAAGTACATTCATTCCCACACACTAGCACTTAGTGAATCAGAATTTCTAAGATGGAATGCTTATGGCAAAGATGTTTCTCAGTATGGTTCTTGCTGATACATAACATCTGTCTGGGAGCCATTGATCTAGTTTCTGAAATTGTTAGGTTTGGGATACTCCTGACACTTTTAATAGGTTGTTTAATATAGGCCTCCCTCCCTTTTAATTCTAGAGTCTGATTGTTCTGCTCTGTTCATGAAAGATGTCCCAGGAGTATTTTTCAGGGGTGTTAAAAAGTTCTTATGCAGCTGAAATCTGTTAGGAAGCAAATTCCTTGATCTCTCTACTGTAGATCTCTTGAGAGTCTCTGCAAATATCAATGAAGGGCCTTGTGATCACTTAACTTCTCTAGGACTCAGTTTTCTTGCCTGTGAGGTATGCTTTTCTAAGACATTGCAGGAAGCCTGGAACCAAGTAAATGTTCAAAGACCCTGGTACATAAATTCCTCAGTACATGTTAATAAGACTTCTAATAGCAGTGATTGCTTTTTAATTCCTTTAATTAAAAAAGATAGTTAGATACACCAAAAAGAACAAGTTACACACTGTTGAAAGTATTTAGGCCCTTTACAAAAGTATTTAGATCACTCTTATGTAGAAATGGCTGCATGTATGTATATTATATTGCCAATATGTTTAAAGATAAATTATTCATAATTGTATGTGCCTGTGACTATCTGTAGTTTATTCTTCAGTAGCTGTCCTGTCAACTATCAGAAATTTCAAACACATCATCTTGTCTAAGTAGTTCTCATCAGTAAGATACAGATTTTCTGTGCTTTCTGAAAGTAGAGTGTAGGAAGTGTTTTATAAGTTGATATGGCATCAAGTAAAGAAGAAATCAACATTAATTTATATAGAAATTTACTGGTTTTTTTTTTAATTGAGGTGGCATTGGTTTACAACACTGTCTGTGATTTTTGGGAGTAGGTTCACACCTCCCAGCTGTATGTCACCACACAACGCATCACACCCATTATCAAAGCACCCATAGTCCTTCACCATAGACTTTGGGCCCCTCCCCTCCCTACTTCCCCTCCAGTAGCCCCAGTTCTGCAGTCATAGTCCTGGTGTTTGTTTCAGTCTAGTCTTGTCTGTTCCTTTGTCTTATATTTGCGTGCTCCACATATGGGTGACGTCATCTGGTGTTTTGTCTTTCTTTTTCTTACTTATTTCATTTAGCATTATCTCCTTCACTTCCATCCTATATGGAAAAATGTTTGCTCATTCCCAGACTCAAAGGAAAAGCTACCAGTTCACTAAGGACACTGGCAGCCTACAATGACACCAACACACAGTAGAAGCAGGGCTGACATGATCTATGCACACCTGTCTGAGGCAGACCAGAGGAAGGAGATGGCGGTGCATTGTCACCTTGTGCCGCTTGCTGCTTCTGGAAGGGTTACTGAGAAATCAGTGCTGATGTATTTTCACTTTTGTTTTAAAAGGGAAAATCCTTCTCAAATGTCTTTCTATTAGAGAAAACAGGTGCAAATAAGAGCAAAGTGGCATAACTAGAACTTTCCAACACTGGGAAGCCTCTGGAATTTATAAATTCCAGGCATAGAAGTAGCTTTTTTTTTTTTTTTTTTTTTTTAGATCAGCAATAAAGGAGATCATACATGTGGAGGATCTAGCTTAGGCATGACAATGTTAAAATCCCAGCAGAGTTCTTTCTTAGTGTGAGGTCTTAGAAAATCTACCTAACTTCTCTGTGGTTACAGGGAGACATGTCAAAATGGTTTGCCTAGCCCATGCTATAAGATTTCAATGACGTTATGCATGCCCTTTGCTTAACCATATTCCATGGAAGACAGTACTCAGAAAGCACTTAGTGTAACCTTAGGTGTAGAGAAAAAAAGTTATTCCTGGTGTGTTACAGGCTGAACAGTGTCCCCACAAAACTCCTAGGTTCCAGTTTAACTCTTTGCACTTGAGATTAAGAGTTACTGAGAGATGAGGCCTTGAAAGGTAGTGAAGTTCAAAACAAGACCCTAAGAAGGGGTCCTCATCCGATCTGCTGGTGTCCTTATAAGAGGAAATCTGAACACAGAGACACCAGTCGTGTGTGAGCACAGATGGAAGACCATGCGGGACAGAGTGAGTAGGCAGCCATCTGCTAACCAGGGAGAGGGCCACAGAAGCACCAGGCTGCCTTCACCTTGTCCCTCTAGCCTCCAGAACTCTGAACAAATGAATTCTTGTTGTTTCAGCCACCCACTCTGTGATATTTTGTTATGGAAATCCAAACTAATCTAAACTAATACACAGGGTAACTAACTAAAGGAAGGAATGATGGGTCTGGAAAGAAACAAATATATTCTTTTTGATCATAATTCTTGCAGCAAACTCTCCTATGTCCCTCGTCCAGTTATGGACACCGAATCAGGCAGATTCTATTGTTACCTCCTTTCAACATTTGATCCCAAAAAGTCTCATTTAGGGCCTTCCTGGTGGCACAGGTGTTAAAGTCTCAGTGTTATCAAGCTATTGCCAGTCATAGAGGCATGAGATTGATCCCCAGCCAGGGAGGTGACCCACGTGGTTCAGCAGACCTCTCCTGTCTCACCCACTCTTTTCCCTCAGCAGTGTATTTCAGTAGATCTGCCTGTTCTGCTCCCCACTCATTCTCTGTTGAATCCTTTCACTCCCAGCACCACTGGCCTACAGCCCAGTTCTTATATGCAAACATAAATAAAAATAAGACTTTAAAAAAAGGTCTCATTCAGGGCCCTCCCTGGTGGCACAGCGGATTAAAGCAAAGCACTGAAGAGCCAGCTGCAGCAGCTTCAATGCAAGTTCAATCCCCAGCCCCGGAGGTGACCCACATGGCATGGCAGACCTCTGCTGTCTCACCCGCTGCTCCCCTCAGCAGTGTACTACATCGATCTGCCTGTTCTGCTCCCTTCTCTGTCTCCAGTGAGTCCTCTTACCCCCACATCTCTGCCCTGAACGCCCATTCTGTACATATAAATAAATAAATATTTTAAAAAGGTCACATTCATAAATATTTAAGTGTCTATAGTTTAATGGATGATAAAAACTTCAGTCTTGCTCCATTCTCCATGCTGTTTCTGCTCATGCCCTACTTCCATCAGGTCAGGGCAAAGGGGATGGAGGGGAAAAGAAAAAGGGTAAAGAAATGATTTTGTTTTTGGTCTGGGAAGGCGATGACTTGACTTTGAGATAGCATTCTTTTGGTTGCTAAGTGGACTGGAATTAACCCCAAAGCTTCTCCCTCCTTCTACTTCCCCACAGTCAAGTTAAACACTGCCCTCTCTTGTTGGCCTTCTTGCAACAGAACTTCAATTTTCAGTGGTCTTGGGTGAACTTACTTGGAGGCAGCTCCAGGCCTCTAGCATACATCCCCTTTTGCCTCATTATATGATTATCATGTGAATCACTGGAAGTACACTCAGCTCCATGTATTCCAGAGACCATGCAGACAGTCCCAGGAGTTCTCGAAGCTTGAGTCTTACTTCTCTGTGGCTGCGTTTCTAGTTTTCAGTCTTGAACACTCTCTGCTCCAACAGAAGTTGTTCTTTTTGAGCTTACTGCTCTTGCCAGTGTGTGTGTGTGTGTGTGTGTGTGTGTATGTGTGTGTGTGTGTGTAGACACAGAATATTCTCTGATCAAGACATGTAGGCTGCTGTCAGTAGTTCTCTGGGCTCTTCCTCCTATAACTTGGCACTGGGCTGTGTGCAGAGAACAGGTGAAGTCACTGCTCCAGGGTTCTTGCACTGATGCTTTAATAACTTTGTAATTGAAGGTGCTTGTGATTGGATGCTTTCGGGTTTAGGCTTCCCCTGATATTCCGAGCCAACAAGGAAATTCCTGTTAACATGCTGTTACAACAATACTGACATGACCAAGAAGAACAGACAGAGGTTTTAAATCTCTAGGCTTGCATGTCTAGGAGTTTAGAATTGTGTGGAATTCAGAGACCCAAAAAGGCCAGAAAAGTATGGTAAAGGTTTGTAACGTGCTTATTTTCTTTATGTCACAAAAAGTATAGAGATCTTTTTTTTTTTTAACTTGGAAATAAATGTGCACTGAAAAATTAAGTAAAAATAAATATTTCGCCCTGTACACTACTATTTTAAGTGTCCACAGATGCAATTAGAACATGTGTGAGATGAGCAACATCCATATTTATTTGGTGTGTATTTTCAAAATGAGAGTGTAAATTTAGTATTCTTTTCAAAAAATGTTGAAAGTGTTCCATTATTATCATAGATCAAGAGCTATTTGTTTATTTTCAAAAGACGTCTCACACTCCCTGGGAATAGGGGAACTAGACCCTTTCATTAGGATCTTCTGCAGAGTGGCTGCTTGAGCACTAGTGTTTTGTTTGTTTTTTTAACCATAGGACTCTGTTGATGGCTTGCCAGGTCTCTCCCTCCATCAGGAATCCAAGTCCCTGCGTTTTAGGCGTCAGTTCCAGCTTCCTCAGAGAGAGACATGGTTATCGATCTCATGATTTGTATGGTGATCTCAGATATAGCTGGAGTCCCCTTTATCCAGAACACTCAATTCCAAACTCCCTCAATGTGAAGAGGGATTGATGTGTTTCCTCTGAGGACCTTGCCTACTCTTCCCCGCCCCCCAAATTTCTTGTTTACCCCATCTTGTTCTCCCTCTCATTTTTTCATGTATGCTTTAGCTCCATTGCCATGCTTGCATTGACTCACAGTCCCATACATGAGGCTGCATACTGTGGTGGACAGAATACACGACTTCACCCAGGGGGTTGGAGGAAGACAGTGCCACTTATTTCTGGGAGCACTGGACCAGGTGTTTGACTTCTGGAGAGAATCTGCTTTCTGGCTTTTAAAGGACATAATGGAGCATTCCAGGGAGTGTGTAAGGACCAACTGAGTTCAGAAATGAGAAAGTGTCTGGATACTGGCTGGTCCGCATTTCTACTAAGGAGTTTGATGTTTTAAAGTGTGAAATAGGTGAAAAGGGTCACCCCAAAGAAGCCTAGGTGATGGGCGTTTCTTGGGGGGGACCTTGCTGGCTATGAGTGGGAAGTAGTGGTGAGGTGCCTGGAGTTACTGATAGACCAGAGAGCACAGAATCAGTCAGTTAAGGAGATAACACAGATTTAGTGTCTACTACTCCCCAAACACTGTGTATGTTGTCTTTCTGTAAGCTCATTTAGTTCTCACGACACCCCTAAATGACAAACACCATCACTTATATTTTTATAAATGAGATTACTGAGCATAAGGAGGTAAATGATTTGCCAAGAGTTTCTGAGGAAATAAAAGACATGGTGGGTCTTGGATTAAAATCCATGTCAGTCTGAATTTAGAGCTGGTGCTTTTCGTCACTATGCTCTTCTCTAGTTCGGAAAGTTGAAATAGGAGGAAATTGATACCAGGGGTGGGTGAGAAAGAAGCAGAACGATAACCTGCAAGCACCTTAATTTTTGTTTTCTTGTTTAAAAGTTTATTTTGAAACAGTATCAAAATGGCCAGAAAGTAGTAGACTTCATTTAAGTTTTGCAAGTAGATTCAAAAGTCGCCTTCATAGCAAGGAGGATTTGTCTAGAATTTAGTTCTCATGCCTTTTGATTCTCCTTTAACCGAAACCATTCTTCAGTCTCACCTTGACCTTTATTGACCGTTGAAGCATATACTTACTCTGCAGAAGGTCCTTCAATTGGAGTTTCTGGAAATTTCTTGTTAGCTACAGGCTATGGGTCTTGTGACAGGAACTCTCCAGAAGTACTTTGAGTCCTTTTCCTTGTGTCTCATCAGGTCCTGACACCCTTTGTCTCTACTGGTTATATTGTCTTGGTGAAAACAGTGTCTAGCATTTCCAGGGCAAAATACTGAATTTTCCCTTTATAATTAATAACTCTGTGGGGAAGTGCTTTGAAACCATGTGGATAACCCAACTCCCATAAACAACCTTAAATATCCCACTTAAATAGAAGTATACATGAGTTATCTCATATTTTATTCAGTGTGATGCACTCTGATACTATTATTACTTATGTTGATTCCCATATTCCTCCCACTGATCAGTGATACTTTCTGATACAAAATGCCACTGGCCAATTTTCTGTGCCCTTCCCCAGCTATTTGGGTTTTGACACTCTGTACTAGATCAAACAACAACTTTTGACTTGGCATATTCTCCTAATTCTCAGCTAGATTGCTTGGGAAGAGAAGAGAAGGGTATGAGGAAGAGGAGGAGGGTGCAAAACATTGGGTAGAATATGCAACTGGAAGAGAAGGATTCTGGATGACTGTGACAACATGGAGATAAAACAGAATAGGGTATAGTAAAAGTCACTTTGTTAATAGATTCAGTAGACTATTAAGTGTGTGTTGGCCCAGCAGAAGGATGGAAGACTAATGTTGGACTGGCTACAATATGTGAAGCAGAATGAACTTCTGCTGAAGGCAAAATCGGTGTCTGCTTCATTGGATGTGCACAAATCATTTAATAAATGAGTTTTTAATGGACACAGTGCATCCAACATCACTAGTGGCAAGAGGTCTGACGAAAGAGGTCACCATTGAATCCTAGAAATAGGATTTTTATTCCTGAGTTTCCAAACCTTGGATGCTATACACTCCTGCTCATTCTTCAAAATTCTGTTCCCTCCTCTTGGGAATCTCTTTTAATTCCCAGCCATCTTTTAAAGCTAGGTGAGTTCCTTAACCTGTCTTTCTCTACTACCTTGGAATCTTAACATTGAATCATTGAGATTAGGACTAACTGCTTGTGAAAGAAAAATGCAAATAGCAAGGTTTGAGTAAGAGGGAGTTTTATATCTCTCACATATAAGAGATTAGGCAGGTTCATGCTTATCAGGTTCTGCATGCTTATAGGCGATTACTTTGTAATTCTTACAAATTACTATGTGCCCCCTCATAGATGAAGATGGTCCCTTGAGTTCCAGCCTTCATATCTGCATTCCAGGAACCTCTATAAGTAGTGAAAGATAAAAGTGAACTGTCTCTCTACAATGACAGTTCTTAGAAATTGCACATTAACCTACATTTATTATTAATTTACCTTACTACACAGAGGAATGGACCATATAAATGAATTCATCACTTCCACTAGTATTGGTAAATACCAGTGGTTCCTGTACTAAAGAGGAAAGGGACAGATTTGGGAGAACAGTAATAGTTTGTGCTGAAAACAATGGCGTGTGTGTTAGCTGCCCATGTTTCTATATCCATCACTCCCAGGTTGGCTTGTTTTCACTTCATGTGTTCATTCATACACTAATTCTTTGAAAAACATGTATATTCAATGTCAACTCTAATTGTGTGGAGTAAGAAGACACACTTCAGTTTATTCAGTGGAATGTGAAGAATCCCTTTAGCTGTGAACAGCCCTCTGCTTTCTCACCAGTGCTAACAGCTGCAAGCACAGGAGACTCATTCAAAACCTGGAGTTAATCAAATGAAGGAAACGATTAGTAGCAACATCGAGTCTCCTAGAAAACAATATTCCAGAGGTCCATATAGCCTAGAAAATGGGAGCCCAGTTCCTGCAGGCAAATTGCTTAGCATTCACTTATACCTCTGTCACTTACTGAATGCCGCGGAGATAACTTAACTTTCTTTAGCATTCATCATAATAACTATTCCACTTAGTGTTTCAGGGGGATCAAATTAGATATATAGCAGGTGCATGGAAGAGTATGTGACTCACAGTAAACACTCAGTACATTTCCTCTTTACCCAGGACGAGGTATTTTTCCGCCTCCTAATATATTGTTATTTCACATCAGACTCAAAGACTAATTCAGTTCAGTCCAGTCCTAACCCTTCAAAGACAGAGTCCCAGTAGCCATCTGTAGGCTCTGGGTAAAATATGTTTGCAGCAGGCTACAGATAGAAATACCATCCTGTTTCCTGGGTAGTTATCCCTGCTGCCAATTGCTTAGTTGAAAATGTTACCAAATAGAGATGTCATTTTTAAATAGAAGAGTATTCTTCTGCTCACATTAAAATGATTTCTCTGTTTCAAATTATCATCATTATATCCCATAATAATAATAAGAAGGAAAGTTTGGCAGGTAAGGGAGAAAATGGTAGGGTAGTGGTTAATGAATAGAATATTATAAGAGTTTTTACATTGCACTTAATTTTAAAATCTAAGAAATTCAAGGTCTTTTATGAAATCGCCCTTCCCTGTCTTGACCCACCTTTCCTTCTTAAGAATCTCTTTCTCTTGGGCCCTCCCTGGTGGTGCAACAGGTTAAAGCACAACACTGCCAAGCTTAGCCACAGCCGCTTCAGTGTGAGTCCTATCCCTACCCTGGGAGCTGACCCACATGGCAGAGAAAACTTCTCCTGTCTCACCCACTGCCCATTGCTCCCCTCAGCAGTGTACCTTGTCAGTCTACCTGTTCTGCTCCC
>NW_004567129.1:21627314-21630287 GCF_000260355.1 Condylura cristata | reverse complement strand
GGGCGGGTCAGGAGAGGTCTGCCTCACTATGTGGTCACCTCCGGGGCAGGCGGGAATCGAACTCATGTGGAAGTGGTTTCAGCTTCTTAGTGCAGTGCTTTAACCCGCTGCACCACCAGGGAGGGCCATATGTATATTTTTTAAAGAACCTCTTGCTTTTTCTTTTTCCTCTCTTTTTTGGATAAAAAGAGAAGTGGTTAGCTCCTACAAAGTAGAGTTGCAAAGGAATTCCATGAGCTCAATTGCTTTTACCCAAGCAATGAGGAAGAGAGAAGTAGGAAGGACATGTTGGTGGAAGAAAAAGAACTGGTCTGTGTGGGTACCTGGTGTGTGTCTCGATTGATCCCAAGTGGTGGGTCAGAGGTTGAGAGGCACGGTATAGCTGCTGGCTCCATCACTTACTCTTTGTGACTGACTTTGAGAAAGTGACCATACATCCGTGCCTCAGTTTTCTCGTCTGCCGAATATGGTTAAAGTCTGTATCTTAAGGTGTGATAGACAGGCACACCCACCATGCATGTCTGTTCTACCTCAGATACAACAGCTTGCTAAAGCATGTTAGATCTTTAACGGAGAGGGTGAGTGAAATTCAGAAAATTTCAGGGAATCACACACATAAGAATAGATGCTTAGGCACGCTCTAGGTAATTTATTGTATTAGCATTACTTTCAGATTTCTTCAAGTGATTTTAAGATGCAGCCATCTTTGAGAAGCTTCACACTGATACTAGCTCTTAGAATTCCGTGTGTATCAGAGATGCTGGGAAAGCTTACGAAGACAGATTTTTTTCAGGCCAGCTCCCAGTTTCTGATTCAGATGGCCTCAGCTGCAGCCCAAGAATTTGGCTGAACACATATCAAGGCAAAACCGAGGGGGTTGGTCTGGGCAGGAACTGCTCTTTGAGAACCAGTTCTTGGGCCTCTCCTGCTTTCAGGCAGATGAGGACTTATCCAGAAGTGCCTGGTCCACCATAGAATTAGGTTCAAGGTGTTCCCAATGTACTGACAGCTGGATGTGAACTGCACCCACCACAGTCATGTCCAGTAGCTGGACTTTCTCCCTTTCTCATCTATCTAATTGCAAGGCCAGTTGTTCTGGAGAAAGAATTCCATTAAGCAATCTTGGGAAAACTTGCCTCTGAGCACTGGTGGAAAAAATATTTTGTCTTGGGGGATGAGGTACTATCCCTCTGTCCTTGAGACAGTGTTGGAGTCAGGTTTCTCACCAGTGTGCCTGCTTTTGTATTATGCACAACATGGGCAGGGGTTAGCCTGTGGAGGCCATCTTGGAAAGAGAGCTTACACAAGGGTGTTCCTTATATGAAGCCTGCTCTTCAGGGAGAATGACAGCTGTGCTACAGATGTGAATTTCCAGTGCTGTGTGATCTCTGGAACAGATTAACAGGTCTAACAGAATGTGTGTAAAAATGCTGAAGTAATGACTCTAAACGCTGGCAAAACTAATTGTGACTATCTGCTATTATTAATGACCACCATATCATAGTCTATGTAATAAATTTAGAAAGACGATAGACACTTATGATTCAGGTCAGATAGCCCTTGATAACTGGGTTTAAATTCTATCTCTGTCTCTCTGGTAACCTAGAGGTTAAGTCTCATTGTTATCACTGCCTCAGACTGAGTTCAGGCCCTAGCCAAGGAGCTGACCCACACGGCACAGCAGACCTCAACTGTCTTGCCCACTGCTCCCCTCAGCAGTGTATTTCAGTACATCTGCCTGTTCTGCTCCCCACTCTGTCTCTGGTGAGTCCTTTCATCCCCCACACTTCTGGCCTGCACCCCAGTTCTTCTGCATAATAAATAAATGAATCTTTAAAAATATTCTATCTCTGCCACGCTCCAGCATAAAACTGAACATGTCATTACACCTCCCCATATCTCTATTTCTGATCTGTAAAATGGAAATGATAACTAAAAACTGAACTGTTGTAGGAATTCAGAGAGCTAACCTAAAATAAGCACTTCAAATGTATTAGCCTGTCCATAAGGTCTGATACCATTTATTAAGAATTTATTATGTTACAGATCCAATTCACATAGGCAAGTAATTGTTTCATACACAAATAAAAAGCATAATACAGACAGTGTTTGCTAATGCATTAAATCAATATGGAAGGGAGTACTTTGGGGTGACATGGTTTTGTCTCTCGTTATTGAGTTTTTATGGAACAAAAAGCTTTCATCTTAAGCACAGGGGTGGTGAGTGTCATGCATTGATTTAGTAGTAAGAGACACAAAGTGAGCAAGGCAGAGGAGGGTGATACACAGATACTCGTCAGAAACAGCTCCCGTGCTAACAGGCTCATTTTTCTAATGTGATAATTGCTATTTATTTTATAGGCTTTCACATGACATATCACCACTGAAACGGCTTCTAATTCTGCTTTTATTATTAACCTCACTTTTCAATTCTTTATCGACCTTGGGCAAAACTATTTTCCTCTTCGTAGCATCAATAGAAAAGCTAGTTCAAGTTTGCTTTAAAAGAAATTAATCTCAGAGCTGTTCCCACATTTTAAAAGGACCTTGTATGAGAATGTTAATAGCTACTATTAGGTCTGGAATCAGCTCTTCCCTCAGAGAGAAACAAAAATGCAGGTTTTGTGTCATTCAAACAGAAAAACTAATGGGATGATGGTGACAGGTTGCCACAGAGCTGCCTGGTACAGGAGAGAGACCAGAACGAGCTAGCATGCCCAGGTCTGGCATTTTGCAGCTGAGTGAAGCTGCTTAAGTTCCTGGACCTTTCTGAATCTCAGTTCCTCCATGTGCAAAATATAAACAACAACCTGTCTATTGTTTTATGCCAGTTCCCTGCACCTATTTTCAGAGCACACATGGAAATATGTAAGGAAAGGAGGGAGGGAGAAAGGGAAGGAAAGGAGAGAGGAGAGAGAGATGTGTCTGTATAGTCTGACAAGGATGCATATTTTATAGAGTCAACAAACAATA
>NW_004567129.1:21625694-21627214 GCF_000260355.1 Condylura cristata | reverse complement strand
GTAACTGCTTTTGGTTTTTACTTTAAAGATTTATTGATTTGTGCAGACAGAACTGGGGTACAGGCCAGAGGTGCAGGGGGAGTGAGAGGAGTCACCAGAGACAGAGTGGGGAGCAGAACAGGCAGATTGACAATGTACACTGCTGAGGGGAGCAGTGGGTGGGTCAGGAGAGGTCTGCTGTGCCATGTGGTCACCTCTGGGGCGGGGATTGAACTCATGTGGAAATGGCTTTGGAGAGCTTCATAATGTGGTGCTTTTTTTTTCCCTAAAGGTTTATGTATGCATACAGAACTGGGGTACAGTCCAGAGGTGCAGGGGTGGTGAGAGGATTCACCAGAGACAGAGTGGAGAGCAGAACAGGTACACTGACAAGGTATACTCCTAAGAGGAACAGTGCGCAGTGAGTGAGACAGGAGAGGTCTGCTGTGCTTTGTGGGTCAGCTCTCAGGCTAGGGATCGAACTCACATTGAAGCAGCTGTGATTAAGCTGAGGGGAGCAGTGAGCAAGACAGGAGAGGTCTGCTGTGCCATGTGGGTCACCCCCCTAGCCAGGGATCAAACTCCTGCTGCAGTGGCTGAAGCTAGCTTAGCAGTGCTGAGATAAAACCTGTTTTTCCCACCAGGGAGGGCCCCAGCAAACAATATTTTAAATTAGGACTTGGTAATAATAGCCTGGATGTTTCAGTTTCCACACCCATGACTTAGCATTTCATATTATACACTCCTTCGGGATTACCTCTTCCAGTTTTCCCAGAGACAGGCATCAAAGGAAGAAGAGTAGCCATTGATGGAGCACATACTGTATCTCGTTTCTCAAGTACAATTGGCATTGGGAACAGCAACTTTTTGATGAGGTGCTTTCCATCCCCAATATTGCAAAGCAGAACCCAGGGTTTGCAGATCCATTGTGAAGTCCCCACGGGTTGCAGGACTGGGAAAAGGGAAATCCATGACTATAAACCAATCTGATATCTGATTTCAATTCAGTGTAGTGACTCCTATAGAATGGTGTGCTGCCTCTTTTTTTTTTTTTTTTCTTTTTTTCTATTCCCAGGTCTGGAATACCAAGAAAATATTTCAGCAGGCGGCTATCGGTCCTCTGAGCATCTTCAATTACGTATTACCAGACAAAATTTTAGAACTTGTTTAAGCCTGTCTTATGAAACAAGGTGCTCCTGTGCTCACACAGAAGGAGCCACTTGCAGAAAGTTTATAGAGCAAGTGACATTCTAGGCAATTAAGGCCTCAAAGAGCCCAGGAAGGATGCAGAAGTTTTCAAAAATAATTTTCACGGTGGCAGAAATGCAAATTGATTGAAGTTACAATGTCACTCAGAAACTTGCTAGTCTTTTTAAAAATGACATTAAGCAGTGACAGTTGACAAGGACAGCTACTTCATTGCGGTTTGATAGAAGGACTAGGGTGCCTAAGAAGAGGGGGTGATTCCAGCAGGAGATAGGCATAACGAGGGATCGTTTCCTTCCTGTTCTCTTCCTTTCTGCATTTTTTAGGTAGAGAGA
>NW_004567129.1:21623394-21625579 GCF_000260355.1 Condylura cristata | reverse complement strand
AATAAAATAGTTTTATAAAATAAAACATATGGCACCACCTGCAGAAGAGCACTGAGAAATTGGGGAAGATACTGTAAGTTTTGCATCTACATCATGCTGAAAATAAAGACCTTAGAGGGTTTTCTTTTTTTAAAAAAAGCCAACAACATACTACTCCAGTCTTACCCATCTTACCTCCTTCTCACTAAGGTCACCCTCTGTCCTATTCATCTCTGGTAATTTTTTTTTTTTTATCAGTTTTCAAAGTCCAGTACTTTATTTTTGTTTTATTTTTTTTTATCCCCATAGTTTCTTTACAGAGATAGGAGGAATAATCTAATACTTGCCTTTATCTTTCTAATTTTGTTTTGTATAATCTCCTGAGTTCCTTTCATTTTGTCGCAAATGCCAAAATTTCATCATTCCTTTTTGCTAGTTATTTATTTAGCTCTAAAGCTGGAAAATGTCAATTTGGCTTCTCACATAAGATTAAACTAGTGTGGGTTAGCACGTGACCTTTTCAGCGACATGTTACCCCGACACCCCTAGCCATAAAGTACCAGGAATTCTCTACCATATTCCATTTGGCTCCTTCACTATTAACAAAGGTCTTCACTAGAACCATAAAAGGGAACTTATATGCAAATATGAGTCATGTTTCCTCTTTTACTTTACAATTCTCTAGGCAGAGGGCCTGGTAAGGTAGAATTTGAAACCAAATGGCTTAGTTTGAATTCAGTTGAACTCAAAACCTTGCACAAGTCATTTCTTTAGATGTCTTTCATTAGCAAAAAATTAGTAGTAATGGTGTTTCTAAGAATATTGCTTGAATCATAAAGTAATACAATTTGGGAACAATATAAAGTAATTGAAATGAAGGCTTATTACTGCTATACTATTTATGAACACAAAAACGGTATCATCCATTAAAATATCGATAGATTATAATTAATAAATACAATTATAGATTTAATGTATTTTTTCAAAGATCACAGTACCAGTTAAAAGGAGTTTCCAGCTTCAACATTTAACTCTTGTCTCAAGTGCAAGCTATGTGGTTTTGAAAAAGCTATGTACTGACTCTTAGTTATATGTGTAATATTTAAAATCTGAACAGGGCTCAGACCTACCTTAAAGGTTATTGTGATTATTAATAAAAAATATACAAATGGGCTGAACATAATGCCTGGCATGTAGGCATTGATTAATTAGAATTAATATTGTTAGATCTATTATTAATCTTGGTTCATATCCCTGTGTGCAGTAATCAGTGACTCACTAATATCCATCAAATTATACTGTCTCTTGTGGGGAACATATTATTGAGAGTTTTTTTTTTTTCCCCCCTTAAACACCTTAGCAAACAGTAGGATTTCAATAAATGTGTGTTTAATAATTAAACAATGCTTTTTTAGCAATAGAAGCCATATTTAACCTAGTTTTTACTCTCACTAGTAAATTTTCAATTAGAACACATTACTATATTTAGAATGCCTGCTTATTGAGAGCATAAAGCTAGTTTTGTGCCCATGAGTAAATCATTTTCTCTTCCACTTCCTCTGTCTATTGGGAGAAGAAGGGACTAGATATATAATGTGATGTATTTGATAAACCTCTGCAGAAAGTTCAATTATAAATCATCTGATTTTATTCTTATTTAAATGTTTGCATTTTGCATGTGAAAATGTACTTGTAAAATCTGTTCTCTAGAGGTTTTTAAATATAATGTCATTTAATTAGATGGACTTCATCACTTCATTGTAAGTAAAAAATAGGATAATCCATTTTTACTTAGGCTTATATTTTCAAGAAATACCTTTTACCACATTAGGTAAAATTACATCAAATTATTTTTTGTCCACTGCAGTTTTTCACTTTGCCATTGTCCTAAGGAAATTAGAAGGTCATTTTAGGTGCAAAAGATAATTCTAGATAGGCAGTGCGGCTGCATATTATTTAAGTTGGAAAAACAATTTCTCTTTTTTCTGGTGCAAGGCACTGAACTCCAAGATAGGGCCTGCTTAGTGTGAACAACATGAATAATGCTTGGGGCTTTTCCAGTTTGGGCACAAATTCTCACATCCTGAGAAACTTCCCAGCCCCGGACCCACTGACCTAGCTGCTAAGTCAAACTGGAATGAAAGGAAATAGTGTTCAGACCGATGGTTCACAGTGGGGCAGCTGGGTCCTCAAGTAGCTATTTGAT
>NW_004567129.1:21605811-21622179 GCF_000260355.1 Condylura cristata | reverse complement strand
GGCTTCACCAGAGACAGAGTGGGGAGCAGAACAGGCAGATTGACGAAGTACACTGCTGAGGGGAGCAGCGGGCGGGTCAGGAGAGGTCTGTTGCGGGGATCGAACTCATGGGGAAGTGGCTTAAGCTACTTAGTGCAGTGCTTTAACCCACTGCGCCACCAGGGAGGGCCTCTTATGTGCATTCTTATTGCACTCACTTTTTTGAATCCATATTTCCAGATCCAGGCTGAGTACAGTAGATACTACAGTGTGCTGTTTAGATCTCTCTTCAGGTCAAAACATCCAATCCTGTCCCTCCCTGTGGCTCAGTGGGTTAAAACACAGCACTGCAAAGCTATCAACTGCTAAGGCAAGAGTTCAATCCCTGGCCAGGGAGCTGACCCACATGGCCTGATGCTCCCCTCAGCAGTGTATTGCAGTCTAACTGCCTATTCTGCTCCCCACTCTGTCTCTGGTGACTCCTCTTACCACCCTGCACCCCTGGCCCGTACTCCAGTTCTGTATGTATAAATAAATAAATATTTAAAAAAAAATCAAATACCTATCTTGAGGCATTACTGTCTCAAGCAGCTCACAGTTGTATGTCTCCACACACCTCCCACTTTTCAACACAGGTAATCCTCAGGGCAATTCAGAAGTGGAAATGTTTGTTACCCTTCTCAGCATGGGACATCCCTAAAGAGAGAATCCAGTTTCTGAGTACTCTAGAATCTTTTAAGGTCTCAGTTGGCAACTTCTCTGTCCCCTTCTTTCTGCCCAATTCAGCCTCCATCACTTCCTTTCATGTCTTAACCTCTTGCAACTCTCTGTTGCAGAATCTTTTCCCAGGAATATATTGTCAGGTTACTTAGGTTGAAGGATAATTTTGCCTAATATTGTCCCATGGTCAAGAAGGCTCTGTCTCAAAACTAGCAAGTCTGTACCATGTATTCATCATGAAAGAGTAAAACAAGCCAGCAGAAAGTCTTAAATAAAAGTCTGTCTGCTATGAAACCCATTAGATCCCTGAATACCAAATGCTTGGGACATCAGTCACATAGAACTGTGTTTGTATTCCTCCACAACAGCAATGACAGCAGAACCCAGAGTGTGATGTGACATCTATCTGTGTTAGCACATCTGTCAAGCTACATTTCCATGCAGATTTTTAAAAGCTAATAGGAAGAATCAGCAATATAAGAAAATGTTTAGTGCTATCCAGACATGGCTCTTGGATAATTAAATTCTATTTGTTTCCCCAAGTCACAATTGAACAATGAATAATATTGTGGCTGCTAGAAAACCTGGAGTAATAACAGTAAGTTTTATTCACAAGGACTCTTGAAAAAAAAAAGTGTTTAATTCTGTAAGTGATTGATTAACTCTTACAGTTCTTAGAACCCCCACATCTCCAAGCTCTCCATCAGTGCCCACCTCCATGTTTTCCCACTTTTATTTTTCTCTCATTCTTTCAAGCACCTACCACCTCCTGTCATGAATCACAGAGCCCTTCCTGACTTTCAATCTGCTGGTTCTTGGAGCACAAACCTGATTTCTGCCAGGCACATATGAATAGTTCTGTCCTTCCATCAATCACCTGAAAGACTCGATGACTACACAAGAGAACTAAGTTCTTGATTTTTTTTTTATCTTATTTTAAGGTGTCAAAAGTGGAATTAATGGGCCATAGAAAGGTGCTCTTAAAGACAAAAAGTAGATATAGGAAATGAAGTCCATGATTCAGAGACCATGAATTTTCTCTCGATGCACCTGGTAAAGGTATATCGAGAAAAGGACATGGATGCATGTGAGGAGTCGGGGGAAGAGACTTTGAAAACCAGTATTACGAATCACACTTGAATGTTGTGCCAACTTCCTCTCTTGCAAAGTGGTCCTTTAAGGTTACAGCAGAAACACCGTCCAGCCCACTGCAACCAGAGCAGCTCTATCTATTTTAAATTCCTGGTCAAGTTAGGAATCAGTCTGCTATGTATATGATCTAATGTATTGAGTGAACCTGTCAGGTGTTTCCTAAAATAGGCACTGTAATCCACATGGATCTGGTATTAGAGTGATGAGACTTTAGTTAATGGAGGCAACTGTGTATTGATATGGAAAGGTCAGTGCCATTGAGAGAAAAATTCATTGTGGACCAACCAACTTTGCTTAGGAAGAAGCAGGGGAGATAGTAGGGGTGGCGTGGGGTGAGGAGGAGTCAAGGTCATAGGTGTTTGGGGGGTTTCTGCAGGAGCAGTAAAAAAATGACAGTGTCAACAGTTTAGGTTTGACAAGCTTGAATAATTTTTATCTTTCTCCCTACTTAAAAAAAAAATGTATTATTCTTGCAGGCTTTCATGCATAAGTCCTTCATTGTCTGGTACCTGACCTGGATTTATTTAGGGGTGGAGGAAGGTGTTGGTCTGTTAGATGAGGCAGACAGGAAGGAGAGTGGGTCACAGCCTTGACTGACCGTCCACGCTAGCTGTTCATCACCCTCAGGAATTTGATAGCCCTTGGAGGAGGACTATCTCCTTGGCTCTGCAGGGCCCAAAGAGAGCTATCAAAACATCATACAATGCTGAAAAAGAAACAAAACATAATTTATACACTATCAATGGAACATTTCCCCATTGATGTAAGCACTGAACACCCCTTTGTTGTATTTTTATATCTATATATTTATTTTACATCACTATGCATTTTTATATAGTTTGGTCTGCTCTCAGGTATCGTCTGAATAAAATTCCCCACCATCATGTCATCTGTGAACCACCACCATCATTTCTTCTGCTCTTTTCACCCCTGTTAGAACCCCTCTCTCTCTCTCCCCTGCTGAATATCTCTGATTTATACTTGTCCTACTAGTTTTGTCTTGTTTTTGCCTGATTCCTTTTATATTTCTTCTGTATTCCTCCTATAAATTAAACCATCTGATATTTTTCTTTTTCTTCGGACTTACTGTACTGAGCATGATCCCCTCCAGCTCCATGCATGTTGCTGTCAATGGCACAAGTGTCTCTTTTTTGATTGCTGAATTGCTGAAGAGAGAGAGACCATATCTTCTTGATCCAGTCGTCTGTTTTGGGGCATTTAGGTTGCTTCTAGATTTTGGCTCTCATAAATTGTGCTAAAATAAACATAGGAGTGCATACAAAAATAATGTTTTTGTATCCTCTGGGTAGACACCTAGGAGTAGAATTGCCGGGTCATAAAGCAGCTCCATTTTTAGTAGTCTGAGGAACCAACACACAGCTTTTCATAGTGTTTGGATCAGTTTGCATTGCCACCGGCTGTGTAGGAGGTGAACTCTCTTTGAACAGAACCATTTGGATAGCTCATAAAAACAGGACAGAGGGGAAATGATAGGCTATTTGTGAGAGAGAGAGCCCGAATCCCAACCACTAGACCACCAGGGAAGCTATTTGTATTGAAAGATATGCCTTTCCCTAACTGAATTTGATAAGGCAGATAATTTTGGTTAAAAAAATGAAAAAAGGCCCTCCCTGGTGGCGCAGCGGGTTAAAGCACAGCACTGAGAAGCTAAAGCCACTTCCGCATGAGTTCAATTCCGCCTGCCCGGGAGGTGACCACATGGCGTGGCAGACCTCTCCTGACCCGCCCGCTGCTCCCCTCAGCAGTGTACTTCGTGGATCTGTTCCCCACTCTGTCTCTGGTGAAGCCTCTCACCAGAGTCTCTGGCCTGTACCCCAGTTCTGTATGAATAAATAAATAAATCTTTTTTTAAAAAAATGGAAAAAAAAGACATGTATAGGCTATCCATACAGGGCTTCATTTTGCTTTTTACATCTCAGGAAAAGCAGTGAAAGTGTCATAGGTTTTGTAGATGTGTGTGTGTGTGAGTCTCTAAGGACTCAAGGGAGGCCCACGAAGGTTGATAAAGTAGACTCTACCTAGAAGAGAAGTGACTTTCCAAAATAAGGGGATAGTTAGGTTCTTCCTTCCCTTTGAGTTGGTTTCAAATTGTTTAAATTTACCCTTTTTAGGAAAAGTTGAAGACAGAGTATTGAGGCCTATGTTGCTAAAACTCATAGTGAATCGTGCTGCAGAAAGATCCCATTGTGTTCTTAGTTTGTTCTAGGTGTCATTTTGTTTTAAGGAGCCAGTTAACCTCACACTGGGGAGAAAGATGTCATAAGATAAAAATCTTAAATATAAAATACAGAACTTTTTTTTTTATTATGAAACTATTCTTTTTTAAAAAAAAATTATTTATGCATACAGAACTGGGGTACTGGGTTACAAGCCAGCGGTGCCAGGGGGAGTGAGAGGATTCACCAAATACAGAGTGGGAAGCAGAACAGGCAGACCAATGAAGTACACTGCTGAGGGGGCAGAGGGCCGGTCAGGAGAGGTCTGCTGCGCCATGTGGGTCACCTCCAGGGCAGGGGATTGAATTTGCACAGAAGTGACTGTGTTCTAACCTGTTGTGCAACTAGGGAGGTCCCAAGATATAGAACTTTTTAATGAGATCAGAAAACAAAGGTAAGCAATAGCCCATCATTAAATTAATTCAGCAAATGCATATTTAAGTTCTACATAGTGTCTGAAACTGGTAAAGTGACAGGAATATACAAAGGATTAAATTAGACCAAGACCCTGGTTCCTGTCTCTTTATGTGTACCTTGCACTGGGAGACAGAGGCATTCTATATTTATATACTATATACCATGAATTTAGTTTATTTTCACTGTTGCTTATTTTGTTTTATGTGTGATATTTTGAATGCATACATCTTTTAACATCCTGCTCATTGCTGAACGAGAGCAAGGATGCAACAGGAGCAGTAGAAAGACCAAGCAAAAGACGATAGCAATAAGGTCAAGGATGGTGCTGGCATGAATTAGGTGGTTGTGAGTGGGGATAGAATATTTTTGGGACCCTGCCTGTTGGTGCAACAGGTTAAAGCACAGCACTATGAAGTTGTCTTCAGCCACTGCAGCACAAGTTTAATCCCAGGCCTACAAGTTCAATCCCTTCCTGTGACATGGCACAGCAGACCTCTCCTGACCTGCCCACTGCTCCCCTTTGCAGTGTATTTCAGTAGATCTGCCTGTTCTGCTCCCCACTCTGTCCCTGGTGAGTCCTCTCACCCCTTGCACCTCTGGCTTGTGCCCCAGTTCTTGTATGCATAAATAAATCTTTAAAAAAAAAAGAAAATTTATTACAAAAATAGAATTTATTTGGAAACTCATGTTCTGGTCTCACCTTCAAAAGTTCACTGAATTCTGATATCTTGGCAGGCCTTTAAAAAAAAAAAAAGGCAGTAAAGGAAAGTGTGACTTTTTCTCACACTCAATCCTCTGCTCAACTCCAGGCAGAAGATGCAGGATTCTATCACTGTCATGGTTCTGTGAAAGAGGAACAGTCCCTGACAGTGACAAGCAGCACCGTTAGTGCAGAGAAGATGCGCTATTGAAGAGCAGTTGTGGAGTGGGTGAGCATGGGAGAACATGTAATGAACATGTCTCCTCTGTAATAGATCCGAAAGGGGGGTGAATTTGGAAATGTACAAACAGAAAGCAACTTAATTGCTGGGAAGATCCTGCATTAATTATCTAGGAAAAGAAAATAGACTCATCTTCCAAAGTGTCTCTTATTCTGCCTTGTTCACTTGTGTGCTTATTTATTTATTTTGGTACTGTGTCAGAGATTCTGATAAGAATATTTTGGGTGCCTCCCTGGTGGCCTATGAGTTAAGTCTCAGTACTGTCACCACTAAGGCCTGAGTTTGATCCCCAGCCAGGAAGCTGACCCACATGGCAATGCAGACCTCTCCTGTCTTGCCCACTGCTCCCCTCAGCGTTGGATTTCAGTAGATCCATCTGATTTGCTCCCCACTCTGTCTCTGGGGAATCATCTCACCCTCCCATAAACCTGAACTAACACCCATTGCCCCTTATTTCTTCCATGCCAAAAAAAAAAAAAAAACCCACTAAAAGAATACCTTGGCACCTTTTATTGGTGATCAGGAAGAAGTGAAGAGCTGTTCTGTGAGACAAGAGCGTGGGGAAGATCTCACTAAAGCTTTGGCAAGCTTAGTAACTCAGCTACCCATTTCCTGGAAATGGCAGAGAGAGACAGCAAGAAATATAGAGACACATCTTGCTATTTAGACTAAGATGACGCTATTATGAGAAACAGACTTCATGTTCTAAGAATTGAGGTTATATTTTTCCTTTCATAGCTTGATCTTCAACTTTGTATTATATGACAAGGTAACATTTTTATGAACAAGTTGAGTGTCTGTGATCAGCCTTCCTATGAAATTAGTTTTGTCCCAAATGCCTGTTATTCCAGTTGTTAAATTACTTCATGTCATGCTCCAAGGCTTATATAGTATACAACAATCAAACGGGAACAACACTTTGCATAGCATTAAATGCCAAATATTTTCTGACACTCCAGTAACTGAACGACAGCCAAAAAAATATGTGTTTGCTAAGGTTCCTTGCTATCCTGATTGCCAAGTGAGCCCAGCTTGGGAGTTACTGGCTTGCCAAATGTCGGTACTGTGTTAATATTGTTATTATTCTCCCTGAGTGAAGTATATAATGCCATTTCCGCTAAAGGTATTATTGATAGTGAGGATTACCATTGCAATTTGTATAATTATTGCAGCACCAATAACTGAGTCCCCTTCATCAAATATTTATATAACTATGCTGACTCTTTGAGCAGTGCTGATTTTAAAGGTGTTTGATGGACTGTTTCCTAGGATCTTTGTTACGCAGTTGAATATTTAATTCATGTGGGTTTCCTAGGCACTGAAGGGAGAAATTCAGGAGGATTTTATTTACAGGTCGATGGGAGTGGAACAGCGGGGTTTATCTGGATGAGAGAGCTTCTGCTTAATTTCATCAGGTAGTTTTCTTACTTTTTATAATCAAGTGGGCTAGCTCCTTTCTTTCCTTTGCATCTAGATGCCTATCACAGTAGAAAGATAGGACTTCCCGTAAAGTTCTTTTTTTTTTTTAAAGGACATTGCAAAACTACAAAAGTATATGGATAGAAATTCTCCTGTATAACGAAGGGCATATATTTCTGCTTGGAACTTTGGAGCTCAATCTCTTAGCCATTTTGAATCCTAGCAATTCATCCTTGACTTGTGATCATAAATAGCTTCTTAGGCTCTCCTAGATTCATGTTCTGAGAATTCTGGATAGATTGAAAAGGGAGGTGAAGATTGGCAGAGTTTATCTGCAGGGTATGTGGGAGCATGATGTCATGGGTGTTTAGGGGGGTATTAGCAATTAAAGGAGTCCAATTAGGAAAAAAATCCCAATGTTGCTAATTTCTGTAGTATACGGTGTAAAGGTCTGAAGCACAGATCTCTTTAGGAGAGTAATGCTAAAAAACCTACAAGTATTTACTTAAGAAAGGGCGATAAGGTTATGTGCATTCTTAGCGTTAAATTAAAACAGTGTCTGGTGTGGTATTAAAAAGTCCCCCACCACAATCGTACCATGAAGGCAACGGGCCATTAGCCTTCATTAGCAAATCAGGCCTGGGCTAACCCTGTTTTCTGTCTGATTATAAAGACTGTGATACAGTCCATGCCACTTAATCTGGACCCAGGTAATAAGCACATCTTAATTAAGATGCCCCGCTGGGAACCAATTTAATGCAATATATATAATAGGATTTCAATTCTGCTTTAGCGTCTGTGCTAGATAATAGGGGTGGCTGGAGAAGCTTTATGTCACTAATTTCACAAACTGAATACAATCTCTGTATCTCAGCATGAGTATTTTGAAAGCTCAGAGGAGAAAAAAATGAAATAACATCAACTACTTTAGAATGGTGTAAAGGGAACTGCTTTTAAACTCCTTTTCATCAGTGTCTCATTTTTAGAAGCTATGTTTAAGTGCACTGATGATAACATCAATTGATCTCTACTCTCTTTGTATAGAGCTTTGTATATTGTTCACTGTTTTTTGAATTAAAAAAGTGTTTTTCCCCCACATTCCTTCTTTGATAATTTTCCAGAGAACGATTTTTCTCTGGTACCCTGAATATGAAGAACAATAAAAGTAAGAAGCCTTTAAAAATTTAGGGTGTTGGGTATTTACTTTGAGTGACCTATGTTTTGATTTTTGTAGGACTACAGACTAGTTCATTCAGCTGGAGTCAGGCTCACTGTTCATTCACCAATGTTTATCCAGCTCTCCATCCATTCATTCATTATTTGTCTACCCATCCATCTGCTATCAGTCACCCATTTATTTCTTCATTCCATAACTCATGTACTTCACAATCTATGAGCTTCTATAAAATCCCAGACCCTTTCATCCTTGCTGAATGCCTCCCCCAATACTGGTTTGAGCACTGCAGGAACAAACTAGACTTGAAACTTAAATGGAGGTGAAGAGCACCAGGATGGACTGGAGGAGGACTGGATGGGCTGACACAGGATCAAGATGTGGCCTGGATGATTAATTTTAGGAAATGGCCGGGAGGTTGCTTGATTTAGTGAGAAGAGACTGGACAGTTATTATTGCAATTAGCCTGCTACATAAAATCTTTTTGAAGTTCTTCCTACCACCACCACCAAGTTTGTAGTCCTAGGCAATATTACCTGTTTTCCAAACTATGTATATATTTTTTCTGCCAAAAACAAACAACTCTGAATATTTCTGTCGCACTTTAAACTGTCCCACCCTGCTTTTTACTTTAACTTTTTTGTGTGTGTTGGTGGTGGTGGGGGATGTTGCCTATTGACAGCCTAATTCAGATTATCACCCTTTGGGTGACGGGAGGGGAGAGAGTGATGGCAAGCGGTCTTTTACATAATTCACTGAACTGTGATCCTCACATGAGTGAAGGCTTGGTGTACAAACTGAGAAAGTGAACTCGCCAGGGATTACATATTGATGAGCTTTAAGAAATAAAAGAAGGCTTGACTATGTAACCTCTTTTCATTTCATTTTGTTTGGCAGGAAAACTCATAGCAGTGAACTGTAACAAATGGAAACCTGGATTTCAATTGCCTTGCATTCTTGGGACGCATGGTAGGTGAGTTAAATGGCTATGCTTAATTCAATTAAATATTGCACAATAAGTTGCATTTACCTGGCTATCTAGCAATACTTAGCAGAATACAGATTGATCATTATATAACACTTTTGAAACAAATGCATACTGTACAGTGATCCAATGCATTTTGATTTCTTTTTACAAAGTCTTAAGTTCTGTAGTTGTTTATAGCCCATTATCAAAGACTTGAAAAATAGAACTGATCTGTATCCTTACTTCTGCTAATGCAGATTTCTATCATAAACCTAACCATTGCTGAGATGTTATATTTTGCAAAGAAATGTGAAAGGAAATTAGTTGGTCAGAATAGAATTTTTCAAACTCATTGCTGCTACTTTAGAGAGACAAAAATGATGGATAGTTATTGATGTTTATATAGTATTTAAATCATGTAAATTATTTCATGTGGTGTTCATGTGACTTCATGTGGAAAGTGAAAAAATCTGATACCTTTGAAATAGAGTTAGGAAATTTTAACAAGTAGTACTTTAACATCTATATCTATAAACCTTCTCTAAAATACTTCCAAATGACAGATAACAAAATCAAAACACAGCACTATTAACATCAATTGGCTCTTTCCAGTGTTGAGTAAATCCGTTGTGTAGAGTGCTATCCTGAATGTCCACTGCTGGGGCTGTCCTGTGGAATGGGTATTGCCACTGTGTCCCTCAAAATAACTAAATGTGGCTTGTCAAGAGTGATTTGGTCATACAACTAGTGTCTGGTCCTGGTCATCGATTCTCTGACACATATGCCTGTGTCTATAAAGCCCTGGATTTATTGCCTCTCTATATGTCCCTAGTCTTTATATGCCATCTTAGAATTCTGAATCTCATTCAAAAACTGAACATCATCTTTCTTTGTCCCCTGATATCACTGTTCTGTCATTCTCTGTGAGGAAACATAAAGGCCATCCTGGAAGTCGAAATTCTCAGTAAATCTTGGTATATTTTTTAGTTTGATGAATTACTTCTGAGTTGTAGTTCAGTCTTTGTAAGTGATTGCTGGTAGCCTGGGGCATTGGCAATCACAAACAGATCCCCTTTGTAATTAGTTTTTGGGTATGGTATTTAATGGTTTATTTATCAAGAGAAATTATTCCTTAGTCCCAATATTCATGTTTCATCATTCAGGGACACAAGTCAGTGACCATTTTTCATGGAAGTCAAGCCAAATAAATCCTTTCTGTTTCATGATCACTTTGCACTCTGAAAGATCCCAGTTTTCCTCATCTCCTCAAACTAGTCATGGGATCATCATTTCTATAGAAGTTTGTGCCTGCCTTCTCTCTTGCTTCTGCACAGCAAACATACAGAATACTGCTATTGCCCATGTTCCAGCAATCTGAAAATGAGATGCTTGGCCAACAGAGCTTGCCTGTGAGGTTTTGACAAAGCACAGGAAGCCATGGAAGTTACTTCCCTCAACAGGGATGTCCTTCCACAGTGAAGGAGTGGAGAGTGCCACCCTTTCTAATTAGCTCAAAGATAAAGTGGATTCATAGGAAAGAATGAGGTATCTTGGGGCCTCCCCAGTGGTGCAGGGATTAAGATTCAGTGTTATCACCACTATGGCATGAGTTTGATCCCCAGCATGGGAGCTGACCCACACACCATAGCAAATCTCTTCTGTCTTACCTGTGTGTTTCAGTGGATACACCTGTCTGCTCCCACTCTGTCTCTGGTGAATCCTCTCACCACCTGTACCTCTGGCCTACACCCCAGTTCTTTTATTTATATGTGTGTGTGTGTGTGTATGCACACACACAAGGCTGAGAAATGTCTAGGAGTAGTTGGAACTTAGAGGTGAAAGTCGTTTTCTCTCTCTTCCTTTCTCTTTTGCTCCTTGTCTACTGGGCTCTCTGCGCTGTACCTGTTGCTGTTTTCTGTAACTCCTCCTGCTTCCTGCTTCCTCTACCTGCATGAGAACATGGCTGTTCTCTTCCTGACTTTTTCAAAGAGCCACCATCATCTGATCGATTCAAGAGTATTTTTCTTCAAACTCAAATGCTGAAGAGCATATGCCTCTGTTTCTGGGTCCTTTCTTCTGTTACATTGATCTATGTGTCTGCCCTTTGCCTCACGTCCAGTTTTGGCTGACGTAACTTTGTGCTACCACTTGAAGTGGTATAGCCTAGCACCCCCCTCCACCACCTTACTCTTTCTTTCCAGTGTAACAAAAGGCCTTTGCCAATCCATGTAAGCTTTGGAATAGTTTTGTGTATAACAAAAAAAGGATGGGGTTGTATATCAGTTTAAGAAGAGCAGATATCTTTGTGTGTCTGTCAGTGCATGAACCCAGAATGTCTCCTCACTTTTTACATTTTCATCAACATTGTGTTGAGGAGAAAAATAACGGTGATATCTATTAATATATTAACACATTGGATTGTCAGGTAAATCATGACCTGTTTTTCAAAGAAAAATTATGTTGTACCTTTTTCGACAACCCAATTTTTTCTTTCTTTTTAAGATTTATTTATTTATTTAGACATACAGAACTGGGGTACAGGCCAGAGGTGCAAGAGCAGTGAGAGAATTCACCAGAGACAGAGTGGGAAGCAGAACAGGCAGATGAACGTAATACACTTCTGAGGGGAGCAGTGGGTGGTCAGGAGGGGTCTGTTATGCCATGTGGGTCACCTCCGGGGCAGGGGATAGAATTCACACTGAAGTGGCTGCGGCTCATTTTCAGTGCTGTGCTTTAACCCACTGGGCCACCAGAGAGGGCCTGACAACCCAGTTATTTCTTATGGATGATCTTTCTATTCCTGGGAGAAAATTCACTTTGCTGGAAACATTTTGGAGAAATACATGTTTTGTATTGACTCAGCCTTTGTATTTATGTCTCCTTGGTCCCCTTCAGCTACAGTGAATGTAGAATTCAAAGAGGATTCGTCCATGTTTGGCTATGTTAGGACTATTCTCATGGTAAATTGCTGACCATTTCAAAGTAGAATCAGTGGAACCAGTCCTCCTCCCCGACTCCACTTGTTTCTACTCTCAGTTTGTTAGATCCCATGGCACTGTGGTGAAAAGACATTAGGTAGGTCACAATGCTATTGTCTCTTAGAATACTTAGAATGTTTTAGAGACTTTGGCCCTCTCTTCTGAAAAATCACAAATTATTACAACATTTTAAGGAGCCATGAAATTCTGTAGATTTTCGGGGAACTAGTGGGCATTGAGTCATATCATTTCACAATATTCTGCGAAAGTCGCTTTACTGAGTATTCTTAGTGAGGACAATGGAGCTATCCAGACCAAATGTTACCCAGGTCATTACTGGAAGCAACTTCACAGCCAGGCAGAAACAATGGCTGATGAAGCCACTGACATACTTTTTCAGATTTAAACCTGCTTCTCAGATTTCTCAGCACTAGCTGCTTACACAAACAACTGCTGAAGTTTCTAGCTTTCTGGAGACAGTAGAATCCTTCCCCTTCTGCTAACCATTTTTAGTGAATATCCGTTTCCTATCTCTGTGTGCTTCCTTAGCACCAAAGTCTCAGTCAGTTTTATATAGTCCCCTGTTGATGACGCTGGTGGGCTTGCTTAGAAAGCTCCTTGCTGGGAGCAAGGGGTATATTTGTCCTTGAGCTGAAATGAGTCAAGTGGCTGTGCTGATAGAAGTGAGTACAGCTAACAAATGTACATTGGCATTGGTGACTCAGGATAATTGGAGGGCAGCCCTAACCCCTGGGTGGAGATAGGGAACAGAGAAAAGACATGTTGGCCATGTACCAGAGAGAAAGGCCAGGGCAGGATGCTCAAGCAAGCTGAGCGAGGGTAGATTGGACATACTCTAACTCATCAGCTCCCCATGGCAGATTTTTAGAATATAGAATATAGAATAACTACCTGTCTCTGTGCTAATAAGGAAAATTCTGTGGAACGTGTAGAATAATTGAAGATACGCGTTTAGAAAAGCTGAGTTTTCTTTTTTGTTGTTGTTTTAAAGGTTTATTTATTTATGTACACAGAACTGGGTACAGACTAGAGGTGCAGGGGAGGTGAGAAGCACCAGAAGACAGAGTGGGGAGCAGAACAGGCAGATTGATGAAGTACACTGCTGAGGGGTGCAGCAGGCAGGTCAGGAGAGGTCTGCTGTGCCATGTGGATCACCTCCGGGGTTGTGATCAAACTCACACTGAAGCGGGCGCAGCCAGCTTTCAGTGCTGTGCTTTAACCCGATGCACCGCCAGAGAGGGCCTGAGTTTTCTTAGTACACTGAAAATTTGTGGGAGTGTCATTATGTGTGGGCATAATTACCAGTAATTAATAATTACCATAATTCCAAATTATCTTTTTTTTCTGGCAATAAACTAAGGGTAGAACATGTTACTTTCCATTCTAAATTCATGTAAACTCTAGTTCAGTTCTTCTAGGTAGAGGTAAGGAAACTGATCGTCAAAGGAAAAGGGGATGATTTGTTTAAATCTCTGCTTTTCCTTTGATGTGCACCCCCCAAAATGCAAGCAGAGACACACACTCTCAATTTGAAAAAAGTAATACAAGAAGGAGTTCAGAGACAGTAATCTAAATGTGTTCAGTTGATGGTCTGTTGAAACATTTAATCTTTCAAATGCTCAAGACTGTTGCTATATTTTTCATTATGTTCACTTCTATCAAAATTGAACACAGGAATAAGATTTTTCATTTTTTCTATCTCCTTTTTGTTATATCCTTCCTGTAACAATAAGATACTGGCATTTGCACAATTAAAAAAAATGGTTGGTATGAGCTCCATCACTTTTTCTTATAGACAGCATGAAACACAAATTATTTTTTATTACTTTGAGAGGAGGGATAATGCCTTTCTGTGATGATTAAGCCAATCATCAAAACTTTAGCCAGAATTGACAGGGGTGGGGTTGGTGGGGAAGAAAAGAGTTTGAAACTTGGAGGAAAAAGCGCCCACAGGTATTACATGAGGGGTTCTCTCCAAAATCTACGTGAATAAAAAGTCCCTTTTTTTGCTTTTACCTTAGAAGCAACTCATATTGCTTTTTGATTCCAGAGATACCAGAATATTCATGTACTGAAAAGTAATTCAAAGTTTCTATGTATGAGAAACTTATGGATTATAAAGAATTGAAAGAAAAGGGAAGACTATCCTCAGAAGCATAGAAATTCTCCTTGTCTGGTCCCAAGTTATCTTTCTGTCCTAATCTCCTTCAAGTCACACCCCAATTTTTACAATTTCCATAGATATCCTTATTTCTTTCAAATGAAATTTTATCCAGACATATATTGAAACTTCTTGAAATGTATATCAGAATTTCCCCCTGCATCTGCCTCTCAGTAATCTTCCTCATGCTGAAATTGCTTCTACACTGAGTTCCTGAAACTGTAATTCTTTTGTGTATTCTCTATGTTTTGGAGAGTATTCCTGACCCTCCTTGTCCTCTTAAGAAACTTATTTAAGATGAAGAGGTCTCATCTCTTTTCCTAATATTTGTTTTTTCTGCATACACAAATGCAGTCTAATCTTTAATTTTTATGGCTTTAGCTTTCAAAACACTTGTCATTTATATATTATTTATTGGCACCCTGAACTCCCCCAGATTTTGGCTTTTGCTCATCAGATGATTAACTGACATTTCATTTTCTCACATAGTGCTTCTACCTGCTGTCATCCGTATTAGTGGGATGTAGTGCTTGAATTTGCCTGATTTATAAAAAACAGTGGACAGCAGGGAAAAGTACCTATACCAGTGATAAGTGGAATGTTGGAGATATTCTATCTCTAAACAAGATGAAAAAATATTGAAATGCACATCAAAACAGTACATGTATGGGTGGGCTGCCTACTCATTGAACTTCAACCAGTATCAATATGTTTGATTTTGAAACGAAGAAACAAAGCTAAGGAAATTAAAGAAATTTACGTTTCTAGTGGTCTGTATTGAAAATTGCATTGAAAAGAAAAGGTAAAATCAGAAAGATAGGACTGTGTTTTAGTTCTCTGGAAATTGAATTACAATAATTTGTAATTCTGATAGTGACAATTTGCATTTTTGAACTTGGGCTGCATTTTTCGAAAGGTATTATTTACAAGATGAGTAACTTTCTGCATTGCTTAGCTGAATTGATCATCGCCAAGGTTCTTCCTTCATTGCCAGGATACTTTGCTCATTTTAAAGATACAGAAGGAAGACATTCTTCTCTCTCTTTTGATGAAAATTAAAGCTCTGAAGTCAAGATATCTTTCCTATTATCACATAAACCCAGCATGGTAAAATCTGAACTAAAGCAAAGTATACTTTTAGATCTAATGGAATTTTCCCCATTAGATCTAAATTAGATCTACCCACTAAATATGGTGATACCTTTCCGTAAGTGCCAATAAAGAACTATTAATCCAGTATGATAAATTCTTAAAGACAATGAAATGCTGTGCATTGGACTCTGATTCTAAAAACTGAATGAAAATTTACTTTTCTCATCTCCACACTCTGTCCAATTGGCCCCTGTATACATCAATATCTGAATTCTAGCCAGTGAGAAAAGACATGGTGGTTAATCTAAGATGGAAGGCTCATTCTTCCATAGAAACCTGAGGAGTGGAGATACTGCAAACATTGTAAGTCATCTTTACACTTCTTCTGTAAATATTTTGACTTTCAGCTGAGGAACCATGAAGCTGGAGTGTGAATAGCACCAGTGTATTTTCCACAGCAAGAGAAAATTATCACTATTGAATACATTAGTAAAACAATTCAGGAAAATGGATGTTTGTTAGAACTAAAGTGGTCTTTTCATCTTGGGCGGGCCATTCTTTAGAAAGTGTTGTGGTTTAACTGAAAATAGGAAATAGAAATACTTATGGTGATTTTTAAGCATCTTTTTAGAGAGAAGAATAAATGCCAGTGAGTTGTCACATTTTCACAGCTATTTAATATCATTAAACATTATAACCATCTTCTTAAAGATACAGATCTCTATGCCAATCTCTTAGTGTGGGTTAGGACAATAAATGGGTGTAGAGTGTGGTGCGTACCATAAATTGAATTCTCTAAAGCTCACATGCTTCCATTTCAATTTTCACATTCTTTTTTTGTCACAACAAAACTTGAATGAAAAAAGTGGAAAAAATATATTTTTTCTTTTCCTTTGGCTCTTTAATTTTTTTTATTATTATAATATTCTATTTTTACATCATTTTGTGCCCTTTCCATCTCAGTTGTAATCTCCATGGGCTTCCCATCACCAAATCACCCATGTGCCATCACCACAGTCGTATGCACTTCTCCCCCCTCAATTTTTGATCCCATTCCCCACTCCACCCCCGTAAAATGTCTCTGGTATATAGTTGTTCATTATTATTTCC
>NW_004567129.1:21603927-21605711 GCF_000260355.1 Condylura cristata | reverse complement strand
CTATGAGAGAAACCATCCAGTATTGTTTTTGTTTGTTTTTCTTTCTGGCTTATTAAAAGTGAAATATATGTTAAATAAGATATCAGATTAGATAACATCTAATACACTTTAGAGATTAGAAACTTTGTATTTGACATCTTTGGAAGCAAGGGAAATCCAACTGAGTGAATTACAATAGAATTACAGTAGCTAAAAGAACCATACTGGGTATAGAGAAGGGGTTTTCTCAATAACAGAGCTTATGGGCCTTCCTGGTGGCACAGGGTTAAAATCTCAAGGCTGTCAGGCTATCACCAGCCACTGTGGCCTGAGTTGGATTCCTTGGCCAGGGAGGTGACCAACGTGGTGAGCAGACCTTTTCTGTCTCACCCGCTGCTCCCCTCATCAGTGTATTTCAGTAGATCAGCCTGTTCTGCTCCCCACTCTGGTGAATCTTCTCACCTCCCACAACTTTGGAATCCCCCCCAGCTCTTATATGCATAAATAAAAATCTTAAAAAAAATAGAGCTTATAGCAAAAAAAGGAAGGTTATTTACCAGTAAGGTAAGGTGCTAAGATAAGGCAAAAAAAAATGTTTTGTTTGTTTTTATTTTTTTAAATTGTGTCATTTTTAAAATGAGGCAACATTGGTTCACAACACTATGTGTGATTTAGAGGTTCACACTCTGTGTCATCATACCACCACCAAGGCACTGGTAACTTGTCACCATGTTCCATCACTACCTCCCCATCTTGTCTTCCCCACTCCCTTCCCTTTTTGGTAACCTCAATTATTCATTCGTATCTTTAGGGTTTGTTTAGGTTGCATTTTGCCTGGGTTGTGTATTTCTTGCTGATTATGTTTATTTTTGTTTGCGACTCCCGTGTGGTAGAAAACCTTATCAATTTAGATGGACTTCCTTAACCTACTCCATAGAAGACAAGACTCATATTACCTGTGTCTTATCAACTGTCCTTCAAAAATTGGGGAGGTGGCAAAACTAAAGGAGACATTGGCCACCGTTAATTTGGAAATAAAATAGATTAAAAGCACCCGTTTTTCATTCTGGGACGGTAATCCCATAATATGGCATGGCGAGTGTCAGGCTTAAGCACTGTGTCCTCATTATTCTTTCCCCTGCCTTTCAGCAATCCTGCACTAACACTTGAGACTCTCACCCAATCTCCTGAATTAGAAATGTGATGTCTCATCAATCCTTCCTCTCATCGACCCACATCCAATCAGCTATCCCTTAATCTCACCTGACCTTTCCATCCCATTGCCACTGCCTTCGTTCATAATTTCTCTGCTGGACGTTTGCAATAGCCTTTCTCTTGGAATGGCCATTGTCAGGTTCTGTCCTCCCAGTCTCTCCATCACTCTGAAGAGCAATCCATCGGAAACCTAAAACAGCCGCTCAGCGGCCATGAAACTCTTTTGTTTGAACCTCTTCCATCGTATTCTATGTCAATGTCAATGTCAGCTCTTAAAAAAAAAAAAAAAAAGTTTAGCTCTGTCCTGTCCCGGCCTTACCTTTGTATCAAGTTACTCTCTCCTTTCGTGGCTTATCTTCAGCCCTGTGCATCTGTCGATTTCCTCCAGGTATAATTTCATAGGCTTTCTCCATCCTACTTATGCTATATCATCTCCAATTTCCCATGTGCAAGTCAGCTTACAAGCATATACTTTTTTTTTAAAGATATATTCATTTTATGCATACAGAACTGGGGTACAGGCCAGAGGTGCAGGGGCAGTGAGAGGCTTCACCAGAGACAGAGTGGGGAGCAGAACAGGCAAATGGACG
>NW_004567129.1:21602956-21603457 GCF_000260355.1 Condylura cristata | reverse complement strand
ATTTTGAGAACATATGTGTAGATTAAAATCATTGGGATGATTGGAGTTGTTACTCATAGACAGCATACCAAACACTGAGTTAAGTCTCTTACATTCTAAGTTCAGTAAGTCTATTACAAAAGTGTTGAATAAACAAAGAATGCTACAGACTTAGATGCCACCTCTTATTTGCTGTTTGAGCCTTCTCAAAGTTATCAACTATGAAATGGGTTTAATAATACCTTGGACCCTCCCTGATGGCACAAGGAGTTAAAACACAGCACTACAAAGATACCCACAGCCACTGCAGCACAAGTTCGATCACTGGCTGGGTAGGTGACCCACAAGGCCCAGCAGACCTCTCCTGATCTGCCCACTGCTCCCCTCAGCAGCGGACTTCACCAATCTGCCTGTTCTGCTCCCCACTCTGTCTCTGGTGAATCCTCTCACTCTCACATTTCTGGCCTACACCCTAGTTTGTATGCATAAATAAATTTTAAAAACAATAATATTAATGGCCCT
>NW_004567129.1:21593634-21602596 GCF_000260355.1 Condylura cristata | reverse complement strand
AATAATATTAAAAAGAAAAGACAAGATGATGTAGTTTCTCACTTACAAGTGCTTAGTAACTGTACCTTTTCTCTCCTTTTTATGCCCAACCCAAGTCAAAGCATTTGCTTTGGTTCATTAAATAATGAACCTTCATCTTGTTAATCTGTAAAATGGTGATAGTTATTTTACAGAGGCACTGGTAAGATAAATGAAAAACACTCAGGAAAATAAGAATGATCACAGTCTCCCCATGCTGTTAAGCTGTATGGGCATCTAATAAGATTATATTTGTAAATAATCAGTGAGTGGCACCAATGGATGTAAGAGATAATTGCTCTTTTTAGTATGGTGACTGAACAACATAAATTATTATAATAAATGTTGGTGAGCATTATAACATAACTGGTTTACAGGTAGTTGCTTGATGAGATGTCAAGTTCCTCCATTTCTTGTTTCTCCATTCCTGAAAGTAGTCTCATCACCAGTCTAGAACACAATGTTGTTTGAATGAGTACATTTTTCTAAAATAAGACTTTTTTTTTTCTCCTATGATAGTCTCACTTACTGGCATTCACATCCCTTGTGAGAAGGGATTTCAAGCAGTAGTATTTTTGGAAAATACAACTATGCTGTACTTCAAAAAGACAATTCTTGGACACAACATATATCTGAGAAGACCTCAGGAAACAGTTTCCACACAGCAGGTTGTTAGATTAAACCAGGATGCCCTAGGTTCAAAGGCTCAGGCAGAAGCTACCTTATTGCCTACTAATCTCTCTCCAGTATGCTATCCTAACCAGTACCCACAGGTATCTTCAAATACAGTAAAACCCAATTACCTTGACAACATCTTCCAGGTAAAGAGAATGACTAGTAACTTTTTTAAAAAATCAAATTGGAAAAGAACCCTTGCTCTCTAGACATGAATCAGCATTACCCCACATGATTTTGTAGGAAGTAAGACTGAAATGAACACATTAGAAATACTTCTTGGGTGTTTACAGGAGTTTCTTAAGTTATTACAGGCAGCAGCTATAGAAATGGGTATGTACTTTGACTCACCTAGCTCAGTGTGGAAGTCATTAATGTAATCAAACAAATTAAAATGGGGTTTATCTCATTTTGGGGGCAGAGTTATTAAACAAGAGGGTTGTGTAATTTCATCTAAGCATCTTTTCTACTAACACAGGTTAGGAATCTGTGTTTCCGTGTTCACTTTTGCCTTCCATCCCGAAAGGACACTTACTATCTGAACATAGCATATTGGCCATGTATAGAGAGTAGTCATGTCCTGAATTGAAATAATAAGAAAATATATAAATAATCAAACATAAATGTATTTACAGGTGTATTATATATGTTTTTATGTGTGTGAATATGAGAAAGCTTGCTCTCTCTCTCTCTCTCTCTCTCTCACACACACACACACACACACACACACACACAGAGCAACCTTTCTCATAGTCTCTTCCCTTAAGGAACTTGGCAGTTTTACAAATAGCCAGAGCAATCACTTCTTAGGTATAAACACATGTTATATATGTAACTTATCATGTGTAAATAATGTGTGTGTATATATATGTACATATATAGATGTATATATATATACATCTACATATGTGTATATATAATATATAGATGTATATATATAATGAATATATATTTTACATCCCTTTGCTTATAAAACATCATTGGTATATGTCATTACTAATCTATGGTAATACTGTTAGATACATATATGCACATACTGGTAGTGGGGGTTATTGAAATATTGTATCTATATATTACTGTATATTCACATATAAATATACATTTATAATATATAACTGTGTATCCATATATAATTATCTCTTTTTTAAAAGACTTATTTTTATTTATGCATACAAATTCTGGGGTTAAGGCTAGAGGTATGGGGTATGAAGATTCACCAGAGACAGAGTGGGGGGCAGAACAGGCAGATCCACTGAAATACACTGCTGAGGGGAGCAGCAGGCAGGACAGGAGAGGTCTGCTGTGCCATGTGGGTCACCTCCCTGGCCAGGAATCAAACTCACGCTGTAATGTCTGACAATAGCTTTACAGCACTGAGACTTAACTCTTGTGCCATCAGGGAGGCCCTATAATTATATCTTTATAATCTCCAAAGTTGTAAAATATTTCAATAAACCAGGTAGCCAGATTTTTGTTCTTATCCCTTTGTGCTGTTTTTGGGTTCAGCATTGTAATTATTTTTTGAATGAACCTTTCCAGATTAAAAACTATCCTTGTTTAAGAAGCAATTCCAGCACAGTACACATTTCATTATCACTGTCAAACATCAAATTACATTAAATCCCAGCTAATCTTCCATGACCTTGCCTACTGTATTGTTAGTGATCCTGGGGTACACAGATACAGAACATTCATTTAAAAATATAGATAACACATTAATAAATAGTCAGGTTAAGCCACCACCATTTTCAGATGTCACCAACTCAAGGCTTAGGTGTGATTGCATTTGCACAGCAGAAGCACTGGCGATGAATCCCCAGTGGTGAGGACTCAGAGTGGGGATCTATTTAGCTGGCTGCATTTCTTCCAGTCAGAGCTGTGTTTTACAGTCATACATTTATTGGAATACTAATATCACCCAACTGGTGACCTGAGAGAAGGAAATGTATCAATCAAAAGATTTGGTAGTGCTTTAGAAGACTTTGTCATTTGGAGGGGTAAATTTTCTGATTAAATTTAGCAGTGGCCCTCTGAGATCAGAATAACTGGCATTATTTTACAGGATAAGAACATGAAAATCTACTATTGAACCAAACATAAGACTTCCTTTGAAATGATTGTAAAACCTGTGTTTGGATTGGTAGTAAGGGTAAGCCCATTCCATACTTGATAATTTTGGGGAGTAAGGATCACATGGCAAATAAATGTGGCCGCTAGATCTGCAGCATTCTTTACTTAGTGAAATGCATTTTTCAATGGACATATCTGAACTTAAAATCTAAGATAAGAACTTGACTCAGGTGTCTGATAATGCATTAACAACTTGATTTATCCCAGTGATTTTAATCTACACACGTCCTCAATATGTGAACTCCATTTTCCCCAGTATTTAAGAGTATATGAGGTGATATACCCAAACGTCAGACTTTCTGATGCCTAATTGGCAGTGGTAACAACAGTTATTTATAGAGATTATGTGTCAGTCACAATGCAAATAACTCAACTATTTTAATTTAACCATCAAAGAACTCAGTGAGGCAGTCTGGTAGGCAGAATCTAAACATACCCCGTTTTCCCCCTCTGAAAAACATATTGATCTTAGTTACTTTTTAAGATTTATTTTTATTTATGCATAAAAGAACAGGGGTGTAGCGCAGAGGTGTAGGGGGTGAGAGGGTTCCCCAAAGACAGAGTGGGGAGCAGGATAGGGGGCTCTATTGAAATACACTGCTGAGGGGAGCAGCCAGTGAGACATTTGAGGTCTGCTGCGCCATTTGGGTCTCCTCCCTGGCCAGGATGAGACTCATGTCGCCTGTTGGCCATTTACAATTCCTCTTTGGATTAAGTGTCTTTTAGGTTCTTCTGCCCATTTCTTAACTGAATTGTTTGTTTTGTTTTGTTGACTCGAGTGAGCTCTTTGTATATCTTTACGATCAGTCCCTTGTCTGTTGTATGCAGCTCAAAGATTTTTTTTTTTTTTCCCCAGTCAGTAGAGTGTCTCTGTCTTGGTTAATGTCTCTTTTGTTGTGCAGAAGCTTTTCAGTGTGCTGTAGTCCCATGTGTTTATCTTTTCCTTCATTTTCTTTGCTTTGAATGGTTTCACTCACAGGAGGAATTTAAGAGAAATGAGTAAGATGGGGGTGGGGTTGAATGTATATTGTCACTACAATGCAAAACACAACAAAACAATACAGTTAGAAACCAACGAGATCCTATGGAGGAGGGGGACTGGAAATAAACATTGTTCTAAAATGAACAATAATGCAAATACATAAAAAATAAAATAAAAAAGAACTCATGTTGCAGTGGCTGGCAAAAGCTTGATAGCGCAGACTTTAACCCGTGCCACCATGGAGGCTCTGAAAAACATATTTAAACACTAATATTGCCACCGTTGCAAGGAGACTTTGTTAATTGAATTAAGGTTACTAATTAGTTGATTTTAAAATTGGGGGATTATCCTGGATTATCTGGGTGGACACAATATAGTCATACCAGCCCTTCAAGCAAAGATGGAGCAAAAGGGACAGAGGAGAGATTCAAGCGTGAGTAGCTTGACCTGCTATTACCTGCTTTGAAGCAGAAGGTGGTGGAAATCAAGCTCTTAATCATTGTGTTGAACTGCCCCCCAGCTACCATGTAAAGGCTTTTACATTTCTTATTATGAACGAATAACATTGCAATAGTATCACAACCTGTTTCACTTTGGAACTTTAATTTCATGTGAATGCCAGTATTTTGATGGAAAGCAATTAAAAAGATACTTTCCCTGAATCATGTTTACTCCCTTAATACAACTTTTCTTTCCCTACCTTTAGTAAATTTTTCTCTATAGGTTGATGCATTTGCATCTTCATTTTGAGAGTTATAGAGGGAGAGTGATATAGGTACAGATTGGAAATGAAGTGAAATAGAGTATGTATACTCGTTTTAACTGTCTCAGCATTCATAATGTATCATTTTTTAACCAGCCAATGAAAGGTAAAATATCAGAATTTTCCCTTTTTCATTACATAAAACAGTGTAGCATTTGCATAGATTCTGCTACTTTCCCAAGTCTGCTGCTTGGGGGTGGGGGTTGGGGGGTGGTGTCTGCTGCTTGGTTTCTCCTGCTTGCTGGAGCAGAAAGTTCCTGCAGTGTGCTATTAGTCCACAGTAGAAGTCATGGCTACTTCGACGCCTCCCCAAACAATAAAGAATACTTATGCTGTGATGGATGGGGTGACAAGGATCCTCATACAACCTGTATAAAACCTCACCCCTCCTGTAATTCAGGGCTCAGCCTTTGGGGGCCGAGTCCATTGAGCCCACCAGTGTGACAATTGAATCTTTCCATTTCCAAGTGGCATCTGATTTCTCTGGGAAATTGCCGTAACTGTAGTGGATGTTAGTTCTTAAATTCTAAATACCATGCTCATTCCATTTCCAATTTATATCATATCTCATAAGATACAAATCAACATACAGAATTTTTCAATTAATAATAATTTTAATGTTAATTAGGATATGGCAAGGATTTGTCATCTACTGCAAACTAAACAGTATAGTCTCTAATTCCTGCATGTCAAACTGATGACTAAGACAATTAGACTCATTTACAGTTGTAGGTAAGGGATGATAGATAGTAAATCAAAATGAAACTTATTTGATGATTAGATAATATCAATTCAAAAGGAAATAATACATTTAACTTGGGGGAAAGACCTCATATTTGATCACCTTTTATCAGTGTATGTCCCGTATCCATCCATCTTGACTCCCTAAAAGTGTGTGTGTGTGGTGCATGGCCTAAAATATATATTTTTCACAAATTCTTATATCTATTATATTTATGTTATAATTTTAAAAAGTGATTTGGCTTCTATTACTCTGTCAATGTACTTGTAGACTGAATTATTCATTCCCTAGTCATTACTTCCCCTTATTAGAATTGTGCTTTCTTTTCGTCATGGGCTTTACAATAGCATTCATCAGAATGCAGCGAGTTACCTTACCATCCTATTGTTACAGACAAGCCCACCTGACTTACCACAGAGGATGAAAACAGGACAGCAACTGTACCTTTTCCTGCTCCCACTACAGGGCCAGAAAACACTGGTCACCCTTTTCTTCCTCTGCCCCTGTTAAGAAAAATGCTCCCATCTGTAGCTGTTGCCTCGAGAATGGGCCCCAGAATAAAATCTCTGATGAGTTATAAGTGTAATGCCTGCAAAAAGCCAGCTCCAGTCACTGTTACAGCCTCAAGCCTAGTCACCAGCCACACCCAGGGAGAGTCAGAGCTCACCAAGACCCTGAAGATGTCTAGTTTTTCCAGCTCAGGTATCAGAATTGGTCCAGCCTCACCACAGGTACAGGGAATAATAAATGCTCATTACTGGATGCCACTGAGACCTTGAGGTGGTGTGATATTTTGTTTTTTTAAAGACTTATTTATTTCTACATACAAGAACTGGGGTGTACGCCAGAGTTAAGGGGCTGAAAGGATTCACCAGAAACAGAGTGGGGAGCAGAGCAGGTGGATTGACTGAAACACATTGCTGAGGGGATCACTGGGAGACAGGAGAGGTCTGCTGTACCATGTGGGTTGGCTCCTTGGCTGGGGATCAAACTCACACTGAAGAGACTTTGGCTAGCTTCATAGTGGTGTGCTTTAACCCATAGTGCCACTAGAGAGGCCTAATGGGCTGATTGTATGTTCGCACAAGTAGCTTTAGACACCCTTTGTTGTTTATTTGAGTGAACTGTCCTTTAAATTGGCCAAAGTTGCCCCTAAAATTCGACCTGCTTTGGGAAGCACTGATCTCATTTACTCCTGACCCCCCATAAGCACAGAATCTTTGTTAGTTTTTATAGCTGGGATAATAGCCATTGCATTTTAATGAAATGTCCTGTCAGTGAATTTGCTTATAGTAGATGTTAAGTTACTGGAAATCAAGGACTGCATCTTATAATCGTTGAGGCACTATCTATCACTGTGCTTTACATACTGTGCTTTACATATAGTTTGTGTTGAATATGCTTTTCCAAATTATGGAAATAGACACATCAACATGCGTTCATTTCTTTCATGCCTTTTATATATATATTTTTTCCAGCTGGTATGTGTTTTCTATTGCTCTGGCAAGATTCTGGCCTGGGGGGAAAGTAAGAACATCTAACCCATTCAAAAATAGGAAGTGTCAGTTTTGTATCTGGTAATGAGTTAGAATATTATTTTACTAAATTCCAAAAGAACCTCACTTTTTTTTTTTAATCCCCGAATAGAGTAAGTTGAGAAGCCTTCCTTCCTCTTAATGCCTTGCAATTTATTGGCATTTTCAAAATCCCGTATCTGAGATTTACTCAAGCATTTTTAGAATTAGCACAGTTTTGGGAAAACTGGTATAGACATGTCAGAACAGGTGACTTGAGGTCGCTGTGTGCTATACTTGCCAGGAATCTAAGCAACTCAGCTAAAATGGTTGCATCATTTGAGTTTTTGATCAATGGAGTTAAGAAAAACTTATAGAGCGGCAGCTTTTATGAATATAAAACTGGGGTTTAGGTGCAGGGACAATGAGAGCATTTACCAGAAACAGAGTGGGGAGCAGAACAAGTAGGTCAGTGAAGTACACTGCTGAGGAGAGCAGCAGGAGGTTGTGGAAATGTTTGCCACCCCATATGGGTCACCTCCAGGACTGGGGATTGAACTTGTACTGAAGCGGCTGCTGTAAGCTGGCAGTGCTGTGTCCTGTTGCACCACCAGAGGGCCTGCAGCTTTCTTTTTTTTTTTTTTTTTTTTTGTAACAGTTTATTTTTACATCATTTTGTACATTTTTTTTCCTATCTCAATTGTAATCCCCACAGGTTTCCCATCACCAAGTCATCCGTGTGCCATCACCATAGTCCCGTGCACTTCCATCCCCACTCCCCTGTTTTTGATCCCATTCCCCACTCCACCCCCGCAAAATGTCTCTGGTATATGGCTGTTCATTATTCTTGTTATTTTCTTGCCTGGTCTATTATACTCCTGTTATGAGTGAAACCATCTGGTATTTTTCTTTCTCTTTCTGGCTTATCTCACTAAGCATGATCTTTTCCAGCTCCATCCAAGTTGCTGCAAAAGACATGTGTTTCTCTTTTTTGGTTGCTGAGTAATATTCCATTGTATATATGTACCACATCTTTTTAATCCAGTCATCTACTTTTAGGCATTTGGGCTGCTTCCATGTCTTTCCAATTGTAAATAAAGCAGCAATAAACATGGGGTACAGGTATCTTTTTCAATCAGTGTTTTTGTGTCTTTTGGGTAGATACCTAGGAGTGGGATTGCTGGGTCGTAGGGAAGCTCCATGTTTAGCAGTTTGAGGACCCTCCAAACAGTTTTCCATAGTGGTTGTACTAGTTTGCATTCTCACCAGAAGGTCTGCAGCTTTCTTTTAATGCAGTCACTAAGAAAAGATTTCAAACAGAATTGGAGTGAGGTTACACCTTCTCAAATAGTTGATGAAGCTTTTTGGGAAATAAGACTGAAATGATTCCTAATTATTTTTTAGGAATTAGAGTCAGAGAGTGATACTTGCAGTACTTAAAGAAATGACTAATTGTTTTGTATTTATTAGGTATGTTAGATTTTTGTAAATGGCTCCTGTGCTTGAGAAGTCATATTAGATAAGTAATGTGTGAATACTGATATATCCATAGTGGTTGTGTTTATAGGTTACCTATATTCCTGCTTTATTTTTACTGTGTGTCTTACTGACAAGAATTTACTTAAGTTTATGTAAATCCTTAGAATTTCTGTAGTTTTTTGCTATATAAAGATGGTTGCTATGTTATGCAATACAAAGATGTTGATAATAATTGTGAATTGTGGTGTTTAACATATACATATGTTTTCTTTGTCACCTGTTCTAGGCTTGTATTCTCCTTTGATAGTGTCATTATTCCTGCTCTATCTCCAATCAGTCTTCTTAGACTTTCTGTATTCTACTATCCATTTAGTTATAAGTATTTCTTTTGTAAACAAAACACAGTTGGGTGTTCATGAGCCAGAGTGAATACAATTTTATTTATTTATTTTTTTTATTAAAAAGTTTATTTTTACATCATTTTGCACATTTTTTTTTTCCATCTCAATTGTAATCCCCGCGGGTTTCCCATCACCAAATCACCCCTGTGCCACCACCATAGTCCCACAGAGGATGAAAACAGGACAGCAACTGTACCTTTTCCAGCTCCCACTACAGGGCCAGAAAACACTGGTCACCCTTTTCTTCCTCTGCCCCTG
>NW_004567129.1:21568037-21593145 GCF_000260355.1 Condylura cristata | reverse complement strand
GCTACTCCATTATAGTAGCAGTGGAAAATCTGGGCTCTTAAGGTAGTCTAATTCTTTTGATCTGTATGTTTTCTCTTTTTTTGGAAGTCCTAATAATAGTCTTAAAGTCTTTAGAGAATACAGTTTATACAGGAATACACCATGGAGTTAATCATCACATGACATTTCTTCCTGGCATATAGGAGGCTCTGTGTTAATTCAGCTTTTATTTTATTTTTGGTAGTGTTTCTTGTATAACAGCTACATGGCATTGTCTTAACTTCCTCAGATACTCCAATTATACCTGAAAGTATGTTTTCTTTGTTTTTAATTTCAGCCATTATTTTCCTTAGAACTTTTCACAATTTAACTCATCTTATTGCATTTATTACTTTTGTAGTTTCTCAGTACCCTTTTAATCTTTCGTTCAAATGTCTTTTTTCCCATGAGCACTTTTGTATTTTAGTTATAATCTTTAATGTGACTTTTTCTTTTCTGTCAGGGGATCATCAGTTCTTCTTTCACATCTGCTCTTTTTTGTCCATTGTTCAAATTGTTTTATCATCTCTAATTGTGTCCATATACTTAATTCAGTATTAAGTGTTGTGTTGTATGTATATGTCAAGTTTTTGCTGTATGTAATATACACAGATATAACAGTTGAGAGTGTCCACCCCTCTGCAATTCTGTGGTCATAGCTGTTGGCTTGTAGTGGCTTGCAATACTTTTTCTCCCTTTTTTTAATGTTCATTTTTTAAATTAAACTTTTATTTGTTATATCATTCTTCATTTGTATCTTCTCATGTATGGTCCCCAAGAAATTCCCACCACTCATTCACCAGTGCACCATCACTGTATTCCCTTGTGCACTTCCCACCCCTATTTTGATCCAGTTTCCTCCTCTCCTTGAAGAATGTCTCTGATTTATAGTTGCCTGTTGATTTTTGAGTTTTACTTTGTTTTAATTACTCCCCCTGCCCCAAATCCCTTACTTAGACCTCCTATATTCTACCAGCCAGAATAGTTTTTTTGTTTTTTTGTTTTTTTTTCTTTCTGGCTAATTTCCCTGAGCATGATCCCTGCCAGCTCCATCCATGTTGTTGCAAATGACATGTTTGTCTTTTTGATTGCTGAGTAATACTCCAGGCTTATGTTAACAGTGCCCTCTTCTGCCAGAGTAGCAAAGTATTGTTTTCTTCTCTCTCTCTCTCTCTCTCTCTCTCTCTCTCTCTCTCTCTCTCTCTCACACACACACACACACACACACCCACCCCTTTGATATCTTTTAGTTTACCTTGTAGAAGCCTGTATTTTCTTCTTTTGCTTTTTCCCATGCATTCTGTCCTTTTCACCTCTTTTCCAAAACACAAATATTTTTAATCTCTTTATTGTTTTAAATTGCTTTAAACAATATGCTTTAAATTATTTCAAACACAGGGAGAATGCTCTATAATCTGTTTTTAGAAGTAGAGGTCTAGATGAAGTTTCTCTATTTTCTCTTTAATGGACTTTCCCACAAACTACTCGAATTTCTAAATACTTCTACAATAATTGGATGTTTCTTTTTTCTGCTTACATGAAATTCAAGTTTAGTTTTTCTCAACTATCTTGATAGGTTGACAGCTTGAGTTGTGTCTTTGCTGTTATTGTTCCTATTATGCTTTACTGCTTATTTTGTTGGAAAGGTTGGGATATTAAATCTATGTACCTGACATTGCCTCAACCACATGAGTTGTATTCTTGATATTTTTTAGGGGACATTTAATTTTGTAATTATCTCATTGGTGACTATTGTGATTCCTTTTCCTTCTTTTGCAAATGGTGAATTTTGATTTTGTTCAACAATTATGTTACTTGTGGGTCAGCCTCAGATTTCCCAGTCCTGATTGTTGATTTGTAGCACTTACTGTTCTAGAGATAATTTTGCTCTGTGACTAAGGTGTGAACCATCTACTCAGATTGAGTATTCTGGGAGTTAAATGAACAATTTCTATTCTGATTGCCCAGGCTTATGTGGCAGTCACTCATATGTTATTATCTTATAGTCCCCTGGCATCTTTATCTGTTTTATAGCACTACCCCGAGTTACACAACATTGTATCACTAACAGACTCTTGGAATCTCTTCCATAACTCTGGATATCCTTCTTCACATAGCATTATTTTTTCAATACTTTGCATTTGATACTTTTACCTTAGCCTCCCTTGTCTGAGCTCTGCTTCCTAATCTTGCTAATTCCTTGCCATGGATACATACTGGCTAGAGAACTGGTTCGTCTTATTTACTTCCTTTCTCTCAGGAGTCATACCTTGTCGTATAGTATCTGATTGAACAGTTATTACTCGGTATTTCTGACACCAAATGCATGTTGTATTTTTCCTCAATATCAATCAGTTCTTCAACTCTTTGGATGCCAATTGATGTCAAGCAATTCAGTCCAGTTCTGACACTAACAGTTCCCACAGCTGAAGCATTCATCACCTCTAGCTGGCCCCTGGGTTAGACAGCAGTCCCAAGTGGCCACCTGCACTTCTGGTCAACCAGTTATTAAATTGAAGGTTCCCACAAGCTCTTCCTCAGATTTGACAATCTGCTAATGTGGCATCAAGACCTGTAGAAAGTACCTTACTTACTCTTACTGATGTATTACGAAGAGTGCAACTCAGAAACAGTCAAGTGAGAGATGAGAAGGGGAAGACATGGATGGGAGGTTCATGGAGCCTCCCTGCTCCTTCTGGTTACAGCATTTTCATGTGGTAAGCAACCCAGGATCTCTCTGAACCTTGCTGCACTAAGTTTTTCTGGATGTTTTATGAAGTAAGCATGACTGATCAGTCCGTGATCATTGATGATTAACTCAATCTCTAGTCTTTCTTCCTTCACCAGCTTTCAGGGGTGGGGTTGAAACCCACAACCTTTTGATCATGTCTTGGTCTTTTTTGCAGCTAACCTCCATCCTAGAGGAGTTCAGCGGTTCATCAAGAGTGATCTCTTTAAAACAAACAAACAAACAAACAAACAAAAATCTAGCACTCTAGAGATTCCATGGGTTTGAGAAATTGTGTGTCAGAAATCAAGGACAGAAACCAAATACATAAAAAAAAAAACCACTAACGGTTATATTATGTACTTTATCTAGTTTCCTAGTTATTTACTTTAAAGACCTGAATCAGCTACTCCATTATAGTAGCAGTGGAAAATCTGGGCTACATTAATTTTTAAAAGCTTTGTAGGTGATAGTAATGTGAAACTAGCTTTAAGAACCACCACTTTGGTTTCATAAAGAGTGAAAAGATGAAAGAACATAATGATTATCCTGATAATTAAGAATGCTATAAATAGCTAATAGTCATTGAGTGTTTATTGTACTGTAGCTGTTCTAAGCACTTTGAAATATGAATTAATCAATATTAGTCTTTCAGGTCCCCTTTAGTGAAATCTTATTCCAACTAGTTCAAGTAAAAAGTAAATCCCCAACAGAGTATGGGGAAATCTGGAAGGCTTTATCAGGAGCCAAGCCCAGGGAATCAAGGTGGACACTAGCCTACACAGTCTTCTCTTTGCCCTCTGCTTCTTCCATCCCTTCCCTTCATCTCCCTCTTACCCTCCTTTCCCCCATCCCCAAGAGATACCTTGAATCAACTTACTAAGTAATGGAGGCATGAATCAGCTAACAGGAAATACAGTGACCTTCACTGCTACACTTGATATAGTCTATGCAAATTCCGTAGACAGATGGGGCAAGCATTCATGACATTCTACATCCTGTGCATTGATGTTGGATTTAGGTGCTCTCCTCTGTTGTAAGAACGTTAGTTTCTTGTTTGGTTTTGGTGTGCTCTGACCAAAAGTTCAGTGTTTTGTTCTTACTCTGTGTAGATCATTAAGAAGTGTAGCTGTTTCATGAAGGGCATAGAAACTCAACATATAGAGGGTGAAAACAGTTTGTCTTTTCCCAATAAGGGAAAACTTGCCAGTGGGACACTTTTTGTAGTCACTTGGTCAGCATCAGTACACGTGCCCACCTCAGAATCAGGCCATGGCCTGAGATGCTTGTGACATCCCAGGCACTTCCTGTGGATTTCAGCAGCCAGTGGAAATACTTTGAAGCAAGATGCAGGTCTGCACAACAGCTAAGCAAGGGATGGGTTCATTTTCATGAAAGAGGGGTCAGACAGAACTCTAACAGCATTACTACTGACTACAGTAATATAGTGTATTCAAGATTCAATGTATATAACTAACCTGCTCAAAATTATCCAGGTAGGGGTAAAACAGAAGGCCACTGCTGATTCCTCGTTGAAGCATAATAATCAATATCCAATAAACTGACTTTAAAGATGAAATATTTATAAGCCTAGAATAAAGTAAACAACAATCAGCTGCACTCATTTCACAGGTGCTTTTAATTAGCAGTGATCATCTACATTTCTCTGGTAGTCATTGGTGTATGGGGTCACCAGGAACCTGGGAATATACCCCATGTCTTTGCTTATAGGGGGATTCCATTGAGAAACTCCAGTGGTGTGAGAAGGATCATTCTGTGTGTCCAAGTGTTAATTTAAGATAGGCTTTCTCCTTTTGAAGAACAGAGCTGGTTCTCTCTTTGTACCTAAAAGGCAGATGCGGGGACAGAATGAAGTGACAGCAAAAGAGAAAGAACACATGTATCACAGCCATGAGAAATCTTTATTGCTACATCAGCTCTTTGATGTTGGCAAAAAGTTTCCATAGTAGGAGTGGGAGAAGTAAAAGGGCAGAGGAAGTAAGAGGTGGCTTCAGTTTCGAGGTATAAATAAAGTGAAAAGTACATTCAGCCCAACCTAATGCTGGCTTCTCTTCCTAGGAATTGGGAATGTGTACAGTAAAGTGGCTGTAGCCTCCAAAATGCACTGGGGGGCACACTCACTGAAGCATGTGAGTCCTTCTAGAGCCCAGTGGCAATAATAACCAATGCAGAGGCCCTCCCTGTGTTACAGAGTAGCACTTTGAATTTACTGCAGCCACGGCAGCTCGAGTTCGATCCCCGGCCAGGGAGGTCAACCACATGGCACAGCAGCGCTCTCCTGTCTCACCCACTGCTCCCCTCAGCAGTGCATTTCAGTCAGTCTGCCTGTTCTGTTCCCCACTCTCTCTGGTGAATCCTCTCACCCCCTTGCACCTCTGTCCTGTACCCCTTTCTGTATGTATAATAAATCCTACAAAAAGAAGAACCAATGCAGAGCCGAAGGGTATTTCCCAGGGATTATCTAGAATTGCTTAGTGGAGTGGCCCCCATGGAGGCAGTTATCCCCCCAGCTGTTGGGAGTCAGGGTGTGGGCTACTGGACTCACAGCTCAGTCCTCCACTGGGCGCTAACCTGGACCACCCCCAACAGCATGCTTTGCTGATAAGCCAGTCCAATTCCTAAGCTCTTTTTAAGACTAGTCGAGGCACCAGTTTTGACTGCATCATAATTTTGCGTCTCTTTCCCCTCATCCTGCTGCCTTTCATTCCTTTGTTTGTCCTCAAAGCCACTTGCCAATAAATTCACAGCATGCAAATCTTCTTCTCAATGTTTTCTTTTTCTCCTCTGAAACCTGACCTCAGAAACTTCATCCTGAGTGAAACTTATCTCTTAGAGAAAATGTTGACCCGAGAATTAGGGTTTTCCCTTGGATGTGGGACTTTCAGGGCTTACGTAGGAAGTGTACCAGGCAAAATAAGATAAATATTCATCCAACCTTCAATGCTACACCTGCTACAGTCTTTCAAGTTCCATAGATGGATGGGACAAGGGTTCATGACATTCTGTCATCATGTGTTTTGGTACCTTTACCTCCTAATGATTGAGAAAATTAGCTTTTGTGATTCTTTATCTGTCCCTGGTGACCAGAATCTTCATTTTCTATTGGACTACAAATCCTCCTTGTGTTCTACTGAGAAAACATCTAGCACCTCTGAAGGTCTTAGGTGCCTCACTAATTCGCATGATCCAGACTCCCATCCTGAGTGGTATTAGCTCTTAATAACCATCTTAGCTCTTAGTAACCATGTCCCTATCAGGTCATGGCTGCCTCACTTGTCATCAAATTTGGACAATGGGGAACTAAGAAATAGAGCTCTGAATCTTTTGAATACAAAGCACACTCTGTGCTATGTTTATGGTTTGAGAGCAGCCCCGTCTCTTCCCAATAATTAGAGTCAATTTCTCTGGCCAGGTTGGTGATTCCTTTTGACTGCTGATTCTTGGCACACAAATCTGAAGTAACCAGATGGCAGCTATAGTTGAAAGTTGAATGTGATTATGTCTGTGTCCTCTGGCAAAAGATCAGGACCTCTAAACCTGTAGAGTCAAGAGTTTCAGTATGGGAAGCATAAACTCCCCTAATGGATATCTGGGAGTATGATCCATGTGGTTACTCCTACTTTCACCCCATGTTTCTCAGATTCATACTTACTGAGTATACTTGTCATTGACTCAGGGTGTGTACTGGGCCCCAAACCTGTGTCCCCATAGAGCCATAGCTGATCTCCAAGCTCTAGTTCAGTAATTAGTAGCATTTCTTTATTAGTCTGACAGGTACTTAAGTACTAGGACTAGTGGATCCCAAGTATTTGACCACCACCCTACCATTTATGTTCCAAGATAGACTACTAGGTCTCAATTAATACCATACAAGATTCATGTTGGTGGTGCAAACTTTGCAACTCTTAGGCTGTGGAGCTGCCTGAGAACATATGGGCAGGATAGGGACTCCCATACCTCCAGAGTATCTGCTGTCTTTGGGAACAATGACCCAAGGGTGCCCTCCATGCTGAGGGTAAATATTTGGGATCAAGTGTCAGGGTGATGTTCTGAATGATGAATCAAGGGCACAGCAATGGTCAGTTAGTGGCAGTACAGGCAGTTGATACAGGAGTTAGGTCAGTTTTGGTGAGTGGGAGTCCATGGGCCCATGTTTTTTTCCATCTCTGCCACTATGGCTAACTCCATAAGATCATTATTCAAGGACTGGGAGGGTCTATGATAGTGACTTTCCAAGGTGAGCTGGGCAGGGCTGCTATCTACTTGGTTATTTAGTGCCTCTTCCATGGTTATATCACTTTCCTATAGCTGCTGTAATGAATTGGCACAAACTTGATGTCTTAAAGCTCCACAAATTTATTATATCATGATTTTGGAAGTCAGAAGCCTTAAACGGGTACCATGGGCCTAAAATCAAAGTGTCAGCAGGTTCCCTTGGGATGATTTAGAAGAGAATATGTTTGCCCACCCTTTCCAGCTTCTAGAAGCTAATAGCATCTTTTGACTGAGGATTACCTGCCAGCAGTCACAACCCCCTAATTTCTGCTTCATTTACCACATCTCCTGGATGTAACTTCCATGCTTTTTAAAAATTTTATCTTCTGGAGAGTCCCAGATTAACATGATAATCTCCCCTTATCAAGACCCTTCCCTTAATAAGATATAAGTAATTTTTCCTGTGGAAGGTAACATTCACAATTTCAAGGAGGCAGACACCTTGAGGCTGGGGAGCATATTCTGCCTACCACAAAGAAAGGTACAGTCTGCTGGACATTAATATATAATGCAGAGATACACACTGTGTTCTCTTCCATATATCCATCGATCTATACATTTGGCTCTTGTATCTCTTTTTCTCTGATTCTCCTATCATTATTTTACCCCAGGTGTCAACCATGGTCCTTAGTCAAATGTAATCCTTTAATAGATGTAATTTTCATATCTCTCTTTCTGTGGTATGTCCATTGGTGTCTTAGTGCAACACAACACAACACAACACACACACACACACTCAGTCTCACACATACTCACACCCTGACCCAAGGCATCTGTGACTTAAATCCAATTAGCGATGTGCTGTCAGAGATGTGTGAACACCTAATTTCTTGCAACGCAAGACTTTTGAATCATTTTCAAGTATCAGGGAAGATGTACTAGCCCTTAATAAGAAGAAAAGACACTCTTCTCTACACCCAGAGATTTCAGAGAGATCTGGGATTCAAGATTTTCATATGGATGACTCAGAAATCCCTATCTTATTTCTTTGCCTTTATTCCTTCCTAATTAAGACCAGACAATGGAATGTATGAAAGGGAGATACTCTTACAAATAATCTGCGCCAGAACTTCATCTTTGTTAGCCCCCAGAATTTAGGAAACTAAAGTCTCTTTATGTGCTGCATTGGCGGTTCCTTGGCTCTTACACTTCTTTAGCTGTTGATTACTGACCCTGACTAATCCGTGTCTGGTTGTGTGTATCATGTTTTCTAACAAAAGTCATACATGCTTTCCCTAAACTTTCTCTGTGGCCTGGGTATTATTCTCCCAAGTACTGCCTTCCATGGGTAGATCCGAACCTCTGAAATACGAGCATAATTGATTTCTGTAACTTTGAAAGAGGTTTTGGGCAGCTTTCAAACATGTCTCTAGTCTTCCCCTTCTCCTCCCTTAGTCATTTAGAAGGGGCCAGTCTCACAGATGGGGTGACGACGACATGGTCGATCAGCCATGGCCCCTGGGTAATGGTGCTGGGCATTGCATTTAAAAGTAAGCAAGGAGTCCAAGTTATTGTGTTGTACACATAAGATGTGGGAGTTGTTAGCTGTCACCTAGGCGATACCATTTACTAGAGGAAGAGTTATATAAAATGTGTAACTGTGAGCATGGGCAAGGGACATTAACATATGGAAAAGAACTGAGAAAGGAATATTTTGGTAAAGTCAGTTCATTTGGAAGCAGTCTTTATGAAATTAAAGTGGAAGTCATAGAGGTGGAAAACCACACAAATGAGTAATGTGAAAAGGAAATCCAAGTAAAAAGGGCCCTCTAGATAGAAATCATTATAAGCTTTGAAATACAGAATCAATCTACCTACCTACCTACTAACCAGCTTTCCAAACTCAGATAGGATCTCACCACTGATGCACCTGTCCTTTAGCTGTATGCTATAGTTCCCTGTAGAATTCTCATACTTGCTCATTAAAAAGTTTTAATGTGCTCTTCTAACATTTTGTGCTTCAGAGGATCAAATTCACCCCCTAAGATGCAGAGCAAGTGATGGTTGCGGGGACTTGTAAAGAATCATCTTACGAAAATACTTTACAGTTATTCCTGCATGAGTAATATCTTTCCAAAACAAGCAAGAAATGCAAAGTTTATACCAGGAAGTGCAAATGGGTAGCCACACAAGGATTACTTAACTCAGCCACCATTATTGATGTGGCAGAATTAAAGTCATCAAGCTGTAGTTCCATTTTTCAAGGACTTAGAAAAAACCTTTTAGCTCCTGTCATGGTTCAAGTAGTTGGCAGGGCCTGAATTTGACTTTGAGCTTCAGATTTGGAAAATCAAGGAATTCAAGTAAATCTCAGCCAGCATCCCTTAGCCTCCCGTGGCTTTCCCCTCAGACTATAAATGGATCCTGTTTTTGAAAGCCAGCCCAGATTTCCTTGAAACGCGTTCCAGTCTCTTGAAAATCACTAAGGGTATATTTCAAATGAAGGCTGTGCTTTTACTCTGCACCCTCTTTTTGGAGTGCCCTCTTTGTAAGCATTCCAGTTGCTCTGGATGGGTTCATGCCCCTCTTGCTGAGTACATGTCATGGCCATCATTACACATTTCAGCCAGACTCCCCAGATGAATTGCTGTCTGACTTTCCATTGGCCATATGTCAGAAGCAAGCTCTTTGGGGTCAACTTTCTTGAAAAGCTCTGCCAACTGGTCTACTGGCCTCCTTAATACTAGGGAATTATAGGAATCAAAAGAGAAGATGAAGGTCAATACTGTGGGCTCCATTTACTTTCAGAGCACTGTTTTTTACATCTTTTAGAGAACCATTCCTTCCATTCTAAATGGACACTAACTAGAGATTTACGGTGTTAAGATACAGACCACATCAGTTGTTCGTTTCAAACATGCAATCATTCATACAATTCTCAATACCAGCCATTTTGTTACTGCGATAATTTCTTTGGTTCTGTTGAAGTGAGATAATTATGTCCTTCTGTTGGACACGTACCTCTACGAATACTACAAAAATACTAGTGCATCTGCGCTTTTGGCAGACATCAAGTTCTTATTTCATATTGAGCCTGTATTCACCCAAAATTCTTTTTGGTATTTTGTATGAATAACTGTTCATCCCCCTCTTTCTCCTGTCTTAAATAGACACATTTTTCCCCCCTAAATGTGAGTTTAGGACTATACATTTATGTGTGTTAAATTGAATCACTTCAGCCTATCAAGATCTGATTTTTGTCACTTGGTATATTAACTATCCATTCCAACTTTGGCAATCCAAAGAATCTGATCTGTGTTCTCATTCAAGTCATTCATCCAAATGTAGGATGGAAGATATATGAGAACAGAGTATTTCATCATTAGAAATGAACTTCCGGGGCATTGGTGCCCTATAAGCATTCTTTATATTTGGTTATCTGCCTAATATATGCATAATTTAATTATATATATATATATAATTTAATTATAATTATATATATATATATATATATATATATTAAAGCACTGCTCATTTTTGTGCAGTGTTGGCTTTCTCTTCTCAGGTGTATGTATTCCTCATAAAATTTCCACCACCAGTTCATCCTTGCACCATCTCTATAGTCCCTTGTGCTCTTCCCTCCCCTGTTTTGATCCCTTTATCCCCCTCCCCTGAAGAATGTCTGATTTATAGTTGCATGATAATTTTGTTTTTTTAATAACAAGCATTGTTATTTTTCCTGAACACTTATTTGGTTCCCCTGTATTCTTCCTGTAAGCGAAACCATCGGCACTTTTCTTTTTACTTCTGACATTTCACTGAGCATAATCCCTTCCAGATCCATCCATGTTGCTTATCTTTTTTGATTGCTGAATAGTATCCCATTGTGTATATAAATCAGTCATCTGTTTTTGGACATTTGGGTTGTTTCCATATGTCAATGTGGAAGCTATTTACAATAGCTTATCTATTGTAAATAGTGCTGCAATAAACATAGGGTGTAGTTATCTTTTGAATTAATGTTTGTATATTTTTTTGGGTAGATTCCTAGAAGTAGAATTGCTGGGTCATATGGAAGCTCCCTTTTTAGTTTGAGAAACCTCCACACAGCTTTTCATAATGGCTGGACCAGTTTACATTCCCACCAGCAGTGTAGGTGAGTTCCCTTTATACCACATACTCGTCAACATTTGTTGTTGCTAGTTTCTTTAATGTGTGCCATTCTCATTGGTGTGAACTGGTATCTCATTGTGGTTTTGATTTGCATCACCCTAATCATAAGTGATGAACATTTTTTCACATGCATGTTGGCCAAACTTGCATTTCCTCTTTAGAGAAGTTATCTTTTTAGCTCTTCTCCCACTTTTTGAGTGGACTGTTTACTTTTGTCTTTACTCAGTCATGTGAGTTCTTTTTAGATCTTTGTGATCAATCTCTTACCAGTTGTATGAAGTGCAAAAATTATCTCTCAATCAGTAGGGTGTCTCATTGTTTTGGCTAATGTCTCTTTTGCTGTACAGAAGCTTTTCAGTTGGATGCAATCACAGCTCTTTCTCTTCCTTCACTTTCTTTAGGGCATGAGTCTTCAAGGTGTTACTGAGATGTATGTCCTGCATTTATCTACATTTTCCTCTATTTGTTTTATGGTTTCAGGTCTTATGTTTAATTATTTTATCGGTTTTGAGTTTTATGTGCATTGTGTGAGCAGTAGTCTAGTTTCTTCTCACTTACTCTGCCTGCCCCCCTTGCTCATAGCACTGACCTTCCTGTACTTATCCAGATTGGTCCAACCTGATCCCATGTAAATTGCTGCTTCCTCAGCTATGACTTCCTTTCATCTCTGTTCCATTGTCAGCTCTCATGACCATCCAAATGGTGATATTTACCTAGTTGCTAAGTAATGGTTCCATCGTAACTCACTACTTCACGCAAGCACAGGTAACCTCGCTCACCTATGAGGATGTACTCTGTCTCTTCTTCCGGCATGAAAGTTTTGTAAGGAGAGACACTGTATCCTCACACAGTTATTTCCAGGACAATCATAGTAGGTGCCTAATGAATTTTTGTGGAAGGAACTGAGAATAGTGAAGACTAGGGTAAAAAGCACATGGAGAAGGGACATCTAAATCTCAGAGAGAGCAAGGGAAACTTGTTCTGGATGAAGAGGCATGATTATTACAAATAAAGCAGGAAGCAGATGAGTCAAACCATGCAGGTGGTTAATGCACCATGGAAGATTTCTAAACCACAGGACATTTTGCAACCCCCGCCCTCTGTCCCACACCAGGGAACTTTTGTCAGTATCTGGAAATATTTTTTAATTTGTATCATTTGGGAGGAGTGCTAGTGGCACCTAGTGGGTACAGGCCAGGGATACTTCTTGCTATCTTACAAATACACATGCCATAGCTACAGAAAAGAATTGGTTACCCCCGAAGAAGTCAAAAACCAAAGATGGGACCCCCGTGACAAAGACTGGTGAACTTTCTTAGCAACATTCAACCCACTCACTTTTTTTTTTTTAAGATTTATTTACTTATGCATACAGAACTGGGGTACAGGCCAGAGGCTCAGGGGTGGTAAGAGTCTTCACCAGAGACAGAGTGGGTAACAGAAAAGGCAGATCGACGAAGTACACTGCTGAGGGGAGCAGCGGGCGGGTCAGGAGAGGTCTGCTGCGCCATGTGGTCACCTCCGGGGCAGGCGGGGATCGAACTCAAGCGGAAGCGGCTTTAGATTCTTAGTGCTGTGCTGTGCTTTAACCCGCTGTGTCACCAGGGAGGGCCCAACCCAATCACTTTTTAAGATGAATTTCTTCTAAGTCTCTTCTCTCTGCTTCCCCCAGTGCTCTCATTTCTCTGTGGTTACTTTGTGGAATACGTGAAAATTTTCCACAGAGTTCTGGAAGTCCAAAGCCTCTCAATCTCCATGGAAAAATCTTGGAAGATTAGCCTTGCTCAGACCTGAGATTCAGGTGCTCCAAGTGGAAAAGGCTGAAGGCTGAAGCTTCATAGTATCAAGGAGGCAGGCTGTCTGAGTGAGGCACTCCAGGTACTAACTAAAGAGTATTAAAGAGCACTCAGGTTCAGGATGTGGGTGTGTGAAAGTATAGGCTGAGAAATCACTTAGATGCTGCTGAATCTGATGCAAAGACTATCCTCTGTACTTTATTGGTCTGGCCATGTCCTCCCTCGTGAGTTCAACAGCTCTGAAAAATTAAAATTGGCTCAATTCAACCAACTCAGCAATGCATGAGTACCAAGGGGCTTTTATTTGACTTGCAGGAAGCCAACTTCAGTGAGATTTCATAGTCTTTTGAAGCCTGGGGGACTTTCCCCCCATATCTTTGTCTTACAAAGTTCTGATAAAAGTATGGAAAAAAAGTGGGTACATTTGTACCAATTTGAGTCTCTTCATTTACAGCAGACTGGTAGAAGATGCTGGACACATTTCCTTTCTAATGATTTAATTCTAATTAGTATTTATAATAGTAGTGTCATTCCAATAACACACTGTTAAATGAGAGCAGAAATGTATTTATTGATTCACGCATGAACAGCACATCATGAATTCAGATAGTGAGATAGCTAGATAGATACGTACCCACATATTTTCTACATTTTCCTCACATTCTTTGATTATGATCCTTCTTTTTTAGGTTTCATACTGTGATAATGAGTCTTCTAAATTGCTATTTGCAATAAATTTTGAGGAAGATTATGCACTTTTCTTTGTATTTTCTATTGTACGCTCTGAGTGTGGGACCCTACAGAGAGCTACAAATTGAGAGAAACAAACATTTCACAGAAAACAGACCTCCAGAGCTTTGGAAAGAGCAAAGAATTGACAATTTGAAGGGCTTCAAGTATGCCAAGTGGCCATCATAACTCACTCAACATTTCAAAAAAGGGAAAAACAAATCAGGATTTGAAGACTTTACAGAGTCCTTTGTTTGTTGAGATGTTTTCATTGTGTGTTTGGCTCTAATTATTGTTAAGATTCATTTTAAGGACAACTTATCTCACTGAAATTTGTAATTTATGAGAAAGATGATTTGAAGTCATCTCAGTTTTTAAAAAGGACTGTTGGACATGAGGGAACTACTCATATCATGAGATTCATCAGTGGCAGCGCTTGGATGACAATTCTTGTGTGCCAGTACCTATTCCAAGGTCTTTTTACTTCCCCACACTTGTGAAAGTCATAGAGTAAAGAATGATGGATAGTTCATGTCATCATTCTGTGGGACAGTTTACTTTGAATGTTTCACTTGACATAGAACATAGAGGTGTCATGATTGAAAAGATATGAGAGAACACCTCTGTCTATCACTCATTTTCCAGAAATAGAAAATTATTTCTAGAGTCAGGATGCCCCTCTTCCATCTCAAAATAGCTTGATTAGTATTACACCTTTTAAATTAGTTCAAACATATTTAAGAAGTATAGTGAATATAAATGAAATTTATATGATGAACATCAATGTAGTCTACTTGTTCACAAAAACAGGTAAATATTTTTTTTACTGCTGTAATTTAATTTTAACTTTATATATTTTTACATGAGTTCCAGACAATGCATGCTTTATCCACTCATGTATGGTCCCCAAGGAGTTTCCACCACCAATTCACCCATGCATCATCACCATAGTACCTTGTGCTTTTACAGCCTGTTTTGATTCAGTTTCCTCTCAGCCCCGAAGAATGTTTCTGATTTATAGTTGCCTGTTGATTTTGATTTTTATTTTGTCATAATTATTATTCTCCAGCCCCATCCCTTATTTGGGTCCCCTGCATTCTACCTATAAGTAAACCATTTGGTATTTTTCTTTTTCTGTCTGGCATATTTCACTGAGCATGGACCTTTCTAGTTCTATCCATGTTGCTGCTCTCCCATAAGATCCAGCATTTCCACTCCTGGGTACTCAAAGGACACAAAAACATTATTTCAAAAGAATACCTGCAACACTATGTTTATTGCAGCACTATTCATAATAGGTAAGCAATGGAAAAAACCCAATTGCCCAAAAATGATGACTGGATCAAGATGTGTTTTTACATACACACACACACACACACACACACACACACAAAGAGGAATATTATTGAGCAATTAAAAAAGATAAGCTCATGTCATTCATAGCAACAAGGGTATAGATCTTTTTAAAAATATTTTTTAAGTCTTGACTGACAACACTGTGTGCTATTCAGAAATACAGGATTCCATCTCTTCAGATGTATGTTACTACACCACACTTCCCACCATAGTACCCATAGTCTTCCACAATAATCCACTGGGACCATTGCCCCTTTTTCTCTGCACCTTACCCTTCCTCACTCTGGTAGAATTAGTTTTGCAGTCATTTACTGGGATTGTTTTGGGTATACTGTTTCTGACTCTGCTTTGTTCCTCTCTGTTTAACATATGAATTATGTCATCTGGTATTTTCCTTTCTCCTGGCCTCTTTCACTTAGCACGAGACGCTGTGATTCCATCAATGGCATCACTAATGTTGTGTTCATCTTGTCAAGTAGTAGTCCAGTGTGTGTGTGTGTGTGTGTGTGTGTGTTTATACACACACACATAGGGGTTCATGTATGTATATACACCCACACACACCCCACATCTTGGTCTACTTATCTATATGTATGTGTTGGGTTCCTTCCAACAATTTGGCTATTGTAAGTAGCATTAGTTACAATGAACATAAGAATGTGTGCATCCTTTCAAAGTTGAGATTTTTACATTTTTTGGGTAGATACCTAGGAGTGGAATTGCTGGATCAAATGGTAGTATTACTATTTGTAATATTTGGAGAAAGCTCCATCCTGATTTCACAGGGGCTGGACCAGTCTCCACTCCCACCAGCAATGCATGAGGGTTCCTTTTACTCCACATCATCAGTGACACTCATTCTGAATGCTTTGTTTTTCCCCTGTATTCCTTTTTCTTCTTCTGTATGGGTCCTTTTATGATTAGCATCTTCGAGGAGACTAATTTGATCTTCTGTTTGATCTGTTCTCCTTCCATTGCTTTCTCCAGAATATTTTATCTCTTCTTTTGGTCTTTGTTACATCCTGTAACTCTGTGATTTTCTTAAAACTTCAATTCTGCTTTCCTGGTTTAATGATAAAGATTTTGAAATCTGACTGGTAGTAGCTAAAACCTCCTATTTGTAGTTGAATTTGGGAGGTGGTTTTCTCTTCATGATTGCATATATCTCCTTGAGGTGTCCAGGTGCCTTGTCCTGTATTTTTCTGTGTTCCCATTTTGTGGCTTCTGATTTTCCTGTTTCTTTTGAAAAGGACTCTAGCAGTAACTTGGAGATTTGACATTATTCCTTACTTTCTATTTATATCAGGTAGTGTTAGGTTTTTGTTTTTTAGCCTTTTTTGGCTTTATATGGGCTTCTATAGGTCAGTAATCTGACCTTAAATCTGAGTAAGGGGTAGAGGGGATTCTGATGCAAGGGGTGTAGGCAACTGGCTCATACTGTGGCAGTACCCCAACTCTCTACGTTACCAGACCCAGTCTCTGCAGACTGCACATTGTCCATGAGCTTCACAGTTAGTATTTTTACCAGTGTGATGAGTAGATTGGGGCACATTATTTCTGTTCCTTTTACAGGGGACCTGGCTCACTGGGAGTACCCCAATCCTGTGCATGTGAAGTTGGTAGAGGCACACACACATAGGGGTTCATGTATGTATATACACCCACACCCCACATCTTGGTCTACTTATCTATATGTGTGTGTTGGGTTCCTTCGAACAATTTGGCTATTGTAAGTAGCGTTACAATGAACATAAGAATGTGTACATCCTTTCAAAGTAGAGATTTTTACATTTTTGGGGTGCCACATTTTATGTGGTAGTGTGTGCCTCTACCAATTGAGTTCTCCCATCCCAAGACCACGGACAACGTAGCCTGCAAGGTAGCCTTCCCCAAAAGCCTCCAGCCCCTACAACATCTCAGAGCCATCTGAAGCACAGGTGAGCACACACTGGGCCCACAGTCACTCCAAGACCTGGGCTCTAGCTTGCTTCTCACCCCTATACTCAGAAGAGGCTTGGGTGACTCCTTGTTGCGTGAAGCAATGCCAGCCTTGAGGGCCAGTGCTCACAGCTCCATTCTCCTCCATCCAGCTCCCCCCACTGTCTGCTCAGGGTGTTCAGCAGCTGCGTCATGATGTCACCTGGACCAATTTTGATAAATACAAAAACTTTAAGAGAACAATATAATTAACAAGGAATTTTGCTAAAATTATAAAAGCCAGAACTTACAAGCATGTATCAGCATGCATGGAATATTTAAGGAGTTTCACATAAAATTAGGCCACCAGTATTAATATTCGTTTGTCTGCTAAACATTTTTTCTCATGCGATAGTGCTTCACATTAAGTTCCAATTTACCAGGTAACACCAACAGATCGATTTCATCTACTGTCTTTCCCATTAGGAAAGGGAGAAATTTTATGGGGTATCTCAGGAGCTCTACTGAGAGTTTCATATAATTTCCTCTAATCAGCCAAACACAATAATGCCAGGTGTTTTTTTTTTTTTTTTCTAATTTAGATTTCTGGGTGATTTTATCATGCATATTGGGGGGGACTACTTAATTACCCACCATTGACAGTTTCAGATACCAAAGCTCCAGCAAGCCTCAGCCAGCACAACACTGACAAGCCTTAACTTGTTAGTATGGTTCCATAGTTGGAATCATTCACCTTTAGAACAACCTAAATCTCCTACTTCCATTTTACGCATTTTTTATATTATGTTTATTTTACATCGTTTTGTGCCTTTTTCTATGTCAGATGCAATCCCTGTGGACCACCCATCACTAATTTACTCATGTGCCATCACCATAACCCCTTGCACTGCCCTCTGCTCCATTTTTGAACCCATTCCCCACTCCACCCGTGTAAAATATCTCTGGTATATAGTCATTTATTATTATTCCCACCACCCTGGTCTTTTATGCTCCTGCTAAGAGTGAAATCATTCAGCATTTACCCACATTTAAGGAATTCAGCAAGCCTCTTCTGTGCAGCCTGTATCCAGCACACATGGCACAGGAAAAAAAAAAAAGTCACATGAAAGTTGATAACAAACTTCAAAGACATGTTTGAACCCAAGTCATTAAATTCAAAATCAGTTTTCATGTTAACTAGAGATTATCCTGGATCATGCTTCTTTTGGAAACACTTATACCAGTTAGTTCCCATTCTAAGCACAAAATTACTGTAGGAATCGTCATAGCAACTTTGTTATCCTCTGGATGCCAGAACGATTAGAAAGAAAGAGAAAAGATGTGCCCACATACGATATATAGACACAGGCAGATCCTGCTTCCGTTAAGCCCACGTGGAGTCTCTTGCACAACGGCAGTCTCGCTTGCAGCCACAAAGACCCAGAGCTTTCTCATGCTGCTGTGTGAGGACCTCTCGTCCCTGAGGCTAGATTCTTCTCACCACAGCTGAATTGAAAGTGAAAGTAGTTTTACTCACACATTCACCTGTAAAACAGTTTGCAAAGAGATTTAAAGGAAAACTAAAAGGTAGGTCCATGTACAGAAACCTCACAGATGCCATTTGCAGCACCATGGACAGAAGTAGAAGGGATCACGCTCAGTGAAATTAGTCAAGGAAAAAGAAAAGTGTCAAGTGGCTTCACGTATAAGGGGGATATAAGAGAATCAAATAAAACATGGAGGGGAAATTTTATTACAATACAAAACTAAAACAGACAGTTACAAACAAGAGAGATCCTGTAGGGGAGGGGGGCAGAGAGGGGTCAAAAGGAGGGAGGAATGTGGGGTGCTGTGGTGGTGAAGGGTGGGCAAAGTTGGGGAGGCAGTGGACATTGTTGTGAAATGAACAATCAAGTAAATGGAAATATAAATAATAAAAAAACTGACAAGAATCTCAGTTGTGATATCCAAACAATTAAAAGCCAAAATCAAAACCAAATTCCTTCCATGGAATCAAAGTCAAGATTCCCAAATTTGAGGAGCATGGATCGTAGAGATCATGCAGCTTCCATACTTTAGATTTTAAAATAATAATAAAAAAAGATTGTTTACCAAGAAAAGCATGTAATCTTATAATATCAGGATCCCTAGGGTCCCTAGTGTTTTCTAGGAAGCTCATCTTGGGGTATTTTGCAACAGAAGCCACAGAATCTGTAAGTCTTTGTACTTTTCTAAAATAAGTAACTGTGGTTTTCAACTGGTTCAAAAAGTGTTTTGATCTCTGGGTTGTCAGGGGCTTTCTTCACCTTAGGATATACCAGAGATTTCTGTCTGCAAGTTGTTTTTTTGTTTTGTTTTTTAAGATTTATTTATTTATTCATACAGAACTGGGGTTACAGGCTAGAGGTGGAGGGGAGGTGAGAGGTTTCACCAGAGACAGAGTGGGGAGCAGAACAGGCAGATCGACGAAGTACACTGCCGAGCAGTGGGCAGGTCAGGAGAGGTCTGCCGTGCCATGTGGGTCACCTCCGGGCGGGGATCTCACTGAAGTAGCTGTGGCTCGCTTGCAGTGCTGTGGCTCCCATCCATTGTACCACCAAGGAGCACCCTTCTGTCTGCAAGTTTCAGTGTGAGTGGTTAGCAAAGCTTAAAAGCCCAACATTTCTCTGATAGTTGAGCCTGGGCATGTCAGCTCTGCAAGGTCTCAAGACCCACCTCATGTGATCTATAAGGATGCGGTGTTCACCCTGGAGGTGTAGAATCTCAGAGCAAGGTAGAGAGCTACAGCCTAAGCTTCCGGCTTTGTTTCACAACCTGTTTGATATGCTGCCTATTCTTGATTTCAAGCTGGGACCTGTCTTTACAATGCCCTTCTTTCTTGCAGTGAATACACTGGTTCTTCTTTCAAGCTTCCCTTCTTTCTCTCTATATACCTTCTCTCTACATTTTTTAAAAAGATTTTATTTATGCATATACAACTGGGGTACAAGCCAGAGGTGCAGGGACCGTGAGAGGATTCACCAGAGACAGAGTGGGGGGCAGAACAGGCAGATTGACAAAGTACACTGCCGAAGGGAGCAGCGGGTGGGTCAGGAGAAATCTGCCGCGCCATGTGGGTCACCTCTCGGGCTGGGGATGGAACTTGCACTGAAGTGGCTTTAGCTTCACAGTGTTGTGCTCCAACCCACTGTGCCACCGGGGGGGGGGGGCTTCTATCTCTGCTAAACCCTGGCACAGAGCTCTTTTTAACACCAACATTTTCACAGCAGTTATACTATACCAGTGTCCCAAATTGGCTTCTTACATACTTTTAATTTATACTCTGAGGTTCTACAGCCTCCATACCCTAAAATTTGTGAACTCCAGGAAAATACTTAGGTTACAAAATACATAAACTTTGAAAAAATATAGAAATTGTATCAGTAATTAGTTGTGTGGCATAAATGCATTAATGCTATTTCCAGTCAAATCTAAGTTATTTTCATAAAGTAGCCTAAGTACTTAAATAATCTGCCTCATTATGTCTTAAAACACCTGAAAATTCTTTTCATTTCATTTGGAGAAAAAGAAAAAGTTTCATATAATTATTAGGAAATTGTTTGATGCAGGACCTGAACACCTACAAGGCATCTAACAGGCTAATGGGCACCGCATTAACCCGTGATAGCACACAAGTAAAATGAAGTTGCACTTTTGCTATTTACGCTTGAAATCTGTGCGTAAACAATCTGCTGTAAGTGCAGGTGATTGATGAATAAAACATCGCTGATCAAGCTGGCTGCAACTAAAATTTGGCTTAATCCTGCTGGTTTAATTTGGTTTGGTAGCATTTTTTTCCCCTTCTTCTGATGTTGTTTTCACCTGAGGTGGATAAATATATATATTATGCATGGGCAAAATGAGCAATGTAAATTTAAATACCTGAAACAGGTGATAAGAGTTGCTCAGCTGCTATCAGATATTATGCTTCTGTTAAGGAATGACATAAAAATAACTCCCCCTCTCCACCCTAGGGAAAATGTTTTGGCCTCTTTACAATGCAGGTCCATCTCAAAGGTTTTAAGTCAATAGAGAAATGCATTTTCTTGCTCATTTTCATTATGTTTGGAAAAAAATGACATGATAAATTTTTAGACAATTGTTTGTATGACATTGTTTTAGGGGTAGTGACCTTGAACCATAGATGATACAAGAGAGAAAAGTGCAAAATTTTGCAAAGTCAGGTGGCACTGACAGTGAACAGACCCAGACTTTCCAGCATGATATCTGTGTTGTATGGTAATGTCTTGGGTTTTCACCTTGAGTGATGGCTAATTTATACCCAACTATATAACATGTCTTCCTTATTAATGTAGTTTAGTGCCCAGGGAGTAGATATTAACCTAAGCCATATAGTTAAAGAGGAGGGACCTTTCTATGTATCACGTTCCTTAAGTGAATTATCACAGTTAATTTAGTAAAAATAAATACCAATCCCTCCCCCTTTCATATTGGGGTAAAAAAAAAAATTTATGTACTTAAAAGTTGGGGAAACTGAGGTTAATCTGCAGACTTTTCAATATCTTTCTGCCTAACAGAATATTATGCTTCTGTAAAGTATGGACCTAATAAAATAATCTTCCAGCACAAATGCAAGATAATTTGCTATGATAGCAAATACAATCAATATTATTCTACTACTTAATATGTCAGAGCCTGAACACATAACAAAAAGAGGTATGGATTCACAATTTTGAAAATTATATGAAGAAACTCTTATAAATGCTTAGCTTTAGACTTGCTACTTATTATTTGTGAAATGTGATAGTTATCTACTGTGCAAAGATTCTAGAATTAACCATAATTTCTACTACTTGTACAGTACAGAATAGTACTTTTTACCTAAGTATGAATTCAGTTACAGCACTTTTTTTTCTTTTTTTTTTTTTTTACTTAAACATACCAATTTTCTTTTTAAGGTATCAGGCAACCCAACATTAAGAGTATTCACAATGACACCCAATGCAATGCTAAAACTATAAAATAAAGTTTTAATATATGTTTAATGAACTTAACAGAATATTACAAAATTCTAATAATTAGGTATCTACAGGTTTATAAAAACTTGAAAAATATGTCTGTAATATACATACTTTATGCCTCTGTTAAAGTAATGAAATTTATTTAATATATGTGTATATTAAAAAAGGTGGAAAGAGCAATTGAATCAGCGATTAAAAAAACTAACGATAAAAAGAAAGGCACTAAAATTGTTTTGTGCTTGAAGTTTAGGAAACAAGTATTACTTTAGTAAGTCATAAAAATTCAATTTTTGTGAATTTTAACCTGTATATAATAAGAAGTAAATACATTTCTTAGACGAACATGCCAAGGCCGTTACTATCTAATATTTCCACAAGATAATCACACACACACACAAAAACCCAACTGAAATTTTGTCCAAAATAACAAAATAATTTTAACTATTTTTCAGGAAAATCAGTAATTTTCATAGGCATTCAATATCCCTGACACTGTGCTTTGGCACACAGTTTTATTTCTACAGCCAACCTAATCTCATTCTTACTTGTTTATATGACATTTGAAAAAACAGAAAGACCGAGCAACTTTACAAAGTTCCACATTAAGTCCTTCAAACCAAGGCATTTTCATTCCAGAATCCATGCTTTCAACATTCCTTAGTATTCCTTCCCAGATACATTTGTTCCTATGCCCATAATTGATTCAAGTTATTGTTCGGAATAATTTATTGACTGTTGTCAACATTTTCCTAGAGAAATGGGATCCCTCAAGTAATGTATAGAAATCATCACTTTTTTTTTTTTTGTCTCTTCGCAGAGACTGTCAACTGAAGACCTCACTTTATCATAATTTATACAAATTATGCTGATGGTGGTTAATATTTTAGGTACCCATGAGATTGATTTGTATTTAGTGATATTTCACTGGTAAGCCAAAAAGTTTCTTGACTGATTTTTATATATTTTGAATAATAATCGTTTTAATTGTCAATTCAATATAATCAATGTAGGGGCTTAAACAAAATGTAAATGCACAGTGTTACATTTGGGGAGGTCAGCAATTTGAGGCAGGTCTCACTGGGCTATAAATCCAGGTTTCTGCATGACTGTGTTCCTTTCTGGAAGTTCTAGGAGTCTGTTTCCTTGTGTTGAGAGGCTTTCCATGACCCCTCTCTGTCATCTGGAAAGCCAGAAAAATTCAGTTTGACTTCTCTCACCAGTTGTCATCTCTACTTCTGAGCAAAGCTGGAAAGGTTTTCTAAATTTAAGGATCCCATCTGATTTGTGTCCACTGGCTAATCCATAATACTTACCACCTTCAGGTCTTTAATCACATTTGTAAAGTATGTTACCACAAAAAAACTGGTATTTACAATCTGTGGGGATTGATTGTGAACATCTTTTGTAGGCCTTTATTCTGCATAGTATGGTTTCTAAAACATGACTTGATGTTTTAGGTTATATTTTCATTCTCACACTTTTAACAGTCTCATTACCAAAATACTTCATCAAAAACTTAGTAATTGATTTCCAATCTTAATCTTTGCTTAGATATCATTGCTTACTAATTTCTTTCAAAGTAAGTGACATATTTGACTAATCAGAGTTCATTTAATATATTGTATTGTTACGTGTAATTAAGATAAAATGATTTTAAAATGGGTAAACTTTGTTCTTCTATGCTATATATATAGCTCTTGAATTCTTCCTCTCTTTTCTGGGTTACCCAACCAGTTAGGGTATCAGAAAGTCCATTAAACCATTTTCTTGTTGCTATACAAGTGTACATTCTCTTCTCCTTACTTTGAAAGTCCCTCTTTAACTTTTTTTTTAAAGATTTATTTATTTATGCATAGAAAACTGGGGTACGGGCCAGAGGTGCAGTGGTGGTGAGAGGCTTCACCAGAAGGACAGAGTGGGGAGCAAAACAGGCAGATGGACAAAGTACACTGCTGAGGGGAGCAGTGGGTGGGTCAGGAGATATCTGCTGTGCCATGTGGGTCACCTCTGGGGCGGGGATCAAACTCATGCTGACGTGACTTTAGCATCTTAATGCTGTGCTTTAACCTGCTGTGCCCCCCTCTTTAACTTTTAAATAGACATAGCAAGTACAGAAATTAAACTAAAACAGAATTATTAGCTCACAATGATAATTCCAAGCCAGAGTCTATCACTGGTGAGTTTTTTTGAACTTTAAAAGAATAAATAACAATAATCTTTAACAAAATTTTTCAGGGTATAACACTTCTCTAATCATTCCATTAGGCTGGTATTACCCTGACACCAAAATCAGACAAATTCATCACAACTAAATTAAAAACCAATATTCCTAATGTCTTAGATGCAAAAATCTTTAATAAATACATACATATATTAACAAGTGTTGATGAATATGTGGAACAACAGGAACCTGTTGCTATATCAAATGTATGTGGATGTGCATAGTGTCTATATAGTTAATGTATATTTGTGTATATATATATTTGTGTATATATATGTGTGTGTATATATATACATATGTATATATGTATATATATACATATGTATATATGTATATATACATATGTATATATGTGTATATATATATATACGCATACATATGTTCTAGCAATTCCATTCTTAGGATTTATTCAGAAGTATAAAAATATGTTCATGCTAAGATAAGTACACAAGTATTCATAGTAACTTTATTCATAAGAATCAAAGGAGTGAAAACAGCTCCAGTATCTACCATCTAATGACAGGGTAGACAAAAATATGATATAATTTGGGATGGAGTACAAAATATGATGTATGGTACAAACTAATAAACTACGAATGCATTTTGTGTGCAGATAAACTTCAAAACAATGCTAAGTAAAAAAGGCAAGTAATAAGTAACTGAATACTCTGTGATTCAAGACACACGTTATGTCCAGAAAGCACATAAAAGTTTATCATAATGGGAAAAATTTTCTCACACAAAACTAGCGATAAACAAAGATATACAAAGAACTGATGAAACTCAACAAAAATGAACTACCCCATCAAAAAAATGGGCAGAAGAGCTAAAAAGACACTTCTCTAAAGAGGAAATGCAGATGGCCAACAAGCATATGAAAAAAATGTTCAACATCACTTGTAATAAGGGAGAT
>NW_004567129.1:21550989-21564771 GCF_000260355.1 Condylura cristata | reverse complement strand
ATGTAGTCCCATCTATTTATCTTTGCCTTCACTATTGTGGCGTTGGGTGCTCTGTCTTTAAAGATGTCGCTGAAGTGTGTGTCGTGTAGTGTTTGACCCATCTTTGCTCATAACTACTTTTTAAAAGCAGGTTTTACTGTCCATATTTTACAGGTTGGCAAACTTGGATTTGGTGATCTAAAGGTTGCTTGATGAGCATAGATTCATGACAAGGATTATTTAACAAGTCTATAAAAGACAAGTTACTGTTTATAATAACTTAAAAAGCATAAGGCTACATGTAGAAAAAGGCTCTGATATCAGGTCTTTTAAAAAAATGTTTTGATTTACAGTTCCGTGAAAATTATAAAAGGAGATTTATAAAATGTTCATAATAACATTAGTATATAGTGTGTGATAGTGTGCTGTCTGGCTCCATTGTTATAGATGGACTGTCCATATAGAAGTGAGAATACTTCTTGGCTTTCAATTCTATTCCACTGGCTTATGTGTTTATTTTTATTCTAGCACCATACTGTCTTAATTACCATAGTTTCATAGTATAATTTGAAGTCTGGAAGTGTGATAACTATGTGCATCCTTTTTTTTTGGATAGCTTTGGTTTTAGCTACATGGGGTCTTTTGTGGTTACATATACATTTCAGCAATGTTTGTACTATTTGCTGAAAATGTTATTGAAGCAGTGGTAGGAATTGCTTTGAAGCTATATATTGCTTTGGGTAAGATGATCACTTGAATAATGTTAATTCTTATAATTCATGAGCATAGAGTAGCTTATCATCTCTTTGTGTATCTGCATTTAAAAAAACAATGCATTAATTTTCATTATAGATATCCCTCTACTTTATTTCTAGCTATAATATTTATTTTTGATGTGATTGTAAGGGGTTGTTTTCTTGATTGTTTTTCTTCTAGCTGCTTGTTTGCATATAGGAATACAATTGATTTTTTTTATTTCTTGCCACTTTACTGAAATGATGTATTACTTTTAATAATTTTCCATTGATTTCCTAGGGTTTTCTATGTGTATTATGTCATTTAAAGTGACTTATTTTACTTCTTTCCCAGTTTTAGATTACTCTTCCTTCACCTGTCTAATTAATCTAGCTAAGAATTCCAATACTATGTTGAATGGTAGTGGTGAGAATGGACATTTTGTCATGTACTTAATGGAAAAGCTTTCAGTTTTTCATCATTTAGAGTAGTAGCTTTGGGTTGGTCACATGGCTTTTATTGTGTTTACATGTTTCTTCTACCCCCATTTTTTAGGTCTTTTTTTTTTTTTTAATCTCAAGTGGAGGCTCACTAATGTCACTTTTTTCTGCTTCCATCAGTATAACCATGACTTAATCTTTCATGTAGTTGAATTACACTTACTTAATTGTTTGCATCTCAGGAATACATCCCACTTGGTCATGATGTGGGATTGTTGAATTTGGTTTGCTAAGATTCTCTTGAGGATTTTTGCCTCATGTTCATCAAATAAATAGGTAATGTTTTGGTGAATTCTTTGGTTTTGGTATCAGGATAATGTTTAATACCAGCTTCATGAAATGTGATGGGGAATTCCCACTTCCTCAGTTTTGGGGAAGAGATTGAGGAGATGTATGAGTTCATATTTTCAGATAAGTAGAACTCACTTATGAAACCATCTGGTCACTGAGTTTTGCTTTTTTAGAAGACTTTTGATTACTGTTTCCCTGCTTATAATCTATTTTGACTTTCTTGGTCCAGTTTACTTTCAGTAGGTAAGTTTTTTTTTTTTTTTTATCATGGTTGTTTTGAACCCTGTATCTGATAAGAGGATAGACGCTTGCCTGTTTCAGTGGCTGGTTTCTGGAAAGTTACCCCCTCACTGTGATAACACAGTCCCTTGAGTTATTGTATTTTTCTGTCTGCCCATTCTGCTGCTTTTCCTCTGCCTGTTTCTTTTAGGGACTCTAATGGTAGCAGATTTGCGGTGCTACTTTTTCCCCAGCAGGTGACACTGTGTTTTGTTTTTTTAGCTTTTCCCAGCTGTATATGATTTTTTTTTAATATTTATTTATTCATACAGAACTGGGGTACAGGCCAGAGATGCGGAGGGTGAGAGGATTCACCAGAGACAGAGTGAGGATCAGAACAGGCAGATAAAGTACACTGCTGAGGGGAGCAGCGGGTGGGTCAGGGGAGGTCTGCCACGCCATGTGGTCACCTCCGGGGCAGGTGGGATCGAACTCATGCTGAAGTGTCTTAAGCTTCTTAGTGCAGTGTTTTAACCCGCTGCGCCACCAGGGAGGGCCAGCTTTATATGATTTTAAGCAAGTTTCTGTAGATCTATGGACCTAGTCTTGCAGCTTCCGTTTAGGGGGTAGGGAAGGGGCCTCGAGGGGACTGGCTCATGTCTGTGGCACCACCACCATCCCTCTGCTCTAGGGTTCCAGACCTGGCTCTCTGTAGACTGTGAGTCCCATAATATTAGCGCCGGGCCTGAGAGATGGGAGTTGGGAGGATTCGGCTTCCCACCAAGTCTGACAGTTCCTGCAGGACAGGAACTGTCCTATTCCTTTCACTGGTGACTCAGCTTCTTTTCACTTGTCTCCCCTCATTCAATGGAATTGCTTCCACGCTGCAGAGATTTTCCCTGTCTAGGGCCACTGGCCAGATGTTTTGTAAGGAGGCCCCCTTCCCATGATTGCAACTTCTAGGCTTTGCTCCACTCACCTCTCGTTTAAGGAAACATGAATGACTCCATGTCTTTTCTGGTGTAGCCTTGTCGGGAATTGGGGAAGTGGAACATCTCACTATCAATCAGTGTGCTCACCTCCTAAATTCCCTAATACAGACCCTAAGCATAACACTAATAAACTTCTGTTTTTAAGCATAGTCCATGTAACATTTGTTCCAACCTGATTTCCAGTTTCACCCCAAGTCAGGACCTTCTGGGTGCAGTACCAGGGAGCTTAACTTTCAGATCATTCTCCCAGGAGCAAAGGCAGTAACATCCTCTAACACCATCTTTGACTGAATCTTCATGAATCAGTCAATATTCATGAATTCAGTCATGAATCTTCATAGAATTGAAGCAAGCGTTTTCTAAATTTTTATTATGGGATCTCTTGGGATTTTTGCTTGGTATTGCATTTTGGTTAAGATGTGGAAGAAATATTGCCTATATTTAGGCATTTAAGAGATAAGCACACTGAGCAATAGTGGGGTGTTCCACTTTCCCATGAACAATAAATACACTATAATGAACTAAATTTTTCAAAATGATCAAAAAATACCTGGAACCTTAAGTATGTGGCTAGTCTGTATATGAAAAGCCCATCTTAGATGCTACACGATTCATCCTCTGAATACCTTGCCCAAGGGGGTACACACACATGTTTGCATAATGGGGAGACACTTGAGTCTGCCCTGATATTTCAACCCCTGTGTCAATCCTCTACTCTCTGTAAATATGTTCATGAACTTGATTTTATTTTAGGCAAATTGTGTTAACGGGAGTCACTACTTTTGCACACATATCTCAGTATGACTTTACATTCAACTTGAAATAAACCAAGTAGTACATATTTTTAGTGTGCTATTAGAAAACAACCTGGTTCTATCACTACAATTTTATTTTGAGGCTCTTTAACTTCTCTGTAAGTGCTAAGATTTGCAAAGGCTATTTCATGATATGGGGATGTGGGGAAAAGGAACTAGCCAGAAATTTCCATAGTGTAATCTAAGATTATTTGAGAGAGTAAGCTTACAGATAATCAAGGGTGACATTTAAAAAATCACCAACATGCTAACTGAGATATTTACATATTCATGTATTTAGCTGCCTAGTTACTATAATAGTTAGCTTTGCTGGAGTCATGGAGAATTAAAGATCTTAGCAATCTGTAACAAATACTTATTTCATGCTAAATTCTTTTGCCTCCTATGCACGAAGTAATCCCTATTTTAGAGATACTGTTATCACTGCAGATGGAAAGGTAAAGAAAAATTGAAAGAGACATAATGGCTTAGAAGGACCTGTGCAAACACAGTATAATGTGAGATTTGCAAGTTCAGATGGACAGACCTTCTTTGTCCATCCCACAAGAGAAGCCAGAAAGGCCATTTTGGGGAGAACGGTGAAAAATGCGCTCATGGAAATTAGGAGTGAATAACACGCATCTTTGACAACAGTACTCTATTTTATTTGCTATTCCATTTAACAAAAATTTGTCTTGCTCTTACATACGCTCTTCATGTTTACAGGTAGTCAGGCAGGTATTGGGGTTTCTCTTCATAACTGTCTGTACCGTCAGAATTCATCATTTTCCTTTTCTCTAATGTCCTACAATAAGTGAGAAGATACAGCCTGTTAAAACTTTTTCTTACGTGTCAGAGGAAAACATTTAAAAACATTTGATTTTTCTCTTCTGCTCACATCACGGCTCACATCACGGCATCTCTCCTTTCCCCCACGGCCCTGCAGTATACCTGTGAGGAAAGTGTCAAAGCTTTGGTTCTCACTGGCCTGAATGGAACCAGTCAGCCCAACTTCCTAACGTCAAGACATCATTAGTCCTCTAGTTACAGCGCTCTGGGCTTGGCTGGTCTGAAACACATTGCAGTGCATTGTTTCCATCTACAAAGAGTTGAGGTGAATGCACTAAATATGAATCCCATTGTGCACGCAGAAGTCAGTGTGGGCTTTAACAGGTCACATCTTGAATGGTGTGTGAAAAAGTCACATCACATTTCCTAACTTAAATCGTGCTTGTTCCTGTTGCAGGAAACACTTGTTATTTGATATGATTCCCCCCACCAGCCTGTTACCGTTTTACTTTCATCACCCTGCCTTAATATTCTGGAGATCGAGTACTTATGCAGTTGAAATTAAAATCATTTCACTCAGTGATAGGCTGTGGGCTTTCTTTCATTTCCAGTGATAACTCTCCATCAAGTGTGATTATTTACAAGGAGCATCACTGTCAAATCAGAACAGTTGGATGGTAATGCTTCTCACAAGAACACTGGTGTTTTCCCACTGCTGGAGATGACGCTTCACCTGGTTGAACGATCCCTTTGGAGATGTTAGGTAAGTCATAATTACATCTTTTTCCCTGAGAGATGAAGGTGAACATGTTTGCTTAAGTTTCCTTTGTGGGCTTCTGTACTAGCAGAACACACAGATGTGTCTGTAGTAAAATATTAAGTGCAAAATACATGGCCACATTGCCATTGACTGCAACATCATTATTTTTAGTATTTATCTGATCATACGACTAAAGTGAAGAAGGCCGGTCTGCTTAATAATCTTAAGTCTTATGACCGTCTGCTTAATAATTTTAGGCTTATAAAAGTAAAAAATTCTGGTAACTGCTTTGTCCCGGGTTTGTTAGAGACAGTGAACAATGTGGTCAGAATAATTCCAAATTATATATGTTCCGTTCAGTGGTTGACTTTGCACTCTAATCATATCGCCAATTTCAGGTTTACTTAGGACAATGAATTAAAATTCAATGGAATGGATAACTCAGCTATGGCTCACTATACTAACCAATTTTCTTAGAATTTGATTATGCTTGAAATAAATGTATTGAAATAGTCGTCCAAAATCCGGTGGAAACTGTATATAAAAGACATTTATATTATAATGAAGGTTCATTTTCTCCTAGAGACCACAGCATACTAAAATGCTGGATGACATTAAAATATTGTTAACTGTAACTCAGACCTGGATTCACTTTTACATTATGTACGAACAATCAGAGGAGGATTAGAGGACAAATGTCAGAGCTGAGCTTAACAGGCACTGAGTAGGATATTTGAACTTGTCATAGAGCAACACTGGGTGGGCAGGCTTTTCGAATTATCACACTTCTGAGTTGTTTTTTTTTCCCCTCATTTATGGCAAGATTCTGGAGACTTTAGCAAATTGAAGTCTATATGAACTATTCTTCTCCTTTTATGAGCTAGAGAACCATTAAACATTTTTTGAAAAGAGTGCATCTCTGGTTTCACTCCTCAATTTTTTATCTTTTTATTTTCCAGTTTGAAGATGTGCTTGGATAAAAGTATCCTTGTTCCTCTCAGAGAGGTAAGAATGTCGATTTGTGCTTATCTGGCCATTGTCCCTAGTTACGTCTTCACTCATCGGGTAGCGGCCCTGTCGTGTGTCAGGGACTGGGGTGAGATACTTTGTAAATGCTATTTCAACCTTTTAAAAATGCTGCAAAAATTTGCATTGACTTTTCAGTGGGGTCAACTTAATGTTCCTTAATGTCAAAGTATTTTGAGTTTTCCTACATTACAGCGTCACTATTTTCCCCTAAGTTTACCATAGAATTGTATAGTTAATCAGTTTGCTGGTGCATTTCCACCAAGTAAAGGAACTTCTTTCTTTTTAAATGAATGTGACCATGAGTGCTCAGAGTGAAGGCTGCAGAGCGTTCTCGAACCTCCTCACTCTGGAAGCAGAAGGGGAGGGAGCGCAGGTATGTGATGTGCAAGACTGCAGTGCCAGTCATAGTTCAGTATGAGAGTCGGAAATAACCACCGCAGGCTTGTGAGGACCAGGGAGCTTGAAAGAGGATGCGGGGAATTTCACAAGGAAAGACCGTGACTGTCAACAGGAAGGATGTGATAAGATGAAAGTGGCTGAAATACAGGTAACTCACCCACGGGTTTGGACACCTGAGATGGCCAGGTAGATCTGTGTTTGTCTGTAGTGTGTGGGGGATATGTAGGAACTTTAAAGGGGTGGGAGTGAATCTGCAGATTGCTTTAGTAACAGCCATTTTAATGAAGATTTTTTTTCTAATTAACGAGCATAAAATACCTGTCCATCTCTTTGTGTCTGCTATTTCTTTCAACAGTGCCATACAGTTTTCTTTTGCTTCATTGATTAAATTTATCCCAGGACATTTAATTCTTGATGGTGATTGTGAATGAGACTGTTTTCCTGTATCTATTAAGCAAAATTTAGTGTCTGCAGATTAGAAAGAGAAGGTACAAGTTATATATTCTTTTTGTACTATCAAGGACTTAGAACACAATTTCAGACCAAATGCAGGTAATTTTTAACATTCCCATTAGGCATCACAAAGGGGTTTGTTAGAAGTCAAACAAAGAAAGTAATTTAATGCAGTTTTCAGAAGGTTTACTACAGTCTATCAGAGCGAAATAGAAACGGCTGGAGTTTTTAGTTCCTAACCATGAAGTCTATTTCCCATACTCTCCTCCTGCTTTTGTCTTTCATGTGAACACGGTAGTTTATGAAAATGCGGCCATATTGACTATACTGGGATGTGATCTAATCCTCGGCCTTTGGCAGTGGTTCCATGCTGCTTTTGAGAGAAAGTTCATGAATCCCTGTAGCCCAGCACCTCTGTACAGGTCTGACACACTGGTAGGTATTATCCACTGGACATGTCTTCCTTTGTCTCTCTGCCAGTTCTGCTGGTCACAGTCCCTTTCCTATCTTTCCTAGACATAGGGATTCCCTTTTATTGAGGATCTGTTTCCTGACTCTTACCCCCTCATGTTGCCTAGCACATACCCTGTGTGTCTCTAGCTGGTGCCGATGACCCCCTCGTGCTCACTTCCCTAAATGCCCCACAACACTGCAAAGCTGAGGAAAGTCAGTGTAACATCTAATAGATGTCTAGTGCTGGTGGGCTCACACTGTGTCCAGATGCCATTATTTCATAAATGAAGAAATTAAGGCCTAAGAGGATTTAATGACTTGCCCAGGGTTAGTTCACAGGTGAGTTATTATATCTAATAGCTATTAGATATGGAGTTCTAGCAGACAATACACAGGGCTGTATTATGACAAATTATTTATATAGGTGCCAACCATGTAAAGAATCCCAGCTAGTAGTGGCATCTATGTGGAAAAGTATAATTTTCACTTGTAAACAACAAACTCTCTAGGAAGTGACCAGGCTTTCTCACGTAAAACTTCAGCAAGTATGAAAACAAAACACGAGATCTGTGGCCACTGTGTCAGGACTGCCCTCTTCAAACAAAACCATCTTCTCCAGTGAGCTCACCAGGAAATTGCAACAACAAACCCAGTTTAAAATAGCTAAAAACCCTGCTCCTTCATGTAAAAACTATGAGCTCTGTTCTTTCTGACACAGTGTTACTATGAACTCTGTTCTTTCTGACACAGTGTTAACTTGTACCACGAAAAATAAATCCAATGAGTTAAGTTACAAAAGTGTTTGGAAAGTTGGAAGCTTTATGACAAAGAGGTTGGGTTTTGCTTGTGGTGTCTCCTTTGCTCAACTTTGTGATGGGGGTGTGTTTTCTCAGCAGTAGTGAATTTGTTTCTGATGCACCTGTTTTCTCTTTAGACACACTGGAAAGTTTGGAGTGTCTGCAAAATACCTCCTCAGAACTTGAGGTAAGTCTCATTGAAACCAGATGGGGGACACACGTTCTCTATTCAGGTAGATGGGAAAGGCAGGTGTCACTTGTAACAATGGGCTAACTGTGTGCAGAAAAAAAATGTTGTATGATACAATAGAAAGTGTGGCAGAGTACACCAGCAGCTCTTTACCTGTCCATTCCAGCTGTCGTGGCAATGGGCCAGCCTCCACAGCACTGAAGGGCCAAGTTTGTGTAGTCACCACCCAGTCACATTGTTGAGTACCGTGGTTATCTTTCCCTGTAAGTTTTCATCAGTGTCTTTGTTCCATCGTTAAAACATCTGTGGCAAGAAAATGTTATGGTGACCATTTGGCAACAAGCAGGCAAAGTGTTGAGGTATCGATCACCTGGACATGGGTAGTATTTTTAAATTTAGTGTATTGGCCCTAGAAGAGAATGTGGACAGAAAGGCAATCTCGGTCTGACTCCATGTTAGCTTTTTGCTCCCTGTGTGGCCATAGGAAACATGACTTCTTTGAACCTCAGTGTTGCGAGAGAGGGAGACAGTAATGTAACCAAATTATTGGAAGGATTAAGTCAAATAAGGTTTGAAAAAAACATCTCTAAGCCCAATAAATCTCATTTTCCTTTCGACTCCAGCTATCCATCTGCTAGAGATGTTGGTCGTCTCTGATGTACTGGAAAAATACAGTACCACACTCAGAGTTTGCAGAAACTTGAGAAGTATTTACCAGGGAGACACTTTGAAGTTTTAAACTAGATTTCCCCAGTGGTAAACAACTTTATGTTCAGAAAAAGATTCAGAATAAATGTACTCGTATACACTTGTGTCCTGGAGAGAAGAGTTAGCAGTCAACAACATCTCTCCAAATGTTGGGCCCGCTGACAAAGCATAGCCATACCTGGCTCTGTCTGGTAGAATCAGCTCTCCAAAAGAATTTGCTTTGCAAATACTTGAGCGAAAAGGTGCAGATTTAAAATAATTCTAGTCCACACATCTTCATCCTGGCAAATTCAGGATGTCAAAAGAGTAAATTTAAAGAAGCAGGAAAATGAATTCATTTCCAGCCCAAAGCCAACTTTTCAATCTTGTTTTCCCTGGACATTCCTATCTGAAAACCCCCTTGAGATTTCCAGCAGGAGAAAGTCTATTAATTTCCCATGTACTTGTTGATGCAAAAGCGACCAGGATTATGGGTTGAATATTTCTAGTGTAGGGAAAGTAAGGGATGCAATTAATCTCTGAACTAAAATATACCCCTTTTCATTAATCTTTTATTGTAAATGAGCAAAGTAATTGAACCAGCACCACACTGTCAGAATGAATGCAATGCCGGTGGGATATGCTTGAGAGCGCACATACTGATTGAGTATTAAATATCTAACGGCAATAATTTATGGTTCATTACCTCTTTTGGAGTTTCTTAGTTGCGGAGGGCTTGAATTCTAAGCAGTCAGACTTGAAGAGAAATAGGCTTTCAAAGGCAGAAGGCAGGAAGTGCGCACCGAGCACAGGAGCCTTCTTTGACTCATTTGAATCAAACATCGGCTAAGGGGCCGATTGTTCTCGATTGTTCTCGGGGCTACAGTCATCTGCTTACTTCAAACACCCCCTCCCTCCGCTTGCCTCTCTACCACCGTGTGGCTATGGCACGTCTGGGTGGCATCAGCAGTGAATGTGAAAAAGAGCACAGACCCTGCAATCTCCCACACATTATGTGACACCCCCCATCCCCGCCTAGCTCTCTGGTACTGGGGCACCTTGCTTTGGGCTCTTGACTGGAGCTGTCTTCCCCCTGCTGCACAATGTGTTGCATGTGGAAATGAGAGCTTCTCTCTCTGCTGGCAACAAAACAGATCTTCTGAAACAATATAGAAATAGATGTTTTGGATGTGAGGTCTGGACAGAGCAGACACTGTTAGACCACTGCGCAGTGTAGATCTGTGGTAAAGAGGTACTGGGCTCTTTGCTCAGTGATGGGGTTTAAACACCTTCCTGGCTTTTGGTTTTACCTCTGTGTGCTGAGAAGCAGCTAATATTCAAACTGCATTTATTTCAGCAAGCAACGTATGGCTGTCTTAGACTCAGTATTTGCGATGGGTCTTTCAACTGCAATGTGAAATAAAACCACATGGCTTTTGGCACTGAGATGGATACAAGAACATAATTACGCATGAAAATGTCAACTTTTCCCTCCCCTGAGCTAGTAGGTGATGTGGAGTATCTATTCTGTGTCTTCTCCGCCTTCTTGCCAGTGTGTTTCTCTATACTGACTCTTTGCTCTGGCTCTCACCATGTCCCTCTGTCTCTCCATCTGTCCCTTATCCTTCCTTTCTGTGTCCTGTGTCTCCTCTTGCTGTCTCTTTACTTTCTTGCCCATCTCCTGCTTCCCTCACTCATCTCTACCTGTGTGTATCTCTCATCTGTTTCTCTGTCCCTCTTGTCTCTCGGTGTCACCTTCTGTCGTCATTTCTGAGTCTCATGCATGTGTCTTTTGCTTTCTGAACCCCTGGCCTCTGTTGCGACCTCATCTCTGTCACGGTGTCCCTCCCTGCCCCATCCTTCTGCTTTGACATTATCTCCGTCTCGTGTGTGTGTCTGTTTCTCCATCTCTAACACTGCATTATCCGTCTGTTGTCTATTCCCCGCCCCCTAACACCCCCACTTCTGATGATTTCTCACCGCCTATGCCCATCTTGGTCACTTGTGTCTCCATCTGACTCTCCCCTTCTCAGTGTCTCATTCTGCCCCCTCTGCCACCTACTTCTGTCTTTCCCTGTCGTCTCCACGTATTTGTTCCTGGCTCCTCATTGCTGTCTTTATCTTTCCATCTCATGTTCCTCTTTCATCAGTGTCTCCTTTCTCTGATTTGTTTGTATGTTCCTAATCGCTCTTTTTCGTCTTCGGGCTTTCTCGCTGTCCTGTGTCTCCACGCGCCCACTCTGACCCTTGGCATCTACAGTCTGTTCTGTGCCTGTCATCTCCCTGTCTCTGTGTGTTCCTAACTGGACATTTGCTATGGGTCTTTCCCTGGGTCTCTCTGCCTCCTTTTCTCTCTGTGTGTGTCTCTGCCCATCTCTCTCTGCTTCTCTTTTCCTTTCTATCCTAGTAGGTGTGTCTGCCTCTCTGGGTCTCTCTCTCTACCTCTCTGGGTGTCTTTCTGCCTGTCTCAATCACTGGGTCTCTGTGCTCCTTTCCCTCTCTTGGCATCTGTTTCTCTCTACACTTAGCCTGTCTCTGCGTCTCTGGATGTGTCTCTGTTTGCATCTCTCTCCACAGGTCTCTATACTTCTCTGTGTTTGCCTCACTGTCTTTCTCTCATTGTGTCTCTGCATCTTTCTCCACATCACTGGGTGTCTCTGCCCTGTCTCCCTTTCTCTGTACCTGTCTCTTTCTCCATCTATGCCTTCCTATCTCTTGTACCACATGTCTCTCTCTGCCTGTAGGTCTTTGCATCTGTCTGCCCATATCTCAGTGTCTCTCTTCCTGTATCTCTCTATCTAGGTCTCTTTGCATCTCTCCCTGCTCTCTCCCAATTTCTGGTTCTCTCCACCTGTCTCTGTCTTTCCCTGGGTATCTCTCTGCCTGTCAATCCATGTCTCTCTGGGTGTCTGTCTTTCGCTTTCTGCATGTCTCACAAAATCTTTCCACCTGCATCATTCTAGGTGTCTCTGCATCTCTCTCCCCACATCTCGGTGCCTCCTTCTGACTTCACTTCTCCATCTCTCTGGTTCTCTTCCCGCACCTGTCTCGGTGCTCTCTCTCTCCCCTCTCCTGTCTCTCTCCCACTCTCCCCATCTCTCTCCCTCTCTCATGTCTCTGTCTATGTGTCTCTCTCCCATCTCTCCCGTCTGTCTCCAGCCCTCTTTCTCTCCTGTCCCTCCCTTCTGTCTCTCTCTCTCCTGTCTGTCTTTCTTCCTGTCTCCCTCTGTCTCTGTCTCTCTCTCTCCCACCTCTCACCTGTCTCCCTGTCTCTCCCTCCCGTCTCCTCTCTCTCCCATCTCTCTCTCTCCCTCCTGTCTCTCCCTCCCTCCTGTCTCTCCATCTCTCCCTCCTGTCTCTCCACCATCTCTCTCTCCCGTCTCTCCTGTCTCTCCCTCCCTCCTGTCTCTCTTCTGTCTCTGTCTATCATCTCTCTCTACCATCTATCACTCTCCCGTCTCTCTCCGTCTCTCCCCATCTCCCTCTCTCCTATCTCTCCCTCCTGTCTGTGTCTCTCCATCTCTCTCCCGTCTCTCTCCTGTCTCTCTCTACCATCTCTTGCTCTCTCTCCTGTTTCTGTCGCTCCCTCTCTCCTGTCTCCCTCTCTCTCTACCCCTCTACCGTGTCTCCCTCCTGTCTCTCATCTCTGTCTCTCTATCACTCTCCTGTCTCCCTCTCCTGTCTCTCCCATCTCTGTCTCTCTCCCTTCTCCCTCTCCCCTGTCTCTCTCTCCTGTGTCTCCCTCCTGTCTCTCTCTCTCCTGTCTCGCTCTCTCTGCCATTTCTCCTGTCTCTGTGTCTCTCTCCTCCGCTCTCCCATGTCCCTCTCTCCCATCTCTCCTGTCTCTGTCGCTCTCTCCTGTCTCCCTCTCTCTCTCCCCTGTCTCTGTCGCTCCCTCCCTACCATCTCTCCCCCTCTTTCTCCTGTCTCTCTCTACCATCTGTGTCTCTCTCCGTCTCCCTCTCTCTCCCATCTCTCCCTCCTGTCTCTCTACCATCTCTCCCTACGATCTCTCTCTCCTGTCTCTGTCTCTCCCTCCCTCCTGTCTCTCCACCATCTGTGTGTCTCTCCCTCTCTCTCTCTCTATCATCTCTCTCTTCCATCTTTCTCCCTCTCTCTCTCTCCCCTTCTCTCTCCCATGTCTCCCTCCTGTCTCTCTCCCTTCTCCCTCTCTCCTGTCTCTCTCTCCCCTGTCGCTCGCTCTCCCGTCTCTCTCTACCTTCTCTCTCTACCATCTCTCCCTAGGATCTCTCTCTTGTCTCTCCCTCCCTCCCTCTCTCCCATCTCTGTATCTCACTCCCTCTCTCTCCCTCTCTCTGTCTCTACCCCTGTCTCTGTGTCTCTCTACCATCTCTCTCTACCCTCTCTCTCTGTCTTCCTGTCTCTGTCGCTCCCTCCCTACCATCTCTCCTCCTCTTTCTCCTGTCTCTCTCCCATCTCCCTCTCTCTCTCCTGTCTCTCTCCCCCTTCTCCCTCTCCCCTGTCTCTCTACCATCTCTCCCTACGATCTCTCTCTCTCCCTCCCTCCTGTGTGTCTCTCCCTCTCTGTCTATCATCTGTCTCTCTCTCTCCCCCTTTCTCTCTCCCGTCTCATCTGTCTCTCTCTCCCCTCTCTCTCTTCCATCTTTCTGTCTCTCCCTCTCTCTCTGTCTCTCTCCTGTCTTTGTGTCTCTCTCCTTCTCTCCCATGTCCCTCTCTCCCCTGTCGCTCTCTCT
>NW_004567129.1:21547558-21550889 GCF_000260355.1 Condylura cristata | reverse complement strand
TCCCTCCCTCCTGTCTCTCCCTCCCTCCTGTCTCTCCCTCCCTCCTGTCTCTCCCTCCCTCCTGTCTCTCCCTCCTGTCTCTCCCGTCTTTCTCTCCCTCCTGTCTCTCCACCATCTCTCTCTCCCGTCTCTCCTGTCTCGCTAGCTCTCCCATCTCTCCTGTCTCTGTCTCTCCCTCCCTCCTGTCTCTCTTCCGTCTCTCTGTCTATCATCTCTCTCTACCATCTATCACTCTCCCGTCTCTCTCCCGTGTCTCTCTCCCTCCCTCCCGTCTGTCTCTGTCTCTCTCCGTCTCTCCCCATCTCCCTCTCTCCCATCTCTCCCTCCTGTCTCTCTCTACCATCTTTCTCCCTCTCCCCCATCTCTCTCCCCACATCTCTCTGTCTCTCCCTCTCTCTCCGTCTCTCTCTCTCCTGTCTCTGTGTCTCTCTCCCTTCTCCCTCTCTCCTGTTGTGCTCTCTCTCCCGTCTCTTGCTCTCTCTCCTGTTTCTGTCGCTCCCTCTCTCCTGTCTCCCTCTCTCTCATCTCTGTCTCTCTATCACTCTCCTGTCTCCCTCTCCCCATCCCTCTCCTGTCTGTCTCTCCCTGTCTCTCTCCCTTCTCCCTCTCCCCTGTCTCTCTCTCTCCTGTGTCTCCCTCCTGTCTTGCTCTCTCTCTGCCATTTCTCCTGTCTCTGTGTCTCTCTCCTTCGCTCTCCCATGTCCCTCTCTCCCATCTCTTGCTCTCTCTCGTCTCTCTACCTTCTCTCTCTGCCATCTCTCCTGTCTCTGTCGCTCCCTCCCTCCTGTCTGTCTCTCTACCATCTCTCCCTCCCATCTCTCTCTCCTGTCTGTCTCTCCCTCCCTCCTGTCTCTCTACCGTCTCTCTCCTGTCTCCCTCTCTCTCTCCCCCTGTCTCTGTCGCTCCCTCCCTACCATCTCTCCCCCTCTTTCTCCTGTCTCTCTCTACCATCTGTGTCTCTCCCCATCTCCCTCTCTCTCCTGTCTCTCCCATCTCTCCCTATGATCTCTCTCTCCTGTCTCTGTCTCTCCACCATCTGTGTGTCTCTCCCTCTCTCTCTCTTCCATCTCTCTCTCTCCCATGTCTCCCTCCTGTCTCTCTCCCTTCTCCCTCTCTCCTGTCTCTCTCTCCCCTGTCGCTCGCTCTCCCGTCTCTCTCTACCATCTCTCCCTAGGATCTCTCTCCTGTCTCTCCCTCTCTCCCATCTCTGTATCTCACTCCGTCTCTCTCCCTCTCTCTGTGTCTCTCTACCATCTCTCTCTACCCTCTCTGTCTTCCTCTCTCCTGTCTCTGTCGCTCCCTCCCTACCATCTCTCCTCCTCTTTCTCCTGTCTCTCTACCATCTCCCTCTCCCCTGTCTCTCTACCATCTCTCCCTACGATCTCTCTCTCTCCCTCTCTCTCTGTCTATCATCTGTCTCTCTCCCCCTTTCTCTCTCCCATCTCATCTGTCTCTCTCTCCCCTCTCTCTCTTCCATCTTTCTGTCTCTCCCTGTCTCTCTCCTGTCTTTGTGTCTCTCTCCTTCTCTCCCATGTCCCTCTCTCTCCCATGTCTCCCTCCCTCTCTCCCCTGTCGCTCTCTCTCCCATCTCTCTCTACCATCTCTCCCTACGATCTCTCTCCTGTCTCTCCCTCCCTCCTGTCTCTCTACCGTCTCTCTCCACAACCTGTGTCTCTCTCTCTCCTGTCTCCCTCTCTCTCCCATCTCTGTCTCTGCATCTCTCACTCCGTCTCTCTCCCGTCTCCCTGTCTCTGTCGCTCCCTCCCTACCATCTCTCCCCCTCTTTCTCCTGTCTCTCTCCCATCTCTCTCTACCATCTCTGTCTCTCTCCTGTCTCCCACTCTCTCCCGTCTCGATCTCTCTCTCCTGTCTGTCTCTCCCTCCCTCCTGTCTCTCTACCATCTGTGTCTCTCTCTCCCCCTTTCTCTCTCCCGTCTCATCTGTCTCTCTCTCCCCTCTCTCTCTCTTCCATCTTTCTGTCTCTCCTTCTCTCCCCTGTCGCTCTCTCTCTCCCGTCTCTTGCTCTCTCTCCCTATGATCTCTCTCTCTCCTGTCTCTGTCTCTCCACCGTCTCTCTCCTGTCTCTCTCCCTCCCTCCTGTCTCTGTCAATCCCTCCCGTCTCTCCTCTCTCTGTCTCTCTCTCGTGTCTCCCATCTCTCTGTCGTCTCTCCTGTATCCCTCTCCCCTGTCTCTCCCATCTCTCTCTCCCGTCTCTCTCTGCCGTCTCTCCTGTCTCCCTCTCTCTCTCCCCGTCTCTCTCCTGTCTCTGTGTCTCTCTCCTTCTCTCTCCCATCTCTTGCTCTCTCTCTCGTCTCTCTCTACCTTCTCTCTCTGCCATCTCTCCTGTCTCTGTCTCTCTACCATCTCTCCCTCCCATCTCTCTCTCCTGTGTCTCTCCCTCTCTCCTGTCTCCCTGTCTGTGTCTCCCTCCTGTCTCTCTCACTTCTCCCTCACCCCTGTCTCTCTCTCTCCTGTGTCTCCCATCTCTCTCTGCCATCTCTCCTGTCTCTGTCTCTCCCTCCCTCCTGTCTCTCTCCCGTCTCTCCTGTCTCCCTCTCTCTCTCTTCCATCTTTCTCCCTCTCCCCCATCTCTCCCGCATCTCTCTGTCTCTCCCTCTCTCTCTCCTGTCTCTGGGTCTCTCTCCTTCTCTCTCCCATGTCCCTCTCTCCCATCTCTTGCTCTCTCTCTCTCGTCTCTCTCTGCCATCCCTCTTGTCTCTGTCTCTCTACCGTATCTCTCCACCATCTGTGTGTCTCTCTCTCCTGTCTCCCTCTCTCTCTACCCCTCTCCCGTGTCTCCCTATCACTCTCCTCTCTCTCCCATGTCTCTGTCTCTCCCCCGTCTCTCCTCTGTCTCCCTCCTGTCTCTCCCGTCTCCCTGTCTCTCTACCGTCCCTCCTGTCTGTCTCTCCCCCGTCTCCCTGTCTCTCTACCGTCTCTCCCTCCCGTCTCTCCCATCTCTCTGTCTCTCTCACTTCTCTCTCCCTCTCCCTACCATCTGTGTCTCTCTCTCTACTGTCTCTTCATCTACCCTCTCTCCCGTCTCTTCCTATCTGTCTCTCGCTCTCCCTTCTCTCTCTGCCATCTCTCTTGTCTCTCTCCGTCTCTCCCCATCTCCCATCTCTCTCCCTTCTCCCTCTCCCCTGTCTCTCTACCATCTCCCCCTATGATCTCTCTCTCCTATCTCTGTCTCTCCCTCCCTCCTGTCTCTCTACCGTCTCTCTCCATCTGTGTGTCTCTCTCTCCCATCTCTCTCCCTTCTCCCTCTCCCCTGTCTCTCTACCATCTCCCCCTATGATCTCTCTCCTGTCTCTGTCTCTCCCTCCCTCC
>NW_004567129.1:21545775-21547458 GCF_000260355.1 Condylura cristata | reverse complement strand
TCTGTCTCTCCCTCTCTCTCTGTCTCTCTCCTGTCTTTGTGTCTCTCTCCTTCTCTCCCATGTCCCTCTCTCCCCTGTCGCTCTCTCTCCCATCTCTCTCTACCATCTCTCCCTACGATCTCTCTCCTGTCTGTCTCTCCCTCCCTCCTGTCTCTCTACCGTCTCTCTCCACAATCTGTGTCTCTCTCTCTCCTGTCTCCCTCCCATCTCTGTCTCTGCATCTCTCACTCCGTCTCTCTCCCGTCTCCCTGTCTCTGTCGCTCCCTCCCTACCACCTCTCCCCCTCTTTCTCCTGTCTCTCTCCCGTCTCTCTCTACCATCTATGTCTCTCTACCATCTCTCCCTACGATCTGTCTCTCCCTCCCTCCCTCTCTCCCCCTTTCTCTCTCCCGTCTCATCTGTCTCTCTCTCCCCTCTCTCTCTCTTCCATCTTTCTGTCTCTCCTTCTCTCCCCTGTCGCTCTCTCTCTCCCGTCTCTTGCTCTCTCTCCCTATGATCTCTCTCTCTCTCCTGTCTCTGTCTCTCCACCGTCTCTCTCTATCTCTCTCCTGTCTCTGTCAATCCCTCCCGTCTCTCCTCTCTCTGTCTCTCTCCTGTGTCTCCCATCTCTCTGCCGTCTCTCCTGTCTCCCTCTCTCTCTCCCTGTCTCTCTCCTGTCTCTGTGTCTCTCTCCTTCTCTCTCCCATGTCCCTCTCTCCCATCTCTTGCTCTCTCTCTCGTCTCTCTCTACCTTCTCTCTCTGCCATCTCTCCTGTCTCTGTCGCTCCCTCCCTCCTGTCTCTGTCTCTCTACCATCTCTCTCTCCAGTCTCTGTCTCTCCCTCCCTCCTGTCTCTCTACCGTCTCTCTCCTGTCTCCCTGTCTGTGTCTCCCTCCTGTCTCTCTCACTTCTCCCTCACCCCTGTCTCTCTCTCTCTCCTGTGTCTCCCATCTCTCTCTGCCATCTCTCCTGTGTCTCCGTCTCTCCCTCCCTCCTGTCTCTCTCCTGTCTCCCTCTCTTCCATCTTTCTCCCTCTCCCCCATCTCTCCCATCTCTTGCTCTCTCTCTCGTCTCTCTCTGCCATCCCTCCTGTCTCTGTCTCTCCCCCGTCTCTCCTCTCTGTCTCCCTCCCATCTCCCTGTCTCTCTCACTTCTCTCTCTCCTGTGTCTCCCGTCTCTCCTGTCTCTCTCCCTCTCCCTACCATCTGTGTCTCTCTCTCTACTGTCTCTTCATCTACCCTCTCTTCCTATCTGTCTCTCGCTCTCCCTTCTCTCTCTGCCATCTCTCCTGTCTCTCTCCTGTCTCTCCCATCTCCCTCTCTCTCTCTACCGTCTCTACCACCTCTCTCTCTCTCCCTGTCTCTGTCGCTCCCCCATCTCTGTATCTCTCCGTCTCTCCCCATCTCCCTCTCTCTCTCCCATCTCTCCCTCCTGTCTCTCTCTCCCTTCTCCCTCTCCCCGTCTCTCTACCATCTCTCCCTATGATCTCTCTCCTGTCTCTGTCTCTCCCTCCCTCCTGTCTCTCTACCGTCTCTCTCTCCCATGTCTCTCTCTCCCTCCCTGTCTCTCCCCCTCTTTCTCCTGTCTCTGTCTCTCCCTCCCTCCTGTCTCCCTCTCTCTCTCTTCCATCTTTCTCCCTCTCCCGCATCTCTGTCTCTCCCTCTCTCTCCCATGTCCCTCTCTCCCATCTCTTGCTCTCTCTCT
>NW_004567129.1:21541696-21545586 GCF_000260355.1 Condylura cristata | reverse complement strand
TCCCATCTCTCTCCCTTCTCCCTCTCCCCTGTCTCTCTACCATCTCCCCCTATGATCTCTCTCCTGTCTCTGTCTCTCCCTCCCTCCTGTCTCTCCCATCTCTCTGTCTCTCTCACTTCTCCCTCTCCCCTGTCTCTCTCATCTCTCCTGTCTCTGTCTCTCTCTCCCTCTCTCTCTCTTCCATCTTTCTCCCTCTCCCCCATCTCTCCCGCATCTCTCTGTCTCTCCCTCTCTCTCCCATGTCCCTCTCTCCCATCTCTTGCTCTCTCTCGTCTCTCTCTGCAATCCCTCCTGTCTCTGTCTCTCTACCGTATCTCTCCACCATCTGTGTGTCTCTCTCTCCTGTCTCCCTCCCGTCTCTCCCATCTCTCTGTCTCCCTCCTGTCTCTGTCTCTCCCTCTCCCTCTCTACTGTCTCTCTCTCTCCTGTCTCTCTACCATCTCTCTCTCCCATCTCTGTCTCTCCCCATCTCCCTCTCTCTCTCCCATCTCTCTCCCTTCTCCCTCTCCCCTGTCTCTCTACCATCTCCCCCTATGATCTCTCTCCTGTCTCTGTCTCTCCCTCCCTCCTGTCTCTCTACCGTCTCTCTCCACCATCTGTGTGTCTCTCTCCCTCCCTGTCTCTGTCTCTCCCTCCCGTCTCTCCCATCTCTCCTGTCTCTGTCTCTCCTGTCTCTCTACTGTCTCTCTGTATCTCTCCCGTCTCTCTCTCTCTGTCTCTCTCTCCTGTCTCACTCCCCCTGTCTCTGTGTCTCTCTACCCTCTCTCTCTCTCCCTGTCTCCCTCTCTGTCGCTCCCTCCCTACCATCTCTCCCCCTCTTTCTCCTGTCTCTCTCCCGTCTCTCTCTACCATCTGTGTCTCTCTCCCTTCTCCCTCTCCCCTCTCTCTACCATCTCTCCCTACAATTTCTCTCTCCTGTCTGTCTCTCTATCATCTCTCTCTACCATCTGTGTGTCTCTCTCTCCTGTCTCCCTCTCTCTCTACCCCTCTCCCGTGTCTCCCTCCTGTCTCCCATTTCTCTGTCTCTCTATCACTCTCCCGTCTCTCTCCTGTCTCCCTCTCTTCCCCTTTCTCTCCCCCTCTCCCATGTCTCTCCTATCTCTCTCTCCCCTGTCTCTCTCTGCCGTCTCTCCTGTCTCCCTTTCTCTCTCCCGTCTCATCTGTCTCTCTCTCTCCCCTCTCTCTCTTCCATCTTTCTCTCTCTCCGGCATCTCTCTGTCTCTGTGTCTCTCTCCTGTCTCTGTCGCTCCCTCCCTACGATCTCTCTCTCCCTCCTGTCTCTCTACCATCTCTCTCCACCATCTGTGTCTCTCTCTCCTGTGTCCCTCTCTCTACCCCTCTCCCGTGTCTCCCATCTCTCTGTCTCTTTCTCTCGCCCTCTCCCGTCTCTCTACCATCTCTCTCTCCTCTCATCTGTCTCTCTCTCTTCCTGTCTCTGTCTCTACCGTCTCTCCCCCTGTCTGTGTCTCTCTACCACCTCTTTCTGTCTCTGTCTCCCTCTCTCCCGCCTCTCCTGTCTCCCGTCTCTCTATCACTCTACCGTCCCTCTCTCTCCACCATCTCTCTCCCCTGTCTCTGTCACGCTCTCTCTATCTCTCTACCATCTCTCTCTCCTGTCTCCCTCTGTCTCTGTCTCTCTACCATCTCTCTCTCCAGTCTCTCCTGTCTCTTCCCTCCCTCCCTCCCTCCTCTCTCCCGTCTCTCTATCATCTCTCTCTACCATCTCTCTCCCTTCTCTGTCCCTCTCTCTCCTGTAGATCTCTGCAGGCCTCTGAATCTCTCACTGTGGGCTTCATTTTGCACCGCTTGGTCTCTCTCTCTCTCTGGGTTACTCATCTGTTGCCCCACTCATCTTGTGTATGTCCATCTACCTCACTGTGTGCCGTGCACCCTCTTGTCCATCTCCAACTCCCCCATTCTTGCTCATCTGTTTCTCATTCTGTTTACATTTGAGGCTCCCGTGTCCTGGCTCAATGTGTGTGTGGGGCTACCTCTCACTCCTGACCTCAGACTGTCTCCGATCTATCGGCTGTGTCTCTCTCATAGTAATTGACATCTGAGTGAGGACAGAGGCTAGTACTGTATGTTCTCTCCTTGCAAAGCTATGGGGTGTGTGGAACATTGGGTCTTACCTTAAGTTGTCCATGACGTTGCCCACAGATGACCTCTATGTCACCTGTGCATCCCTGATTAACACAGCAACTCCTTCAGGTACCCTGAAAGTTAAAGGCCCTTCCTTGAGAGAAGGGCTGCCTGTCATGTGAATGGAGGTTGATTCTTGGCTCTTGTCAGCAGGAGACACATGGCTAAAGACTACTATCCTTGAAGAGGGAAGGTGGCCGGCAGCCTACGAATGTTCACTGTCTCAGAATTGGAGGCAACAAGTGGGATGCCTGTGGATACCTGCATGTTGGCCCACACCTTGCACCAGACTCTCGGCCTACGGAACCACGAGAGGATAAATGTATCATTTGAACCTCACATTTGTCACAGCAATGCCAGATAAAGATTAAAGTGTAGAAAACACCCTGCTATGTACATGGTGTACATGGACTATCTCTTCACATACACCAGACTGACTGGCATCACTTTCTAGGAATCCCGTGGTGATTTGCCCCGAGAGATGTGGACAGGCAACTTGTCTGGATTTTTCTTTCAGAGTTTGAACCCTCTACATTTGTCTATTGTCACCATCTAAGAACAAATCTTTATAATTAATACAATGAATTTATTTTTCATCCTGTATTTTAAAGGGCATGGACCATCTTAAATGAGTGTGCAACAAGCCACTATTTTCTTGAATACATTAGTGGATCTCTGGCTAATTAGACAATAGGTGTTTTGCTGAGGTTTGGGTTATGAGTAAATAAAGGCTTCATTACGTTTTCGTTTTCTTGTGACTTGTTTTTCCTAAAGGAACCAAATGAATTTCTATACATTTCAAGTAAGATTCAGGGTTTTAACTACAACCGACCCAGTGAATTAACACCAATATACTCACCCTTTGCAGAAACTAGAACTTTAGAGCATAATATAATGCCGTCTTTGAGGTGAAGAAATTCCCTCAGGACACATATCTTTAAGCACATAAATATTAGATATTGCATCAGGGGAATCATACAGGATTACGGAAAAACAACCCAGAGCACCGCCTTGGCAAAACAATTGTGGTTTAGAATACTTCCGGTAACCGAAACTTCCTTCAGCATCCTATTGTGAGACTATTGCAGTAAGTCCACAATGCTCTCAGCCATGAGGGACAGTGTAGATTTGTGCTGGACAAACATGCAACCCGGTCTTACTTAGCAGGCTGTAACATTTACCCTATAGATTCTGCTTTGAGAACCAACAGATCGCCTCTCCCATGTTTAGTCATCTTACAGTTTTTTGAAAAGTAAATTTCTAGGGTCCAAGGGGTAAACCTCAGCACTATGAAGCTATTGTCAGCCAACTGCAGCACAAATTTGATGCCCAGCCAGGGAGCTGACCTACATGGCCCAGCAGACCTCTGGTGTCTCTCCTGCTGTTCCCCTCAGCAGTGTATTTCGGTAGATCCATGTCTTCTGCTCTCCACCATCTCTGGTGAAGCCTTTTGTCCCCTATCTCTGGCCTGCACCCCAGTTTTTGTATGCACAAATAAATCTTTAAAAATAGTACATTTGTAAAAAGCGTTTTTTGAAATGACAAAAATCAAGACTATGATGGCATTAGATGACTAAGCTGAAAGTTATCCAGAGAGCCCTATGATTGAACACAAAACCACAACCTCTTAGACATCAAAGAGCAAGGCAGAATGTCCTACAAGGAACACAAGGTTTTCAAGTCCCACACCTGGTGGGTGGAGACCAGATAGGAGGCTACAGGCAGGGTGGGAGCCATCCTCACCTTTT
>NW_004567129.1:21525520-21540941 GCF_000260355.1 Condylura cristata | reverse complement strand
TAAATATATAAATTATATACATAAATAAATATATGAATTATATATATAAATATATATAAATATATATAAATATATATACATATATCAAACTTTAAGCTGTAAAATGGTGGTCAAGAAGGTTAAAAATTCTGAAGAAAAGCAATGGACACAGAATGGAATCAGTTCCCTCAAAGATGGTAATACAGGGAGGGCCCTGGTGGAAGAAGAGGCATAGGAAACAAAACACAGACATTTGAAAATAATCTGACTCCTTAAGACTCATGGGTGTTACAAAGAAAGAAAAACTGCTTTCCCTAACAAATATAGATGACAAAGTCCTCAACAAAACCTTAGCAAACCAGTTTCAACAGTGCATTAACAACATCACACATGAGCACACGGGATGTAGAGATTGTATGATACCTGAAAATCAATGTATTTCTCCATCTAAAGAAAAAAAATCATAATTTTGTCAAAAGATGCATAAAGTAACTTGGTAAAATTCAACATTCATTTATCATAAAAGTAGTCAAAAGAATGTGTGTCGATGGCATATATCACTGCAGAATAAAGGTCAATACTGCAAACCAACAGCTATCATCACTGTAGTATCATCATTGTAAATGTAACATCAGGTAGAAACCTAGGATATCTACTTTTATGACTTCCAATGCAAGAATTGCAATATTAAGCTAAGATAATCAGGGAAAAGAAAAGTAAAGTAAACCAAATTGGGAGAAAAAACGATCCTTATTTATGCATAAAATAATATACACAGAAAATTCTAAGGACTCCACTAAAAATTTCAAACCAAACAGTCCATCCAATGTCAGGTTAGAAAAATCAATCTACAAAAATCAGTTGTGTTCCTCGGTGCAAACAGTGAGCTTGAAGAGAAAAAGTCATAAAAACAGTGACATAAAATTACAGCAGGAAGTATTACATACTCAGGAGTAAACTTAAAAGGCATGAAGGACCTGTATAATGAAAGCTGTAAGATTGTTAGATAGACAACACAAAGAAATGGAAGGATACTCCCTGCCAATGATATGAAGGCCATTTTTTAGATTTGTTTATTTATGCATCAGAGCTGGGATGCAGGGGAGGTGAGAGGATTCACCAGAGACAGAGTTGGGAGCAGAACAGGAAGATGGATGAACACACTGCTGAGAGAGAGAGCAGCGGGTGAGACAGAAATCTGCAAGCCATGTGGTCTCAGGCTGACTTACTTTCCCCAAATACACAAATTCTATGACATTGTTATCAATGATTCAACAGCATTCTTCCAAGAAATCCAGAAAGCATTACTGAAATTTACATGGAACCAGAAGAGAACACAAGTAACCAAAGCTCTTCTGACAACAGTGAGGAAGAAAGGCAGGATCACGCTCCCAGAATTCAGACTATGTTACAAAGCTGTAGTCATCACTACAGTGTGGTACTGGAATAAGAACAGTCACACAGAACAATGGAATAGAATGGAGAGCTTAGAAGGAACTCATACGTTTATGGACAGTTAATCTGTGACAAAGAAAACCAGGGGGTAGAAACTCTCAAGGAATCATGTTGAGAGCCAAGGAGTGAAATAAATCACTCTTACATTATATTAAAAATTTAACTGAAAAATGGAGTAAAGGCTTGAATGGAAGACCTGAAACCTTGAAGATAACACCAGACTCAGATTGTCTTGTAGATTCATCGACAGCAAACAAGGGCAAAAAAGCAAAAGAAGGGAATATAGAAATCTGAAAAGCTTTGCACAGCAACAATAAATCCTAAACTCTGACTGCAGAATTGAGGCTAACTGGGTTGGGGGGGGAGGGGCTGCCTGATGAGTGGACTATAGTGTAAAACTGGATGACAAGGTGGAGGTTGTGGTGTGGTGACATGCAGACCACCTACCATTGACAGAGTGTGATCTGAGATCATACAATGAATGAAGAAAAAAGCAAACAAAAAGCACCAAGGAGGGAATTAAAAATTCTACATTAAGACACCGCTCCCCCACCCGCGCCCCGCCCAAGCTGGGTATCAGGATGAAGAGAAGATTCCCCAGGTGCAGACAAACATTTATAAAAATTAGCTTTATTTTTTAACTTTTTTAGAACCTATTTGAGATAGGACTATTTTGTATAGTGTTTTATATTCTCACACACACATATTTCACATTATATGGGAAAAATTTTTTTATGTATTTTCTTACTGTATCTTATACAGTGCAAGGAAGATAAGAGCTTTCTTCCCTTTCCTCAAATTTCGAGTCTTTCAGGAGAGCGTGAATTTAAATCTGATTTACATAGAGAAAAAAAAATATCTCCCTCACCCCCTCTGTCTCTGTCTCTTTCTCTCTCCATTAAATGCAGCAGTAGCCCCAAGAGATGAGAAAATACTTGTTTTGTGTACAACTTTCATTTTCTTGATAGCTGTTTCATGTATTTGCTGGGCAGAAAGATTTGTTTTATAATTAAGAATCTGTATTATAAACTCATATTCCCTTCAGCTATTAGGCTTTCCCTTAGACTTCAGACATTTATTTGTTAAGTAAACACTCTGAATAAATGATTAACCTATATAAAAGTGTTATAGAGACATTTGGGGAAAAAAAAAATCACCAACTTCACTGTGAGCCAGCCTGACAGTTCCGTCCTGGGTTGGGGGGTGCAGGCAGGCCAAGACAGACACACAGTCACTCTGACTCGCTATTAATGCCCAGCTCGTCTAAGACTCCTTCTCACTTCTCAAGTGGGAAAGAGCACATTGACCCTCAGGTTTTCAGAGAATGCACGTCATTCCCCACTACCTACCAAGATGCAAATCGGTGACTTCCTGTACATAACTGGCATGGGGTTTGGAATTAGGGAAGCACCAGCTCTATGTAAACAAGGTCAAGGGTCTCTGCCTCTTGCTACCACTATGTCCTCAAGAAAGGGCTTCCTAGATAACTATCAAGTCTTCAATATACCTGAGAATAAAATCTAAAGTTCACCCATTGACTACTTTGGTTATGATGCTATGGAAGTGATTTCTGGGGGAGGCTGATGTCAGCACACTAGTTTCGCTCCGATAGGTAACATGTGGGGATGTGCTTCTTCTTCTATTTCACACAACCTGATCTTGTGTATTGACTTGATGACGAAATTATATATGCCGAGTTCTAGTTAGATCAGTTTTGCTCAGAAGGAGCCTCAGGAGTGTACTACCATGAGGAGGGGAGCAAGGCCAGAGGCACATGACCTGTGGTGTCTCCTCAGACACAGGGAAGGGCATTTTGGGAAGTGGCTAAGGTGTCTGCCAGTGGTAGACACGACACTGGTCCCCGGTGGCTTCAGTACCTCGAGTCTATTTACTTGACACTGTTAAAATTCAGGAAATATGTTTTGCACTGGGCTGAGAGGAAAGTGAAGTAAAGCAAAAAGAGGAGCTATTAGTGTAATTTCAGAGACCTGTGTGATCTATGCTGCAATTGCACATCTGGTAGGTAGTCCCCGGACTCCAGTAGCTACCACGATCCTTACAAGCCCGTTAATTAAGTAATAGGAACATTCTTGTATTGTCACAATGGAGTGTTCGAACTCACTCAAATTAAAGCTAATTTCCTTAAGTGTTGAGATACCAGATGGCCCCAGAGGGACACTCTGCTATCCAGCAAGAGGAACCGCACCTTTGTGATCTGTGGGGCTGCTTTTTTACACTGGAGGAAATAGCATTTGGGAAAGTAGTTTGGAAACAAATAAATACTTGTTGGCTCATTTTTTTGTGTAGGAAGATAAAATCGATGATTGTATGGACATACAGAAACAAGGGGATTCTGCACCACCCTATGCTTATTTCAGTATGCAAGAGGCCTATAAAGCTACTGCTTCCCAAGTGCATATCCCAGCTTCACAGCTATGGGCTGACACTCCACCCACCTACTCCCCTGTCTTTCCATCTCTGTAGATGTCAGCTGCTTAGAAAGGTAGGATGTGGCCCTCCCTGGTGGCAACACGGATTAAGACTCAGCACTGCAAGCGAGCCACAGCTGCTTCAGTGCGAGTTCGATCCCCACCTGGGAGGTGATCCACATGGCGTGGCAGACCTCCCCTGTCTCACCTGCTGCTCCCCTCAGCAGTGTACTTCGATCTGCCTGTTCTGCTCCCCACTGTCTCTGGCGAAGCCTCTCACTACCCCTGCACCTCTAGCCTGTACCCCAGTTCTGCATGAGTAATATTTAAAAAAAGAGATAAATAAAAGAATGGTAGGATATAAGAACTGAAGGGATTTTAGAATCTCTGCTAACCAGAGTCATTCAGTTTGAAAATGGAAGAGTAAAAACTAGAGGGAAGTGGCCTGAATATAATCAGAGAGTAAGTTAATGTCAGAACCAGAAGCTGAACATTCTTCCTCATAGCACTAACCACCTAGTTAAGAAAGAAGCTGCCTCGGGATGCATTTCACAAACCCCAAGATTCACCCTCTGGAGTATACCACTCAGTAGTGCTAAGTATCCTTTCTTAGCAATATCTGAAGCTATGGCATGTTTCTCCAGGCCTTTTTCATACACAAACCATACTTAAAGATCTGACAACAGAAGCCTCCAGAAGTCCTGTTAAGCTCTTTAACTGTGAGCTGTTGCCAGTTAACTATGCTCACGTCCACTGTAAGCTTGTGAGTACTGTGGCATCTGCTGCCTGAAGGCACTATTCTGGGCAACGAGTTACCCCAACAAACATCCTGACTTGGGAAAGCTACATCCCGTCAGGGAAAGTGCGAAAATTGTGTTTCCAACATGCATTTGGGATGATGGGAAGTGCTGTCGGAAAAAAACAAAATCAGAAGAACCATCAAAGAGACGGTTGTGTCTATGTGTGTGGTTGGGGTGAGGAGAAAAAAAGCTGAAAAGGAAGGTTGGTGTAGGTCTCGCTGAGAAGGCAAACTACATTTAGATGTTCAGACCAATGTTTTGAGGATACATTTAAATATGAAATGAATTGTATTAGAAGATGTCCCCAAACACAGAAAGTGTTTCACTCCGAATTTTCTCGAAGTGAATATGCATGCTAAATTTCATGTTTGCATTTTCCCCTAGATGACAACATGGATATTAAGAAAAAAGTAATGAGCCTAAGCCCAAGTGTGGTCAAGTGCCTGAGCCACGAGTGTGACTCTGGAACCTTCGCCTTTTGCAGTGGGGCTCATTTTCTCCTGCAAGGTCTCTCAAAATAGAGGATCACCACAACTGGACTGGACTTGGAAAATGGGAATGGAATAGAGCAGCAGGAGCCCAAATATCGAACAGCTGAGTTGTTTCACCGAATGAGGAGATCTCAGGCCTCCTGAATAATCTATGTTGGAAAATTTGGAAGCAATTTGCTGGGGCCCCCTTGTCTCCAGTAATAGGAAAGGTGCTGCTGTGCCTCTCAGTTGCCACAGAGTGGCAGTGTTCTAGAGCGTAACTGAAGCTAGCAGGTGTTTGCCAAAGGTCTCAGTTCAGCCCTCTTTAAGAACTAGATAGATGCCCCCCCCACCCCCTCCAAAAAAACAAAAACAAAACAAAAAAAAACTATAGATGACAGCCTTTTCATACAAAATATGTCTGTAAATTTCCTTTTTCACAGAAAATAAGTTGGCAAATAAGTAGGCAATGCAACAGTTACTCTTGTGTATGTACCTTATTTCATTTGTACAGTGACTGTACATAATTTTCAATTCAAGTTACACCACAGACTTGTTTTGTTGTTTGGTTATTCTGGAATACTTGGTAGCAGGTCAACACTTTCACCAGGGAATAAAAATAGAATGACTTAAAAAAACAAAAAAACCCAGCTACTGTCAGAAGGTATCAGAGACATCCAAGATTTGAGGGGTGAAGATCTAAGAGAGAGGGAAGGCTCACTGAGGTGATAATTGCTTTTGTGTCATTCACTCTGCCCCGGGTTTCACCTGGAGACATTTGTTTATTCTTCAGTTGTACCTGAGCAAGGCAATGAGAAACCAAGTCAAGAGCAGCTGAAATAGCTATGCTTGTCTTGGTGATCTCAGTGGCTGGGTCAGTCCTGAGTTTGGGATCTGTTAAAGAAGAGTGATGCAGATAAATACCCCCAAAATGAAAACAAATCAGTGGTTGAGGGACATGCTTTTTTCTCAAGACAGAAGTGCTAGCTTAAGTCCACTAGATCCCTCATTAGATTGTATTATTTTCCCCTTCACTACCTGTCCAAGGTAGTCTGAAGGCATCTTTCTAGTAAAAAGGTAACATCATTCAAGTCTGCTATAATATTTTATATATATTATAAATATATGTATTTTATAATATATTAAAATATTTTATAATATTATAGTCATATATATATATATGACTAAGATTTTATAAAGTGGATAGGGGGCTCTCCCTGGTGGCACAACAGGTTAAAGCACTGTATTATGAAGCTCTCCGAAGCCCCTGCAGCACGAGTTCGATCCCTAGCCAGGGAGCTGACCTCTCCTATCTCCCCGCTGCTCCCCTCAGGAGTGGATTTCTGTACATTCACCTGTTCTGCTCCCCACTCTGTCTCTGATGAATCCTCTCACCCACCATGCCTCTGGCCTGTACCCCAGTTCTGTAAGCATCAATAATTGTATTTTTTAACTGAGTAGGTAAAGATAAAAACTAATTGTAAGCAGGTAATCCAGATAATGCATTTGCCACATATTTTCAACTAAGATTAATGTATTATGGAAAAGGTGGATTTTACTTGAGGACTTCTTTTTTTAAAAAAAACACATTTTTAGAACAAAAACAAATGAGAAGTGATGTTCACAGATACTACAGCGTTAATCAAACAGCACGTTGGACTCGAGAGGGCTAGTGAGTGCAAGCCAGGAGTGCACAGGCTAACGCTCACAGAGAAAGAAAAAGGGAAAACAAAGCCCAAGAAATGTGTACACTAGTAGTCACTTACGGTGAAAAGTTCTAATGTGTGTAACAAAAAAAAAAAAAAAATGAGGCTAGAGTTTAATTCAAAGAAGCAAAGGAAAAGACCATCTCTAAAACTGCGTCAAGACATAACCTCACAGATTCAAGAAGCTCAGGGAATCTTAACAGGATAAACACAAGAATCACCCTCCTCACACCCAGTCACACTGTTGAGCTCTCAGGAGGAAACCTTCTAAGCAGTCGAGGGTAAGAGGCCAGAGAGATCCATAGGGCAGGAGTAAGACTGACATCTGCCTTCTAAACAGATGAAGCTGGAATTCAAAGGAACGTACATTTAAAGGCATGAAGAAAAAGAGCTGGCAAACGAGAACTGTATGCAAGGAGAACATGTCTTCCGAGCACAATGAACCAAGAAGACACAGTTCCCAATACAATACAAGTAGAACTTCCTGCCAGCAAACAAATACTAAAGGAAGCTTTCAGCCAGAAAGCTGTGGAAACAAAGCCTGACGTGTAAAGATAGTAAGTATGGAGTGAGATCTATGTGAATACTGAGTATAAAAAATACTAGCAATTACTACTTTATTAGTAATTTTATGAAGGTTAGAATGTAATTACATGACAACAATAACAAAAGCGAAGAAAGGTCATGATGGCATTCGAATGTTAACGAGCCACAGAATATACTGGAAATAATAGAAGCATTAATACTTATTAGACTCTTAATAAGTCAGGTTGCATATTATGAAACTGGTATTCAAATGATCAAATTCTGTAACTAAAAAGCTAATAAAGAGAAAATGGATTAATTAAAACAGAATTGGTTAATCTAACTGGCAAGGAAGGAGAGAAATAAGGAAAAACCCGTGTGAGGACCCCTGGGTCACAGGAGAATCTGAAATGGACATTAGTGGTCCTGTTAGATGGACTGCTTGTGTAACAGCGAGTAACGGGGTGCAAACAGAGCAGAGTGGACGTATACAGCCTAAATTGTTGAAACTTAATGCCCAGTCCCGCTTGAAAAGAATAGGCACTTAGTAAGGATATTGAATGTTTAAGCTGCTCCATCAACAAGCTAGTGAAAAGAAACACAGGGAAGAAAAAAAAAAAAAAAAAAGCCAGTACAGACATTGGTCAAATGGAAAATCCTTTCAGAATAAATCACGGTCAAATGGAAAATCCTTTCAGAATAAATCACGGCAGTAATGTCGTAATGTTAAGTTCACGAACAGAACAGAACTCACCACAAGCCAAGCCATAGTGCTTACACATACTGTGTACTGACCTGGTCTGAAAATATTTTACTCAAACTTGCAGGAAGTTGGATAGCAGTAACATTTTCCATACATTATGAATTGGGTAAATTGCTTTAAAAATCTAATCAAAGCTGAAGAAAACAGATATTTAGAAATTATATACCATATTAGAATTTGAAGTACTATAACAGTTTACTACAGAATTTTTTTTTTTTTAGCAAATAAAACTCCTAAGTTGACTCATCCAGTTGGACAGAATAGCAGCAACCTTAGAAAACTCAGTGACTAGAAATTCTAGTAATACTTCTTTCCATTATGTAAGTGGTCAGTGTGTGAATTTGCTAACCCAGGAAGAATTTCTCAAGAAATGAAAATCACGGGCCCTCCCTGGTGGTGCAGCGGGTTGAAGCACAGCACTATGAAGCTAACAGCAGCACAAGTTCAATCCCCGCCAGGGAAGTGACCCACATGGCGCAACAGACCTTTGTCTCCCCACTGCTCCCCTCAGCAGTGCACTTCAACCTGCCTGCTCTGCTCCCCACTCTGTCTTTGGTGAATCCTCTCACCTTCCGCACCTCTGGCCTGTACCCCAGTTCTGTATGCATAAATAAATCTTTAAGCAAAAAAAATGAAAACCATAAACTAATTCCTATGAACATATAAAGTAACCTTAATCACTAAAAAAAAAACAAAAAAATAGCAAGCTAATCTCAAAGGTATAGAAAATTATGGTCTATGATGGCCAAATGAGACTTCTTTGAGGAAAGAAAAGGGTGGTCTGATATGTAAAAATTAATCACCACAGTTCTCCACAAAGGCGTAAGATTAAAGCAAAGATCTAGCCATGGCATTCAGCTTAGAAAAAAGCCAAAAGCGCAATAGCCTACAGAAGACAAATACCAGCCTGCAGCAGTTACGTGAGTATGGAGAACAAACAAAGGACAAGATGAAACCAGATGCAGAACTGGCCCTAGACAGCTGTGACCAGACTGGGGCCAGTGGAAAGGGAGGGGGTCCAGTTGACTCTGGGGGTGGGCCAGGGCTGTCTTGTTGCTATGTGCATTGTGGTCACAGCAAGGGGGGGAACTTGGACCTTTAAGATACAATCTATGATGTAAACCCATGTTACCTCAGTTAAAAAAAAAAAAAAAAGATAAGTGGTACATGATCATAAAAGTAGGTAAGTAGAAATAAATGTCTATTACAATTCAGCAGGTTCTCAAGGAGAAATTTTAGCAATCTAGAATTAAGATCAATATTTAATCTGAGAGGAGTATTTTTAAAAGTCAATGGTACTTTTCATGTTAATTAGTAATATGTTACAAATATTTCTCAGCCCTGAGTTCACCAAGTACAGGAGGATGCCAGCAGTTTTTTCACTATTTTACTCAAAATTTTGCCCATATAGAACAAGGAATAAGCAAACAGAATTATGTTTATAAGAATGAGAAATGAAAACAGGTACCATTCATACACGATGGTATGTGCAAAAAAATCTAAAGGAATATAAGCAATTTGTATGTAGGTGTTAATGTAAGTTGGACCTAAGTGTTTCTGTAGAAAAGTAAAATAAAGGTTAAAACAGAAAAAACCTGGGGCCAAAATTACCCAAAACATACAAAAGCCTTCAGGACACCACTTTTAATTATTAGTCAGCTAATTAAAAGTCCTACTAATGGAAGGCAAAGCCAGGTCCCTGGACTGAAAACATCAAATTTGTGAAACTACCCCTAAGATCTTCAGGTTCAACTCAATGCTATTAAAAATTCAGCTGGTGTTCCTGTTTATAATTATAAGCTGTTGGTAAAATTTATATGGAATGAAAATAGTCTGATATACCAAGGGAACTCACAACCAGGTGGCATGGACGTCTGGCCATTTTGCAGTCACAGATCACTCTGGCGTTGACACACGCAGAGACAAACGACCAATGTACCAGCACACAGGAGACCCGATCATGTACGAGGACCACACTGTGACACTGCACTAGGGCCATAGTGGACAGTGACTTCCGTAACAAATGGCACTGGCCCACAGGACACTAGAACCAAACAAAAATAATGATGACCTCACCCCATAAGCACGATTTCTCAAGATGCAGAGATCCATACAACAAAAGCCCAATGCTAAAACTTTTCAAAATCATAGATCGGCTCTCCCTGGTGGTGCAGCGGGTTAGGATGCAGCACTGCAAGCTGGCTGCAGCCATTTCAGTGCAAGTTTGATCCCTGGCCCCAGAGGTGACCCACATGGCATGATAGACCTCTCCTGACCCGCCCGCTGCTCCCTTCAGCAGTGAACTTTGTCTATCTGCCCCATTCTGTCTCTGGTGAAGCCTCTCACTGGCCCTGGACTCCTGGCTTATACTCCAGCTCTGTATGCATAAATAAATAAATCTTAAAAAAAAAAAAAACATAAGCTATAATGTTTAGAATCTTAAAGGGAAGTGAAGATTTCTTAAGGAACAGAGGAAAAAATTAGCCAAAACTTTCAGGTAGTTCTGATGTTGTACTATTTACCAAAACATCAGTTTAATGCATCATTAAAATAATAGCCCAAAAAGAATAAGATAACATATACAACCATCACATGCACACAGACCTTTTAGAAGCATAATAAAGAACAGCATCTTAAGAAAATAGGTAATGCAAGTTTATAAACACTTGACAAGTGAGGGTCTCCCTGTGGACTAGGGTTAAGTCTCAATGCCATCACTTTGAAGGCCTGAGTTGGATCCCCAGCCACGGAGCTGACCCACATGGTGCAGCAGACCTCTCCTGTCTCACCCTCTGCTCCCCTTGGCAGTAGATTTCAGTAGATCTTCCTGTTCTGCAACCCTTTTGGTCTGGTGAATCCTCACCCCTTGCACTTTTTTTTAAAGATGTATTTATTTATGCATACAGAACTGGGCTATAGGCGCAGCGAGAGAATATCCCCCAGAGACTAAATACACCGCAGCGGGAAAGGGGAGCAGCGGAGAGACAGGTGAGGTCTGCTGCACCATGTGGGTCAATATCAAAAGACACTTTGTCAAAGAATCCCCAAATAGCCATGAATATTTGAAAAAAACTTGTTAACATTAATGAAATAGTACTACATGCCAACAAGAATGACCAAAAACTAAAAAGTGACACAAAACGCTGGAAGGCATTAAGTGCTGGTGATGTTACAAAACAGTAGAATTCTGATACATGATAGGTTGGGTTATGTTGGTACAATTACTTAGTAAACTTGTATAGCATTTAGTGAGGCCAAACACAAACACCCTGTTATTATCCAGTTGACCCCTCCCAGGAATACAACCAACCAAGATGTGTGTGTGTGCACCAAAAAATATCATTACAAATTTTCATAACATTTGTGATAGCCTCATATCGAAACTTCTAGAACAGACACCAGTAATAGAATAAAGAAACCAATGCTTCCTACAGTAACATGGATAAATCTCCTGTACAAAATAAAAGTGAAACCCAAGTCAAAAGATCACATACTTTGCAACATCCGTGGCTGGGAAATTCAACACCAAGCCAAACTAATCTATGGGGTTGGGAGTTAAAGATCATTGTGTTTCAAGAAGTAATAATAGCTGGAACATAGCCATGTTTGAAATTTTAATCATGGTGCTATTTATACAAGTAATCATCACACATTTTTGAAATGTTTTAGAAAAATTTCCCAAGGTATATACTTAAGACAATTGTCCTTTTCTGTGCTTAAGCTTCAACTTAATAGCTGGTTTGTTTATTGAATAACAGAATCAGAGTAGTTTCCCTCTGAAGTGTATGTGTCTAACTGATAGTCACTGTTGAGTAGTGAATGATCACACTCGACAGAGGAATGTTTAATCCGAGTGGGCTCTGAAGCTGGCATGACTACATTTGTAAGCTGCATTTTAATATAAAGATCAGTGAAAATATTTAAAAAAATATTTGCCTGATAGGTCAATAACTACCTGTAAGACTCAACATTTAATGAAACATCGGAAACATGCAAATTCTCATAAAATATGGGGGGAGAAGTCACAACAATGAACATGAAAGAAAAGCTTTACATAATAAAGTCACTGGAGTATGAGACGATGCAACCATTTCAAGTGGGGTTCCCAAGAAAAAGAAACAAGAGACCTGTCAGTTATATCTGAGAATTTTCCTCAGTCTGTTTTAAGGATTTCCGTGTCACTATCCACATGCAACTGAGAAGAGTGGGATGATCACACTGACAAAGCACAACTGATCCGTTCCATGTTTGAGATTGTTGGTGCTGGGTAGATTTTCATAATACAATAGCTCAAGATGCCACACTTGAGGGGAGGTTCAATTGAGTGTTGTTCGGCTAGCTACAAAAGTCCTTTCTGGACTCATCAGTTCAAATTGTTGCTATTGGTCAGCGCTCATGCCCAGGGCAAATTCAGTGTGTGCCTTAGGGCATCACAGCGTGACTTAGCTTACTTGCTATCTTTTCCTTTAAAACTTCAAAACTATGGAGAAACGCACAAATCCTATATAAATTATTTCTTCCCACAAACACGAGACAGTATATTGTTAATGCAAATAAGTCTCATCATAAATCATTATAAACGTCCTATTTAGGCAGGCAGAAATCTTCCTACCTAACTAGGAAGCTCTGGTGTACAGAGACCATGATTCCCCAAATTTACACTTTATTTTCAATAGCTATACACCAATTCTGAGCCTGTCCTGCTCCCCATTCTGTCCCTAGTGAATCCTCTCACCCCTTGCATCTCTGGCCTAAACCCCAGTTCTTGTATGCAGAAATAAAATGAAATCAATCTTTCAAAAAAAAATGTTAATCTTCACTCTAAAATGTTAGAGCTTGTGTATCTAGGTCTTGTCCCTCACAGTATGTTTATAGCTGAAAGCAAAATAAATAAATCAATAAATAGAAGAACTGCAAATAAAGGATCCTTTTATATTAGTGGAAACAAAAACTTGAATGAAAGCCAGTTTTCTGAGCAATTTAGTCAGTAAGACAGACCCTGAGTTTTTTACAGAAGGGGAAAATTTTAAACTTTTTTGCTTTTGTTGTCTAGGATTTTCAGTTCTTTTTATTAAGAAATGTTTTATAGTACAAAGAAAGAAGGAAAAACCTACATTCCGTAAGTAACAGAATTTTTAGAAGATGCCATTGTATGCAAGTGTTTTTATGTATCTTCTGGAAATTACAGTTATGAAGTGAACCTTGGGTTTCACAGGATTTCTGTGTGTGTCGGTTGGGGGTTAGGGATGAGGGATATTGTGCAAAGACGCTAAGAAATTGGGTATCATCTCATTGAGGTGCTCTTCATCCAAAACTTTTGGTTTTGACAGAGGAAGAGGGAAGAGGAGGAAAGTTGATTTAACCAGAGAAGCAGGCAATACACACATATTTGGGACTGATAGTTAGAGACATGAAAAACAAAACTGGAAACACAGATGGGGCTGGGGTTTAAGGATTCTTCCATGCATCACTGAATTTGGGGTTTCATCAGTTCTGCACCAGTATTTCTTAGCTCCCGTCCCCCTTCTTAGCAATACCTGCTATTTAGAGTCCCGTGTTTTAGCCATTTCTATGCACACAAAATTCTCTACGTCTAAAAGCGAAAAGTATTGTAATAGAAATCAGATGACTCACATCTCATTGTCCACTACACGTGGAACCTCTTTTTCCTCTCCAAATCATCACAACATAGAATTAAAGCAGAGCTCATTGTGAAGCCTGTGTCTATCATTCCCTTCTTTAAAAGGCATCCTTCTCAGGAAAAATAAGTAAATGACACAGTGGTGTTGTTTGAAATGAAATGGGTAACTAGGTGGCCAAAATGGTCCTTTATGGCTTTTCCATTATTTTCTTTCTCACACTGAAAAATAGAAACATCAAAAAGCAAAGGCCGTGATAGGTTTTCAGGGTATTTTTTGTTCTTCTGTGCGTATGTCTGTGTTGCCAAATATTAAGGAGATCATTCTTCATGGTTTGCCTGGACTGGATCTGATTTATGTCTGTTTTCCTGGTGTAAATAATGAACAGTGTCCCCTTTCTGCTCTCAACATTTCTAGAGTGTAAATTATATGGTCACCCTAGCAAAACTATCTTAATTTTTCAGGGTATTGACATGGCTTTAAATATAGGCTATGAAAAAAAAAGTATGAATTGTCAAAAATTGAAGTCTTCATATATTTAAACAACTTGAAGTAGGTATTCAAACTTAATTCAGACAGACCTGCAGCATCTGCCCGGGGTGAGACAACTTTTGCTATGGAAGGATTATCAGCGATCAGCTTACAAATGATGGTTCTAGTAAAACAAAAGGAACAGCCTCTGACAAGTAACTTTATCTAGAATTTCAACTGAGGGAGCAAAACAAAGTTGCGCACTGGAATTTTCTGGAGAAATGTGAATCACAGGAAAAATATGTTCTATAAAGGAATAAAATCAAATATGTAAAAATGAAAGAATGAGAAAGAGAATATATTGAGAAACTTGAACTGTCTCTTAACAGAATTACAAAAGAAATGTGTACTAGTAAATCATCAAATCTCGTGGCGTGTATAGATTATTGAAAAATCATGACAAATGTTTGTCTATGCAAAGTTAATACAAAGAAATTCACAGTCTAGATGTTGGTATTTCTCTTTGATAGTAAATTGTGCAGATTATTTCCCACATATTATGAATTTTATTTGAAGTTTTCCATAATGAACATAGTTTCATTATGTAAAAAAAAAATCTAAACATTATTTACATGGCAGCTTTTTAAGATAATAAAACTCTACAAAGGAGTGACATTTTATTGTCCCAGATACTTATTGTAAACCAACCTGCTATTTACAACTTAAATGTAGGGAAAATATTCCATCCTATTGAGTTCAGTGTGATTGAGTTCACCTGTGTGATATAAAATGCATTTTTTATTAGTTTGTGTGGCTATAAAGTCAATAAAAGGAACAGCAGTCTTCCCCACAGAATGCTCACCTACTGTAGTTTCAGCTTATTATATAGCAAAGAGGAACAAAATAGTCATAGTAACAATGTATTTTTAATAGGTTCTCAAGCTGTCCCTTTCACAAAGAGTTGTAGCTGAATACAGATGTGGCTGCTGTGAGGTTTTATATGGGTGGACGAGCTGAACAAAAACCAGGTAGGGAGACATTTATCTAACACAAATGCGTGGGCCTCTCAGGCACAAAGCCTACTGATTTTGCCACTGAGTTACTCGCTCTGTTTTCCCTGAAAGCAGCTCAGATTTCATGGGCAAAATGCTTTCTGGAAAGTGATGCAACAATTATGAAACTTA
>NW_004567129.1:21495175-21524025 GCF_000260355.1 Condylura cristata | reverse complement strand
AAAAAAAAAGAAAAAAAAAAGCATCAACTCTGGCATCCAGGTGCCTGTCATGGAAATCTGAACTCTGTTGGACCTAAGTGCTTTGACAACGCAGATTATAATAGTTATTTTGTAGGGTTAATGGTGAACATTAAATGTGTTAACATACACAACATTCTTCAGAGAGACTCATATAAATATTAGGTGCCATTTAACTTCCAACTGATCGGTGAAGAGGAATCTGCTACATCTTTTGTTGCTGTAGAGCACGGAAAAGCACTATTCACTTCTTTCTCCTGCTCCAAATGTCCTGTTGATTGTGCATTTGTAGAAAAAGCAGCTTTAGTATGTAAAGATCTGTGTTCAAAAGCACTGGGATGCTACACAATGCCTGTGACCTTGGGTCTTGAACTTCCTGCAATTTGCAACAGTGATTCCTAGTTTTATAGAGCCAGGATGCAAGAATTGAATTAAAATGTAAGTGGTAGGCAGCCATTTTATAGTATCTATGATCTCTCCCCTCTGGTGTTATTACTCCTTTGAGTGTTACATGACACAGGGAATTTTAAGTTCCTAATGAATTTTCTTGACCTAGGAAGCCTACTGGGGGTAGGGAAGGCCCTGATATGAACCCTGAGTTCTAAAGAAGCAGATTTCTTCTACTGGTGACAGAAGGGGAAGTTTGAAGAGATGTTCGGACAAAGTTTTGGGTTGATGGTGGTAGACGGCAAGGTCCTATGGGAGAGATTCTCAAGCAGACTCTAGGTGCCAAGAACAGCCTCTGGCCAAACCACTAAGGAAATGGGGACAACAGGGTAATAGTCGCATGGAATGAATGGGGTGTTGTAGACAAACTGAATGAAAATGAAAGCCGATTCTTCCCCACAGGCTCGAGGTATGAGTCCAGTCTGGTGTAACCTTGATTTTAACCTTGCAAGATTCCTGAGCAAGAAGTCCAACTAAATTGTGAGACTTCTGACCTATAAAACTATGGTTGATAGATTAGTATTCATGAAGACACTCAGTTTATTATGACTCTTTACACAGCAATAGAAAACTAATATAGCATGTAAACTACATGGTGGTTAGTAGGTACATATAAAACATTAGTTAATATTAAGTATTTGTTCAGTGAATCAAGATTGAAAGCTTGGTGCTAAAATTCTTTCAACATGCAGAATTTCCCAAGATATCATCTCATTGTGTTTGCCCTCTTAACCTTTGGAATACTGACAGAAACAAGACCATCAAGAAATGGGAAAAAGGAAAGTAAATTTTTTTTCCCGGATAATTGACATCCTGTTCCTGGGAATCATTAGTGGCTGAGCTACTCAACATCTTACTAAGTTTCTAGGCTTTTGGCATATCCAGTCCTTTTGTATTGGTTGCAAAGATGTCTAATTTCAAATTTTCATTATAGTAGTCTCTTAAAAGTGTCCATGTCCTTTAAATTTAAGAGGGTCATAGCATAGCTAGTGTGCCAGCAAGGATACCAAGATGAAAGCAGGCTTGAGTTAGATGCTCAGTAAATATTTATGCCTAGAATGTATTCTGTGGGTGATACAGACTCATGGTTTTGGCAATGTTTTTAAGACCACCTAGTTAAACATCCAGCAAAAGAATGCCCTCACTAATCTTGAGCAAATGAATGAAGAAATAACAGACACTTTCAGAATTAGTTTGACCAGGGGTTCCCTTCAAGCCGACACACAAAACCAAATTACACAGTGATAGAAAACTAATAGCATGTAAACTGTGTGACAATTGGTAGCTACATATTAAGTATTTGTTATTATTATCATTATTCATTTTTAAATTTTATGTGTTACTTGCAACATTGTTTGATCCCTTCCAGTTCCACCTAAGTTCAGTAAGACAGACAGTGGATGCTTTCACTATATGCAGAGTATAATGAAACAGAACAAAGGAACAGACGAACTAAACCAAAATATGCCCTAAAACAAGGACTTTAGAATGGAATCCTCTAGAAGGGTAAAATAGGAGTGGAGACCAGGGAGTAGGGACCCAATGGTCTACGGAGGAGGAACATGGATTGTGGAGGTGGGGACAGCATGGACATGACCAGGTATGGACCTGTTACAGGGTGGGAAGTCAATAATATAAAGAACAGCAAAGCTCCCAGGGCCCATGTAGTTCTTGCACATTTGGCTTCCTCGCTGCCATCTTCCTTCCCAAGCTATCTCTTCCTGATCTCCCCTCCTTCATTTCAAATCTAATTTACTTGATTCTGGACAAATCTAAATTAGATGGAACTAGAAAACATTTAGATTTTTCTTTTAATAATTATTTATGCACACAGAACTGGGGTACAAGCCAAAGCTGCAGGGGCGACAAGAGGATTCACCAGAGACAGTGGGGAGCAGAACAGGCAGATCGACTAAGTACACTGCTGAGGGGAGCAGTGCGCAGGTCAGGAGAGGTCTGCCATGCCATGTGGGTCACCTCCAGGGCGGGGATCGAACTCGCACGGAAGCCACTGTGGCCAGTCTGCAGTGCTGCATTCTAATCTGTTGCACCACCAGGGAGAGCCCGAAAACATCTAGATTTTTAAAGAACAAACTTCAGAAAATACGTATAGAAGTTTTAGATGGATTTGAAGAAATACAGTTGCAGAAACTTCTTTCAAGAAGTTTCACTATGGCTAAGACGACCACATCATGAGATTGTGGGTAGTCTATATTTTTCCTGTCGTTGCCCTAATGTTTTTCAAAAATAAAACCACATTAGTAGGAACAAGCATTTCTCTAAGGTCATAAACTTACTCCTAGCAGCCCCTACAGAAGCTACCCTGAGAGAACAGTGTTAATGAAGCGTGTCCACAGGAGGAAAGTTCCATTGTATTACGTAGAGAAAACAATTAGAGGTTGGTTCCATAGAGGACTACTGTCATATAAACTCTAATCTTTACTAACCCTTCTCTACACAGTTAATTTCATAGAAACATCTGCAACTTAGCAGTTTTAGTAAGTAAATCAATAGATACTCATGACATATGTTGAACAATTTGACTTTCCTCCTCTAGGTATTTCACTTCACTGGAAGCTGAGAACCTGAATTCTGCTACACTGCTGATGTAGCAATTCTCTTTTAGAACCACTTGTTTGAACTATGCAATGTTTAATGTGGAAGAAGAAGAACTGGAGGATGGCACAGCCATCATTTTAGATTCAGATGACAGATTTCTTGAGTGAATAGCTTCTCAAATTCTACTCGGCCAAACCTATCCATCTCCCCAAAATATATGCTCTCGCTTTGAAGTATGAATCTCAAGAAGCTAATGTTTAATTGAGGCATTCTATTTTTAAAGTTTTAATAGCCACTAGAGAGTATGCAGATAGTATTAAACACACACATACAATACACTACACTACATCCTGGGAAGATTAAAAGAAGCCAACTCTGGTTCCCATTTAAGACTGATGGGAACTGGGTAAGAATTGGGCATCAGTAGTTTTGACAGTAGTGATTTAATGAGAAGTCAAGTTTAAAGAATAATGGCTTGAGAAGCAGCTGATCATCTACAGTCTAGGGAGTTCCCAGTAGTTTGCATGTTTGACCTGTTATTGGCTATTTTGTTATTGAGAATAGTCAACATTACTTTAGAGCCAATATTGATGAAGAAGTAAGTAAAAATGAGGTAATGACTTTGATTTTTTTATATCAAAAATAGGTTCTGGCAATAGCTTGCAGAGATGAAAAATTATAATAAATTTTAGAGAAAGGCCTAAAGAGTCATCATTTATATGCAAATAAAGAATGGCAAATAAACACCTATGGTGCACCAACTAAATCCAAACATTGTCATGACCTTAGGTGCTTTTATTTCTTCCTACTTATATAAACAGTTGTCTAAGTATGTAGGGTCTGGGACAATAAACTCTTGGTAGGAAAATGTATATCCCTGGAAGAATTATTCTTTGAAGATGACAGGCATTTGGGTGGTTATCTGACTCTATATGCATCTTTGGCTCATCCATGTACAATCTTAGGAGTTTCTCTTATTGTAAAATAATATGAATGTTCTATATAACAGGATATATATGGAACAGTAATTCAGCATAGCATGTATGCAATTATTTGATGAGGCCTGAATTAAGGATCAGCTTAGACACAGGTAACTGTCTACTGAAGTGTACTAATGCATATGAGAAAACTGAGTCATCAGCTCAGCTCTGTTTCTGAACAGCCACTGTTCCATGTTCTCAAACCTGTTATGAGCATCACCTGCAGAACATGTGCATGCACAAAATGCTCTCCCCCCCCCCCCCGGAGCCTCCGAAATTCCTCAGTCAATATGCTCAGGGCAGAACCCGAGACCTGGTCAGTTCTAATGAGCTCCCAGTTGCCTACGACTCTACTTATCATGGGCCACAATCTGACATGGGCATCACTTACACCCAAAGGTGCAGCTCAAATGGTATTTTTCCCCAGAGGCCTTCCTGGCTGTCAATATCCTCTGCGCCTGTGTTTTCACTCACTGTTCGCTTTACTTGAAATGTCTTTCCCACATTGTGCATGTCCTTTGAAGATATAAATGATTACAGTACAACATAACTATAGGTGTCTTAGCTAGAAGACATCTACAGGTCAGCTATAGGTGTCTTAGACCTTCCCCTCCCCAACACACACACACCTTTTACAGCTCCTCAGGTGAAATCACCCAGTGTAACCACTGAACCTAGTCCCATAAATTTCACTGATTAAGTGCTCATTTAAAGTTTCTGTAATCAGGCCCTCTCTGCTGGCATAAGGAGTTAAAACACTGCACTACAAAGCTGGCCACAGCCACTGCAGCAAGAGTTCAATCCCTGGCCAAGGAGGCGACCCACACGGTACAGCAGCCCTCTCCTGTCTCCCCACTGATCCTCTCAGTAGTATTTATCAGTCAGTCTGCCTGTTCTGCTCCCCACTCTGTCTCTGGTGAGTCTTCCCACTGCCCACACCTCTGGCCTGTATCCCAGTTCTTGTATGCATAAATACATAAATCTTTAAAAAATATAAAGTTTGTGTAGTAAATAAATGACTTCCTTGAATGACCATGCTTCACGGAGACAGTTGCTTTAAGTGGGACATTAAAAATGGTATCTGGTTAGGTTTTATCTTAATTCAGTATAGCAAGTGGCATGCAACTGGGTATTCCATGGTAGACAAAGTAGAAGGCAATAAACACTCATCTGCAATATTTTCCAGTCTTTTCATAGTACCAGACAGGATAAGCTCCCCACCCCTATCCCATTCCCACACCTAGACCCACACACTCAGAAAATGTGTGTGAGGGATGAATATTATCATCTCACTTATACAGTAAAATAAAATATGTGAAATACTAATAAATGAGAGGCACAGACTGTTCAATCTTAAGGATCAAAGAGCACTTACAGAGGGGAACTTCAAATGAGAAGTTTACCAACAACCCTGGACTTCATGTATGCATTCCTCTGTCAATGGAGATAACACCAACAGTCTTGGAGGTTTGAGGTGAGGGTTGGAAGAGGTAAGAACTTCGAGAAGGCAGCACAATACTCACACAAAGGTCGTTAACATTTAGGGACTCCCTGCTGGTACCAGGGGCCAAGTCTCAGCACTATGATGCTGTCTGTAGCCACTGAAGCATGAGTTCCATTCATCAACCAGGGAGTTGACCCACATGGCACAGCAGACCTCTCCTGACCCACCTGCTGCTCCCCTCAGCAGTGTACTTCGTCAGTCTGTCTGTTCTGCTCCCCACTCTGTCTCTGGTGAACCCTCACCCCACAGGACCTCTGGCCTACATCCCTATTCTTCCACACACACTTGCCCAAAGCCCTTTTTGATGAAAGACATGTATGCTAGTAATATTCCGGGCCTCAAATATCACTGTGTAGATATTAACCAGTTTTCCTATTTTCTCAAATTTTCTTAAATTTCCATGGATCTGGTTAAATACCTTGGATCTCTAATACCATGACAGTGATTTCAGTTTAAAAAGCAATATAGGTCCTCACTGGTGGCACAGAGGGTTAAAGCACATCACTGAAAAGCTAAAGCCACTTCAGCAAGAGTTCAATCCTCACATTGGAGCTGACCCACATGGTGCAATAGACCTCTGCTGACCCACCTGCTGCTCCCCTCAGCAGTGTACTTTGTCAGTCAGACTGTTCTGCTTCCCGCTTTCTCTGGTGAATCCTCTCACCACCCCTGAACCTCTGGCCTTGTACCCCAGTTCTGTATGCAGAAATAAATCTTTAAAAAAAAAAAAAAGCAGCCCATTCCTGTCCCAATCACATTAACATTATTACGAATAACATTTGTCATCCAACTCTATTATCTAACTCCCATAAATCACATTTTCTAGGTAACAGTACAGACGAGAGTTAAATAAGCAGGGACCTGTCACAATGAAGAGCTGGCCATACTCAGTTTCTGGAATACCACTGCAAGGTCTCTGATAAGGTTCAGAATTTCTCTGAAACACCAGTTCCTGATAGAATCCATTAACCAAAAACCAGGTCAGTGACAAAGACATAAAAAGCAGACATGTCATGTTTGAGAAAAATACAGCTGGCTAAATTCTATCATCTGTTCTTTCCTATTTCATTAATTCCGTCTGACATGGACAACGCTGGCCACCCAGAAGTTGGCCTCATGTAGGTGCCCATAGCGCCGGGGATCACTCCAGGCAATTTCCCTTCTAGCTTCAGATCCTGTTCTCTTACTTAAACCTGAGCGCCTGTGCACAGCCATCTCTGGATGCCCAGGCACCACCACGACCACAAAGAAGGGGTGCTTCGCTCAGACTCCCAGGCTCTGGGCCAGAAGGCACGGTCGCCTACCCTGCAGCAGTCACTGGTGAAGGATGACAACCTAACACACGCAGGTGTCCATCCAGCTCTACACCATGGCCCACTATTCTCCTTAGTGCCTGGATATGGTTGACGGCAAACAGTTGAGCATGGAAGTCCATGTTTGGTGTCTGCTTCTGCCACCTGATGTGTGAGCAGTTCTCTATTAAATGGAAACTTTAAGAGATTTTTGGAAAGTTGTAATAAACTAAACACAAACATAGTTCTTTGACCAGATAATGGTACTTCCATTTCCTGAGATAGTTCCTACTACTTTGGTAGGATATTAACAGGCAGTTGGTACCTTTGAATATCCTGCTTTGATGAAGTTCTGGGGAAATGCTACCCAGTGGTGTGACTGTAATCGACAACGCAGTATTGTGTACTTGAAGCCAAGATAGTATCGACACAACGGAAGGACCTGTGAAAGGTGAGGACCTGACCACAACTAGTCTCAGCTTGGTCATCCCTGTGCTATCAACGATCATAACAGCATGCCTATTGTATTTCAATAAAATAAGGCAGGATGTATGAATAGCATCTGTATTAGGGAGGTTTTGACATTCACTTTCAATGCTAACTAATACAGAGATTTCTGGGATGGGCGTGGATACTGTTTATAAGAAATGTATCTCAGGGCCCTTCCTGGTGGTGCAGTGGGTTAAAACACCGCACTATGAAGCTCTCAGAAGTCAGTGCAGCATGAGTTCAATTCCCCACCAGGGAGGTGACCCACATGGCACAGCAGACCTCTCCTGACATGCCCACTGCTCCCCTCAGCATTTATTTCAGCTGATCTGCCTGTTCTGCTCCCCACTTTGTCTTTGGTGAATCCTATCATCTCATATGCATTAATAAGTAAATCTTTTAAAAAAATGTATCTCCCCCCAAAAAAGGAAGAAAAAAGAAATGCCCTCTTAATTACACATTACTTTCAGAGTAACTTGAGGTTGTGACACTTACTATTCCATTTTACAGATGAAGAAGGTATTCAAGACCACAAGGCAAGAAAGAGAGCTCAGAGTACAGTAACCCCAAAAGCAGAAACAGCAGCCCCAGTAATGATGTGTCAATCATCATACTAGCAAAAAACAAACCTTTGCTGTTACTGAGCCCCAGGTCACTTGCTGACATGTCTTACAGTCACTCATTTTCCCACCAGAAGAAAAATAACTCTAAGTGGCTGTGGTTCTCAACCCTGGTTGTGCATAAGAATTACCAGAGCATTCTGAGAAGTACAGCTCCTCTGTCTCATCCCCAGAGATCAATGGAGGCCCAGATGCTGCTATTTGTATTGAAAGCTCCCAGGTAATTCCAACTTGTAGCCACTACAGAGAACTACCTCCTTGGAGGGTTTAAGGAACCAGTTGAAAGTTATTCAAACGTGCAGAATTAGAATCCTCCAAACTTGCTACCTCTTACTCTTGGGTGCTCCCTGGTGGTGTGGTGGGTTAAAGCATGGCACTAAGAAGCTAAAACCACTTCAGCATGAGTTCAATCCCCACTCTGGAGGGGACCCACATGGCGCAGCAGACCTCTGTCTCCCTGCTGCTCCCCTCAGCAGGGTACTTGGTCCATCTGCCTGTTCTGCTCCTCACTCTGTCTCTGATGAATTCTCTCATTCCCACCACACCTAAGGCCTGTAACCTAGCTCTGTATGTATAAATAAATCTTTAAAAAAAATCTTACTCTTAAAGCGCCTGTAGTTCTAACTCCATCTTCTCTCTACTGTGCCTGCTGTATTCCCTTTCCCCCCCCCAAGCACATATTGTCTCAGCTTTATGACAGACTTTGGCTTCACACTGAATTCTTTTAACACCTGTTTCCACTCCCTTCCCTCTCCACTGGGCATGGGGAGAAGGGAATAATTCTGAGTTTCAGCAGAGTTATTAGCACCTCCTTGTCAGACCACAGCTCACACTTCCTTGCCTATAATATGTCTCAGCGCCTCAACTGCAGGGTGCCAGTCTAATATGGAAGCTGGCTGGGAACAAGGAAGAGTTGCAAAACATAAGCTTGGTGCATGCTTATGGCAAACGCTATTACTTCTCAAACCTCTGCATTTCTGGCCCACAGTACTAGATAAAACGGGTTAGGAAAAAAAAATGCTCAGGGTTCATCTAAAACAGGGTCTTGTGACCACCTAGGTCAGAATTAGAAGATGAGAGCTGTTGAAAAATGGAGATTTTTAGGATGAACTTAAGTCTTCAAAAGCAGACTCCCTGATAGGGCACAGTGTTCCTAAAAACTGAGATGACTGTGATACAGAAAGATTTAATCAACTTTTCTTGAAACAGGTTCCATGGAACCTAGCATGATAGATTAAAATTATAAGATGACAGAGGTCTGAGTTTGCCAACAGGGACACTATTGACATTTCAGATCAAATAATTTTCATCATGGGTGTGGCTGGCCACTGTGTACAAGATAGGATGGCTTGCAGTATTCATTTCCCTGGCCCTACGGGTTAATGGCACATCCTTAGGGCAAGAATATCACTGGGTCTCCCTGGTGGTGCAAGGGGCTAAGTCTCAGCACTATGAAACTATCACCAGCTACTGTGGCCTGAGTTTTATCCCCCAGGGAGGTGGCCCACATGGAACAGCAGAACTCTGTCTCACCTGCTGCTCCTCTTAGCAGTGTATTTCAGTGGCTCTACCTGTTCTGCTCCCCACTCTGCCTCTGGTGAATCTTCTGACTCCCCACCTATACCTCTGATCTATACCTCTTGCTCTGGTATGCATAAGGAAGATAAGCACTTCAAAAAAAAAAAAATCCTCCCAGAGAAAATAAATTGCTTGTTGAGAGCCACTGGTCTACCAGCAAAGAGGACCCCTGCGTCCCTGGGTGCGGGGGTGGGGGGGAGTTTTCTACCATCAAGTCTTCCTAAAACCACGTGTCTAGTTTGTTATGTGTCACATTATATCATATTTATCTACATACCGTAGAGCACATTTAACAATGAAGGTAGTTATGTTTACTCATTTTGTTCAATGATTACATGAAATGACGGAACATGCTTTGCAACTGACTGGTCTCTGCCAGGACTGTTACAGGCAGGCACTGTATTCCACTCCTTTCATACCCTCTGCTGTGCCATGCTTCACCTGTCTATCATGCAGTCCCAGGCTGGCCCTTTCCTACCTATTGCCACCCCATGACAGCCTGGGAAGCTTGAGAACATCATTAGACCTTGGTCTGAATGACAACATACAGCAAAGTATAATAAGGTCAAAGGCAAACAGGTAAATACTGCAAAATAGCAATGAAAAGGTGAACGGGTTATAGTAGTGTCTACACTACTATATACTATAGTACTATATATATAGTACTATATACACTACTATATACTAGTATTATAAAATTACTTACAGCCTGCTTGTTATTAGTAATTATTTTTAAAGATTTATTTATGCATACAGAACTCGGGTACAGGCCAGCGGTGCAGGGGCAGTGAGAGGCTTCACCAGAGACAGAGTGGGCAGCAGAGTAGGCAGATCGGTGAAGTACACTGCTGAGGGGAGCAGTAGGCAACACAGGAGAGGTCTGCTGTGCTATGTGGGTCAGCTCTGGGGCCAGGGATAGCAGTGGCTGCTGCTAGCTTGTGGTGCTGGATCCTAACCCCTGCACCAGCAGGGAGGGGCATATTATTGATGCATAGAAATGGCTAACACTCATTGAGCTCTTGCTACATTACATTACTTCCATTTTACAGGTCAAGAAAAAGTGGTGTATGTGCAAGAAGTGATTTGCTCTAAGTCACATATAGTATGCAATCTCACAGGTTGGGCTCAAAAATCAGGATTGTCTTGATTCAAAAGTCTTACCACTTTTTATACAACACTGCCCGAATTCCCAATCAGGATGTTAGTGCCCTTCCCAAAATGTAAAAATGTGCTCCTTTCTAATTTTCAATCCCTTCCCCTTAGCAAGAATGGCCCTTGGACTGATTCAAACTGATAATGCTTGTTTGAATAACTGAAACCACTCAAAAATTATAGCACTTACATCATCAGTATACACACACACACACACACACACACACACACACTAAACACACACACACACACACTAAAGTGAAGTGGATAATGACACTTATTGGAATGAATAAAATAACATGGTCCATTTGTGATAGTAAGGTACTATGGAAAAAATCCTGGAAATTATTTAGAAAAAAATGTTCAAGTCTTGGATTGAACATGAACACTCTTTGAGGGTAAATAATTGAATGCTGCCGGATCTCTGAAAGGTTTGGTTTCTTCTGACACCTTCTACTCTATGTCTCAGGGAATCTTGACTCTCTTGTATGGGTCCTGTATGTGCTCCATGAGTCTCATTGAAAGAACAAATAGGGTCTTGCCTGGTGACGCAACAGGTTAGGACACAGGACTGCAAGCTGGCTGCAGCCACTTCAGTGAGAGTTCACTCCCTGCCCCGGAGGTGACCCACATGGCACAGCAGACCGCTCCTGACCCGCCCGCTGCTCCGCTCAGCAGTGTACTTCCATCTGCCCACTCTGCTATCAATTCTCTCACCGACCCTGCACCTCTAGCCTGTATCCCAGTTCTGTATGCATAAATAAATAAATCTTAAAAACAAAAAATGAATAAATTTCTTGATTGCAAACTCATTTTCCATGGCAGATCCTCAAAAGAGGACATTGTATTCTCTCTCCAGCAAGCCAATGCTCTGATATGTGGATAGGTAAACATCAGCCACTGAGAAAAAGATCCTTTCATGATTTCTGAAACGCAACATTCAAATTCTAGTTGTCAAAGAATGTTTTTCTTTAAAACAATGAATTTCAATGCACTCTAGTTTTGCAAGGTTCATTTGGGTTCACTGCTGAAGAGGAGGGAACAAATACTTATTCCAGAAGATAAATAAATTTGGTAACTTTAAAGTTTGGAATTTATCGTTTTACCTCCTGGGGAAATACAGCAAACAAGGACACACATTATTCTGTCTGAATAATTTGTTTGCCCAATGAAATCCCCAGTCAACAATTAATATTGCAGGTTCTTTGAGAGTTTAATGTATTTATAGATAATTTGTAAGTACTGAATTTGTAAGTGGTTTTAAATATCCAAGTAATCAATGGGAGCCTGGAATAATCTGCATGCTCATTTGCTAAACAATTTATGACAGAAACCATTTTGATCCCATGTTTTTATTTCATCATTTAGGTTTCCAAATTGCTGTTCAACATAAATAGGGGAATTTCAACCTGCTAATGTCAGTAAATCTCTATAAGGAACTATAACAACAGTTGTCAGTTAGAGGGGGAAATAATTTCCTGATTAACTAGCACTTGATGAAAAGGAGCATTAACTTTTTTAGTATTAATAGATTCCTCAAAACTTACTTTAAATGCCTCTGTATGCTTATTGATTAACTGGCTAAAAGCACTGATGGAGCCATCACACCTTGTTTTTTGGAGTAAAAAAGCATTATGGAGTTAGAATCTTAATTTTGATAGGGCCTCCCTGGTCTCCCAGGGATTAAATCACAGTGCTACTACCACAGTGGATTGCGTTTGATGCTTGGCCGGAGAGCGGACCCACATGGCACAGCTAATGTCTCCTGCCTTGCCTGCTGCTCCTCTCAGTAATGTATTTCAGTGGATCTGGCTATTCTGCTCCCCACTCTGTCGATGATGAATCCTCTTCCCACCCCACCTCTGGCCTATACCCCAGTTCTATACAAAAATAAATCATCATAATTGCAATCTTAAAAAAGACTGATTTGGGAACAGATGGTGATACTAGAATAGATTTGATTATATTTTTAAACATTAAAAAAGTTCTGTTTCTAAAAAAAAAAAGAAAAAGAAAAACTAATCCAAAGCATTAATTTATTCAATTTCCTGCTGAAAACAAGTAGCATTCCAGATGCCGCTCAGTTGAATTCATACAATGGCATGATGCTATGATGTTTTTATTAAGATGTTTTAAGTGATAGTATAGAAAATATCCTCTTTAGGGTATTAAAATACAAATAGAGTCACCTTCTAGTAACTCCCTTGGTCATAATTCCTGACAATACAATATAAGTTTGACAGAAAAACTGTATTACCTGCAGAATTAGCATGGGTATTAGAGACAGATTTTACTGAGTTTTTTGGCTAGCTCTCCCAATTCTTAGTGGTGTGACTTAGGGCAAGGTGATCATTCATTTCTTTATAGTAAAATTCACTCCTTTGGTGTTCATATCTATGAATTTTGCCAAATACATAGTGTGGTTTTAACTACCACCACAATCCAATCCAGAGATATACAGGTTCTGTCACACCGAAACACTTTGTAATCAACGCCTCTCCTATAGCCTGGCAAATAAAATCTTGTTTTCTGTTCCTGTCTACAGTTTATACTTTTAGAAAATGTCATTTAAATTATATCACATGTATGGCAACCCTGATGGCACAGGGGCTAAAGACTCATTGCTATCAAACTATCGTCAGCCACTATGGTAGGAGTTCGATCCCCAGCCAGGGAGCTGACCCACATGACACAAACCTCTCCTGTCCCCCACTGCTCCCCTCAGCAGTGTATTTCAGTAGATCCACCTGTTCTGCTCCCCACTCTGTCTCTGGTGAGTCCTCTCCCCCCCACACCCCTGCCCGACACTTCAGCTCTTGTATGCATAAATATTGAAATCATATCATATGCATTCTTGAGTTTCATTCCTTTCACTTATTAAATGTCCAACCAAGAAAAGTAAGAACTGCTGTTCACATCAAAACTTACAACTGGATTTCAACACATTGTTATTCATAAATGCCCCAAACTGTAAACAACCCAAATGTCCACTGGTGGTTAATGAACTCTAGTAGTATCACCAATGGAAAAATGCTCAGTGAACAAATTATTATTATTTTTATTATTATTTTAAAGATTCATCCATTCATTCATACCAAACTGGGATACAGGAGGAGGAACAGTGCAGGAGTTGTGAGAGGATTCATCATAGTTAGAGTGGGAAGCAGAACAGGCAGATCTATGAAGTACCCTGCTGAGGGGAACAGCAGGTGAGACAGGAGAGGTCTGCTGTGCCATGTGGTCACCTCCAGGGCGGGGATCGGACTCATACCAAAGAAGCCAAGGCCAGCTTAGCAGTGCTGCACTTTAACCCACTTCACCACCAGGGAGTGCCACAGTGAGCAAATTATTAAAACAAGCAACAACTTGGGTTCATCTCCATGGCAAGTTAATCTCTGGTCCTTAGATCTCTCTGAGAGATGAAGATGACAGCAACACCCAAGTTAATGTTAAAAACGAGACCACTTAATAAAACTGCCTCATAGTCAGCTCATGGGAGTTGTTCTGAACCTTTTCATTATTACAATTTTACCATGGGGTCCTAACACCATTAATTAAGTACATTAGAGAACCATGGTTAATCAAAAAGGACTAGACCTGCAATCAAAGTCATCTTAGTGGCTCAATTGTCAGACCCTTAGTTATGGAAAGAAAGGATGCCATGCAACATCAGACTATCTTCCTGAGTCACTTCTGTAAAAGGCACACCCTACAGCCCAAGAGAAGGTTGGGCTATCTTTGCATCAAAAATTGTTATGTAAGTAACCAAAATGGCGAAACAACATTGAAGCACGTATAGACAGTACATCACACTTGTATGCAATCCTTTTCAAAGGGAGGGGCCACTGAAACATGCCCATATGAATGGTCATAGTAAGTAGTAATTGTCATCACTGCTATTAATAGCTGTAGTAATTAATATTATGTGCAATGTGCTCTGCTAACTGCTAAATTGGCTACATGCTTGACTTCTTGAAGACTTAGTGACTGTCTGGTACACATATTATTATATGCTACTTATAGGTGAGGAATCAGATTTAAACAATTGAAGAAATCAATTTAGAACCCACATAGTTGACAGCAGAATCCAAAGGATGCATGCACTTCCTCTGGAATGAAAAGGCAAATGGCAATGTTTCCTGAATACAAGCATTTTCGGCACTTTCACATAAATGGTTTTTGAAGTTATAAGCAAAGTCTGTTCCACTCAACATAATTTCTTTCTAAAGGTTATTTCCCAGCTTAAATTTGAGCAGTTCTTATTAAATGGACACTACATTTTGAATTCTCAGAGCTAGATTCGAAGTTATTGAGTGCACAGAAAACATTTTCATTTATACTTTCTAAATAGTTGAATTGAATTTGTATTAATTGAATGAATAAATATTTAACTGAAGTAGTAACTGTCTCTTTCCAAGATACCTTCCAATCAATTTGTCAAGTTTAATTTATAATTACTATTGCTATATATTTGTTTTTACTTGGAATATGAGTGTAAGGAAGGATTAGAATGAAAGTGAGGTTCAAATTACTATAATTTGTGATTTACTGGTTTAAAATTTACTCTGCAATGCTTTTACCTGCCTGCCGTGATCTCGCCTTTCCTTGAACATGATGAAAGGTGACTTCCAACCAGCTGCCCCTCACCACATGTTTTCAAGCACATTTTTTTCAAGTTCAATTGCAGGAAGACTCAAGTAGCTGATATTTACAGAGTTTTTCCCACTCTGTAGGAACACAACCCAGCATGCAATTTTATGGTTTACCTAGCAAGCTGTACTCCCTCTGAGGCTTAGTCGCTACCTACTAGCAAAGAATAAAGATGCAAAGGATTCTGGGAGCTAAATGGATATTATTTTAAGGCCAAACAAGTATAATTTGACAAACAAGGTCCTTCCAGTTTTATTCCTCTTGTTCAGCCATACAATGCTTTCTATACGGCTTCCATTATTGGGAGAGAGCACAAACTCTATGCATACATAAAGTCAAAGTGATATCAGCAAGAAACTCAATGGTGTGGGACGCACTGAGACGGAAATCTTTTTGAAAGTCTGGAACTATGAACTTGGCCAAACAGGAAATGAACTGTGTACTATCGAGGGGCAGTGTGCTAGACAAAGGGCATTGCATTCAAAGCAGGAAGGGAGGGTTAGAAAATATGTCCTGCTTTATGCAACAAAGGAGTCAATTCTAAAGAAAGTTCTTTACAGTTTCTATTGAAACTTAACATATGCTCACTTCATGGCATTGCATTTCTACTCCTTGATATACACTCAGTGAAAATGTGTAGCTATCTTTAATAACATGTTCTAGAAAGATCTTATGATCTAATAGCTAAAGGTTGGAAATTCTAAAATGTCTATCATCTGTATCCTAGATAAACTGTTGAATACAACAAGTATAAATATTCTACAACTACACAAGTGATAGTTCTTGGAATCTAATGCTAAACAAAGCTGTGAGACCCAGTACACTTCCAATTACAAGAAGTACAAAAGTTGGCAAAAATAACTTATGTTTATTCTTGGTGGAAGATACCATGAGGAAATATTACATAGCTTCTGTACGATTTCGTTTCTTGATTTCGGTATTGGATACAAAAGTGTATTAAGTTTGACATACAGGTGTTTTAAATTTTTAAGCATTCATCAATCTATGGACAGCTGAGAAATACATTTTTATATAAATATATGCTTCCACATAAAAGTGAACAATCAAGTCTAAGATTATTAGTAAAGAGAAGAAACTATGCTTAAATTTCATAATCTCAATCAGGCTCAGTGATAAGTATTACTTTGTCCTGAACAAAGAGCTTGCCCTATGAGTACCTAGCTCCTGGATTCATGGTAAAGGTTTCTATTTGCTTCATTCAGAGTGTTTCAGATGTGCTGCAGAAGAATCACAGGATGACATGCTGGCTACAGTACAAGTTCAAGCATTACTCTACAATTTTCTAGTTAACTGAACTTGGGTGAGATTGTGAAAGGCATTCAGTGCTTCAAGGAATACTGTAAGGTGGCTGTTGGCACTAGGGATTTAAGTAGATGAAACAGATCTGCTACATGTAAAATATATGGACAAAATATCTGCAACACTTTCAGGAAACCATAAGTCAATTCCTAAGATTCTCAGTCTACCTTTATACAATGTGTTAGTAAGATAATAATTGTTTGCTATTAAATGTCTTGTGCATCTACCGCAGAACAAAAAAAAAATGCCATTTGCATCCCTTTATTTTTTTGATATTTCAGAGAGTTCAAAGCAGCTGCTTATAATAGTACTTGTTCCTAACTTGTCTCTTCTGATTGAATTATGTATATTTATGTCACATCTCCCATAGACATATGATGTAGAGCTATTGTATAATTTTTCACTGAAACAATTAGCATCGTATAGAAAAGTTCAGAGCTTCTGAATATGACCCATCTCATTAAAAAAAAGTATTAACCATATGAACTGGATATTTTCACATGACTACAACATTGATCTTGTAAGTAAGGACTCTGCAGTCTCCAGATAATATATTAATCCAGTCTACCACAGACATCTAGAAGATCACTGCTTTTTTGACATTCACATGTGATTCACTGCTGTACCTTGTAATACAAACTCACATTTGGAATGTAGATCTTCCAGGGAGTAATTTTCAGTCTTGTGAATCAGTGTTACTGCTCAGATACAATTTTCAATACTATAATAATGTTTCTTGGTAAAGTTCTTGTTTCTGTATGTATTTTTTAAATGTCAGCTAAACAAGGCAGAAGCAATAACTGTCTAAAACTGAAACAAGTATTGTTGTTTATCACTAAGTGAAGAATAGATCTTATATTTTAACATTTGGAATGGAACATATGGGACTTAGATGTTTAAGGATAGATTTGTCCCTGTCATAAAACTGAATAAAACTAATTCCTGGAAGTAGTATTCATGTGAGTACATGACTGAGAAATAATGACTCATTCTTTCTTTGGTGATATTCTTAGGTGAGGGGGGGGCTTCTCAGAAATTTGTATAGGATTCTTTATGAATATGACCATAATGCCTTCAAATCTGTGAATTCATCTTCAATACATTTTGCTTTTGTTAGCTGATGGCAACTATATTTCTTTTATGGAGAAATTGAATTACCTCCTTAATTCAATTGCTTAATTCCAGGGTGGGAATCTAACTAAGTTTAGGTCAATTTGTATCTTCTTAAGAAACTTTCAGGAAATACTCCATTTTTGTCAGGTACCACAGAAAGCACCACATGATGCCAAAGCTACCACTGACAGTAATTCCTCCCAAGAGAAGTGTGCTCCAGAATGAGGCAGCACAGAGAATAGGAACATCAAGAACCATGAAACATTGTTATTCCCTTGCTGGTATCTGCTAAACCATTACTGCCTGAAGCAGTCAGGTTTTAAAACTTCCCTTGTTTAACAGATAGGAATTCCACTTTTACCTATGGCCACTTGATTTGGCCAGAACTTTTTGTTGCATGAGACGGTATCATCATGTGAATGACAATGTTTGTCAAAAACAAAAACAAACAAAAAAAAGAAGCACACACACAAAAGGAAAAGAAACAAGAATGGAAACATGTTCATATCTATCTGCCTTGAAAAAAATTTCCAGTATAAAGTAGAAATTTTTTTATTTTTTTTAAACTGAACTAACCAATGAACTAAAACTGGCAAAAATCAAAAAACCCGAAGCCATTAACAAACAGTCACATCCCAATGATACAATTCTACTGCCAGGACAATTATTTCTACGCAGGTAAGAGTAAAAAGAGTAACATTCTCTTTAAATTTTTTGAACAGACTTTTAATTATTAAACTGGGTAAATACAGTCGATATGGATTTTAACCTATACTCAGTTATACCTGAAATGTGTGTAGTTGGCAGGAAATTAAATCCCACTTATTATTGGATCTTCTGGTTATTTGGAAGGCCTATACGTCTTTACACAGAACATTCAGTAAATATTTCAAGTTTGTAGCCCTATGCCAATCACCACTGATACATGTTTAGAATTTAAGGAAGCGTAATTTTAAATGGTGTGAGTTTCAGTAGAATTTTCTAATTTAAATAACAGAAATCTGACTACTTCTGTAGGACCAGTGACATAAAACTCAACCTCTCAAAATGCACCAAAAGCCACCCATGCCTTTTTGAAATCTTCCCAGAGGTGATAAGTGGGAATAGATTATGAACCCTCTCCTCTTGCTAAACTTCTTATGAACAGAAAAGATGAAGCAAAAAAAAAAAAAAGAAAAAAAAAACAGGTTATGGAGAAAAACAAAATAAAGAACGCAAACGCAAACAATCTAAACATTAACAGTCCAACACAAATGCTCAAACAATTCAAAAATTAGAGAATAACTATCAAGACAGGGGTATTATAGATTCATAATAGTTGTCAGTTCCCCCACCTCTGCCCCCACCCCAAAGGGAGGAAGTCAGAGCACCCGGAAGCTCTCAACTTTCTGTTGGATGCAGTTAGAACCCCCAGACTAGCAAGAGGTCTTGAAAATTCTGAGAGACATCATCAGTGTCTGTGAGGACTGCAAAGGCTACTGACTTGCTGGGGAAAGTGCCAGGGTAGCCAGGGGCCTCAAAAAAGGGCCGACCAGCCCCCAGCCATATCAGCAGAGACCTCCTGACCTTCTGCAGGAAGCTGCCAGTGCCTGCTTGGATCTATAAAGGCTGTGACCTCCCATGAAAGTACCACCAGTGAACTGTTGAGACCCTGTACTACATCAGCCATAGACCTCTTGATCTCCCATGAGATCTACAAGCAGTTTGCACCAATAGGTTGAGACCCCTGATCAATGAGGGGAGAGAGGAGCTACGTCTCACATACAACAGCTGTGTTCCAAAGCTAATAATGGGAAGGAAAAAGGCAAATGGAAAAAATGAGTGGAACAAATGGAAAACTGAATTCCCAAATAGTACAACACAGAAAGAACAAATCTCCAGAACCCCAAGTTATAGAAATGAAACTATGTGTTCCCTATCAGATACAGAATTTAGAATTGAAGTGAAAGAAACTGAAAGAAATGGAAAACTCAGAGAAAGTGTCCTTAGCAAAGAAATCAATGCACAGAAGACAGAAAATAAAGTGCTAAGTAGGATAAAAATGGAGTTTCATGATTTCAAGTGATAAATACAGAGGATGAAAAGCTTAGGAGGATATTGCAGAATTAGAATCATATGGAACACCTCAGTGTAACTGAAGATGCAGATGTGCAAAGAACCTGAGTAGAGAAATAAAATTTAAAAAATAATAGGGATATGGGCCCTCCCCGGTGGCGCAGCGGGTTAAAGCACAGCACTAAGAAGCTGAAGCCACTTCCGCATGAGTTCGATTCCCGCCTGCCCCGGAGGTGACCACATGGCGTGGCAGACCTCTCCTGACCCGCCCGCTGCTCCCCTCAGCAGTGTACTTCATCAGTCAGCCTGTTCTGCTCCCCACTCTGTCTCTGGTGAAGCCTCTTGCCGCCCCTGCACCTCTAGCCTGTACCCCAGTTCTGTATGCATAAATAAATAATCTTTAAAAAAATAATAATCATAGGGATACCAGAGTGGTAATAAGGATAAATGAACAGAAGGTAAGTTAAAGATCCCAATACCAGAGAAGGGAATAAGTGTATAAATACAGGAGCTAAAACTCCAGCATGTCTAGACAAAGTAAGGTTGTCATAAGACCTAGAGTAATGTTTTGTTTTAATTCAGGACAAATTAATACTGAAGTTGGTGAGATAGAGGAAGCAGGTAACACATGAAGATACCCCAGTCAGGACATTCAAGAAAAAAAAATGGCCCATCAAGAATATACTATCCTTTAGACTCTCCTTCAAATATGATTGAAGAATAAAGATCTTTCAAACACAGAAAAGGTCAAGGAGTTTGCAAACATTAATCCATCCCTCCAAGAAACATTGAAAGGAGAAAAAAACTAAATAGGAAAATAGAGGCACAAAAATAAAATGGCACCAACATACCATCACATATCCATAATCATTTTAAACATAAATGGACAGAAATCACCAAAGACAAATTATCCCATTTGATAAGGAAACAAAATCCAACCTTTTGCAATCTCCAAGGAACACACCTACACTCTAAAGACAAGCACAGGCTCAAAGCAAAGAGAAAACAATCCTATAAGCAATTGGGATTCTAAAGACTGCTTGACTTAGACATAATAGATTTCCAGTTTAAAAAAAAAAAAAAAAGTAACATGGAAGGACACTATACAAGGATAAAGGGAATAATACATTCAAAAGACATAACACTCATCAAGGAATAGGCATCAAATGAAGGAGTACCAAAATATATTAGGCCAACTACTATTAACTCTGAAAAGAAGTATTGAATAACACATGTGGTAAAAGATTGCAACACCTCACCGTTGCCACTGGAAAGATCAACTAGCCAGACAATGAACAGGCATATAATACCCTTCATATACAGGGCACTATGGCCCCCAAATAATAATACACATTTTTTCCCTCAGTACACATAGAGCATTCTCCAGAACAAACATTCTGGGATACAAAACAATCATCAATAATTTCATGAAGATTAAAATCATGCCTAGCCTCTCCTCAGTTATAAAGGTATCAAATGAGAAAGCAACTATCAAAAGCAAGCAGGGCCATATTTTAATAAATGGAAACTGCACAACACAACTGAAATACTACTGGATTCATGAGGAAATCAAAGAAATTAAGTACCTCAAGACAATAAAAAATGAGCCCATAACCATCCCAAAATTATGGGATACAGCAAAAGCAGTACTAAGAGGGAAATACATAGCAATACAGGCCCACCAACAAGAAAAAAAATAAACACTAACATTAACAACCTTCTCTCTCAACTTGAGAAATTAGAACAAAAACAAGCAAAACCAAAAGCCAGTAGAACAGAAATAAAGTCAAAGCATAAGTAAATGCAATAGGAATGAAGACAGTCCAAAAGATTGATCCAACCAACAGCTGGTTCTCTGAAAACATCAAACAGATATATCTTTATACAGCTCATGAAGAAAATAAGGGAGAAATTTAAAATATACATCTAGAGTCAATAAAACTGGAGAAGTCACAGTAGATGGAGAAATTCAGAGTATACTTAAAGACTACTATGAATATCTGTATGCTAACAAAACTAACTTAGATAACATGGACAGATTCTACAACTATACAATCATTCAAGACTGACTAGGAAAAGAAATAGAAACCCTGGGGGGAAAACAATCATAGAATTGAAACAGACATCAAAGCTCTCCCCAAAACAGCTATGTAGGACTAGATGGTTTCACAAATGAGTTCTCTTAAAAATTTCAAAGTTGAACTAATGCTTATCTTACTCAATCCTTTCCAGGAAAAATAAATAAAAAGGAATACTTGCAAGTTATCTGTGTGAAGCCAATATTACTCTATTATCAATAGGGAACAAAAGCACAAAATTACAGACCTATCTCCCTAATGAAAAGACACAGCATTTTGAATAAAATCCTAGCAAAATGATTCCAACAATCTATTAAGATAATCATAAGCCATGACCAAGCTGGATTTACATCAGGAACACAAGGATGGTTCAATATTAGAAAATTGGCATAATTTACTACATCAACAAAAATAGAAAAACCATAGAATCAGATCACTAGATGCTGAGAAAGCATGTGGTAAGATCCAACATCCATTTATCTTGAAAACCCTTTGAAACAAATGGGGTTAAACACATCATAATTTAATATAATACAAGCTATGTATAACAAACCAACCCATGATTAATTTTCTCTTTACATTGTTATTCAATAAGTTATTGGAAGTCTAGGAAGAATATTAAACAAGAAAAAGGTATAAAAAGAATTCAAATTGGGAAAGAAAATAAATGATCATTATTTACAGAAGCTAGTATACTATTTCAAACAATACATTTAGTAAAGTAGCAGGGAATGAAATCACACACACAAAGCTTCAGCTGCCTTCATGTACACAATGAGACAGAAGAGGGAGAAGACACAAATAAATGGAAAAATATTCCCTGCTATGTCCTGGAAGAATCAACACTGTCAAAATAGTCATCCTACCCAAAGCAATGTACAGACTTAACACTGTGCAATATCAACAGCATGTTTCAAAACTGTCGCAAATACTACTTCAATTCATTGGGATCATAAAAGACCCCAGATAACAAAAACAGTCTTGATAAAGAGAATGGAGGTTTCACATTTCCAGACCTTAAAGTATATTATAAAGCCACAGTAATTAAAACAGCTTGTTAAATAACAAAGACAGAGGCCAATGGAATGGAATTGAGAGTCCAGAAATAAACCCACTTATCTATGCATAGCTAGTCTAGGACAAATGAGCCAAAATATACAACCTCTTTAATAAGTGTAGTTGAAAAATCTGGACAGTAGCATGCAAAAGAATGAAAGTGGACCAGACATCACACCAAAAACCAAAATAAACTAAATGGATCAAAGACGTGGTTATAAAACTTGAAACCAAGCAATGCAGAGAAGAAAACAAATGAAACATTTCATGACAGAAGTTTAAGGAATGCATGTTAGGCATTCTTACCCAACAACCAGGAAAACAAAAGAATATCAACAGTTGGGGCTATATCAAACTAGATAAGCTTCTGCAAAGAAAAATAAATAAATAAAAATTAAAAAAAAATAGAACTAAAATGAAGACTCCCCACTGAACAGGAGAATATATTTCTATATCATACATCTGATAAAGGTCTGATATCAATGATAAACAAAGAAATCATAAGATGCTATAAAAACACCAGAGAAAACCAATAAAAAATGTACACAAGAATTAAACAGACATTCTCTACAAAGACGACATTAAAAGGACCAGAAGGCAAATGATGAAATGTAATGTTTACAACTACTTATAATAAAAATGCAAATCATGGTTACACGAAGATACCATCTCACACCTGTGGGAATGGCCCATGTCAAAAGGATCAAACTTCCTGGTGAGGAAGTTAAAGAAAAAACAGCCCTCCTATACAGTCACTGGGAATTCAAACTGGCCCAGCTCTTAATGGATCTGCCATTTGGCCCAGTAATTCCACTCACAGGTGTCTACCCAAAACATTCAGACACTAATTCAAAAGAAAACTGGCCTCTCATATTTATTGCTGCATTATTTACTAAAGTAAATCTATGTAAACAGCCCACATATCTCAGAAATGGAGCAAAAAGATGTATTTTATATGCAAAATGGAATACTACTCAGTGATGAAAAAGATAAAAACTCTAGCCTTTGCGGCAACATGAATGGAACTTGAAAACAAAGTGCAAAGTGAGGAGGAGACCAATAAATACCAGATGGTGCCACAAATGTGTGGAATAGAAAGCGATCAAGTTAACAGTCAGATAAAGACAAGCTGGGAAACTAGCCCTTGAGAGGTGACAAGCATCAAGGGCAGGGTGACAAATGCAAAGAACAAACAGGGAAGGAAACAATGATCTAAGCTGGTGGAAAATGGGCGAGTTATTTCTGGGTACACTATGGTGGTATTAATCAATGGGAGTATCTTGATATTACCTTAAAGTAAATAAATCTTAAAAAAAAAAAAAAAGAAAAACTGTTCTTTTGCTGTATGTATGGCAATGGACTAAAAACAGTTTTAAAGATAGCTGCTTTTTTCAATTTCTATTGTTATTTTTTTCTCCATCTCAATTGTAATCCCCATAAAGATAGTTGCTTTTTTTTTTTTAAATATTATTTATTTATGCATACAGAACTGGGGTACAGGCCAGAGGTGCAGGGGCGGCAAGAGGCTTCACCAGAGACAGAGTGGGGAGCAGAACAGGCTGACTGATGAAGTACACTGCTGAGGGGAGCAGCGGGCGGGCCAGGAGAGGTCTGCCACGCCATGTGGTCACCTCCGGGGCAGGCGGGAATCGAACTCATGCGGAAGTGGCTTCAGCTTCTTAGTGCTGTGCTTTAACCCGCTGCGCCACCGGGGAGGGCCCAAGATAGTTGCTTTTAATAGCAAGAAAAGATTCAACTCTTAGACTCAAATTCACAAGTTACACAATTCAAAAATTCATCTTCCTGCCACTTTTCCCCTAGATTGAAAGTGCAGTTGTTAATGTGTACAAGAACTGGTTCAGTACACTCAGGAAATCAGTGACCTTTGTGATTTAATATAAACCAGACAGTTCAATTAAAAAAAGGTGGGGGGTGTTTAACTATATTCCTTGAAGTTTAGTAAGTAAAAACCTGTGTGCAGGCCTGTAATTTTTAGAGAGAGGTATATGCTCAAACATCAGATTATTTGTAAATTTTCCTTTATTCTATTTAGGTAACATTAGTTTTATAATACCTGTGTTTCTTTTGTAAAGAGTTTCATGTCCTTTGCTTATTTCTCTATTGGATTATTTTTTACTTGTAAAAGCTCTTATATACTAAGGATACTAAACCTTTATTTCATAAGAAAGTGTTTCTGTTTAAGTATTTAGTGTACAAAAACCTCACAAGTTGGAATTACAAAGATAAATTCATCAAGATAACAAAATAAAAAAATTAAAATCTTGAATATACCCCCGAAGAGAGGACATATAAATGCAAATAAGCACAGAATAATATACTCATCATGAATTAAAGAAATATAGTTTAAAGGCATGACCTGATACACTACACAGTCATTAGAATACTAAAAAACACCACCAAAGCCAAACATACCCACAAAATTCTGAAACCACTAAGTGCTGGTGAAGGTATGGATCACATGGTATTCTCATCGTTCTTAAGATTGCAAAGTAGTGGGCCCTCCCTGGTGGCACAGTTGGTTAAACCACAGTACTAAGAAGCTAAAGCCACTTCAGCCACTATCACCCCCACCTCGGAGGTGATTCAAATGGTACTGCAGATCTCTCCTGACCTGCCCGCTGCTCCCCTCAGCACTATACTTCGTCACTCAGCTTGTTCTGCTCCCCACTCTGTCTCTGCTGAAGCCTCTCACTGCCCCTGTATCTCTGGCCTGTACCCCAGTTCTGTCTGCATAAATAAATCTTTAAAAAAAAAATTGCAAAGTAGTACCCACAGTCTGGAAAATGTAGCCCAGGCACCATGCACTTCCTAAGATAGGGAGGTTTCTGGAAAGTACACTGTTAGGCAATTTCATTGTCTAAACATCACACCAGTGTAGTCATACAGTTCAAGGATGTAACCTATATGGTGCAGTCCTGTGGCCTTGCTGCTGCCTGCACGTACCTCACTGAGGGAGTGTTGGTGAGCACCACAGAACTACAGTTAATAGCCAAATATGCCAATGCATTCATTTGGCAGTCTCATTCCAAAGTATTTACCCCAGAGAAATGAAAACATGTTCACATGGAACTTTGTCGACAAAGGCAGAATTCAGCAGCTCAATCCCAACCGCCCAATTCTGAACACATCTCAAAGGTTCTTGCATGGTAATAAAGCAACAAGCTGGTAGAGGTATGCGAAGAAAAACTACCCAGCAACAAAATGGAACAAACCCTTGATAGACAAATTTGTAGGAATCACACAGGCATTCAAATGTGATAAAGAGACAGTTCTCAAAAAGGCATATACTTTAGGACTCCGTTTACATGAGATTCTTGAAAAGACAAGCTATAGTAAGAGAATAAAGCAGTGATTGTCAGGGGTCAGGAATGAGGCGTTAAAATTCACAACAACTTAGAGATCTCCTTGGCGTTCGCTCACCCTTGGGCTTCATCCCCTCTATCCAGGGAGGAGACTGCAAGGAGCTGTACAAAATGAATGTTAATCTAGATATAAAGAGGGCGAGACAAGGGTATTAGCTAGAGGAAGATTCTTTTAGGCCAGCCACGTTTCTTCCCGGGCAAGCAGGAGGATCTCGTCAAGCAGATGATATTGTTAGTGCTAGAAGGAAACTCCTGGCTGGTTAATTTAGCTTTCTGCATTTGGAAGAGATTCAAACCACCCTGTTAGGTCTTCAGTCTTGGTAGGAGACTGGAAGAAATAACTCCATTTTGTGGTGGTGTTTTTCCTTTTTTTTTTAGCAGAGTGGTATGTGTCTATGAAGGGTCAGCCTGAGAGGATTCACTGGCATCGACCCTGTATTGAAATTTTGATGGTGGTACAGTGGAGAAAACTGAATTTCCTTCTATATCTTTAGCTTTAACTGAGGAGTCTCCCCACCCGAACCCCCATAATAAAATATTAACAGGAGAAAAAAACACTACAGGTCTAGTAGTAGGGGAAACCTGCATGCGTGAGGGAGGCACAGGCAACACGCAGCTCCCTGAAATGGCTCAAATCATCACCTGAACTCCATGGTCAGCTACGGATGAACGACGCTGGGGAGAGGAAGGCCAGTTACAGGAAGTGGCCAGGAAAACGCTGGAAACACGGGATGGGGATGGCGGAGATAAAACTCCCCCCTTCTCCTCTTGAAACGGGGACGCCCCTCACCCCTCACCTGCACACTTCAGGGTGCAGGATGGGCCCAAACGCACGGATATGGTGAGGAACAGAAAAGGTTTTTTACACTGTGAGGGGAAAACGGCGAGACAGCAGCAACGCGGAGGAGGTTAGTAGTCAGCCGTCACTTCTCCTACCTCAGCCGGTGTCTGTTCAGCTGAGGCCGGGTTCCAGGGGAGAGGTTCTGAGGAGCCAACAGATAAGGGCCCAGAGGTGCGACAGGAGGTAGGTGGGAACGCACTAAGGTGGCAGGTCTCTCTCAGTCTTTTAAAGTCCACCAGCCAACCCCGCCCGCTCCGCCCCTCGGTCCTAATAACCCATTCAGACAGTCAAGGGGTGGAGCCTAGAACCCATTGCTCTCGCCCACTGTGATGCGCTTCTAGAAATTTCAGCATCCTCCTTTTCCAGGTACAGAGCAGACACCCTTACAAGCGGAGACCTGATCCACAGACCGTATCAACAGTTATCTTACAAAAGCTAACTTCTCAATAACATTCAGAGCTTCTCCTTCATCTGCTGTTTCTCCAAAATAGCCAGCACACAACCATTCCTAACCCAGTTACACTTTGTACCTTTTCAGTGCTCCCACAAATTATAAACGCTTTAAAAATCATTCAGCTATACACCAGAAAAGAGTCAATCACATTGTTTTATTTAGACAAATAATAATATGTCACGGTAGGTTCACTGATTATAACAGGTGTGGGTGTATGCTTAGTACTGGGGGGTTCTCTGCTATGTGGCATCAGTCTCCCCAAAAGGGTCAAATAGGTTTCTCCCAATAGGCCCAGCGTAGGCATCCTCCATAAAGGGTCACCCTGGAGCAGGTGACTAAGATGAATTGTGGCTGTATACACCTTAGGACGTTTCTTACCGTTACTTACCAAATGCAGAGTATTTAAAGTTGAAAGTGGTGAAGACCCTAGAGGCTGGAAAAGCTCTTGTCTTTATCTTTCTTTGCCCTTTATCCTAACTAAGAAGCAAACACTACTCCCCCTTTTAATGTCTTAGAAGAATTAAGTGTTGGGGTGCAAAATAAATCATCCTGTTCTCCATTGGGTTCTCAGGCCGGACAAGTAATCAGAACATCAGATAGGCTAGTGAGCGGAAAACAAAGACTTTAATAACATGTGCAGGGAGAATGTACATGGTTGTAAATTCAGAAGAAAAATATGCCTTAGGTTTTAGGACCTGGGACTTATCAAGGACATATCAAGGACATGGCAGTCAGGGAGGGAAGGGGGGAGTCTGATCCTCTCTACTGAGACAGTGCAGGTGAGATTCTTAAAATATATTTACTGATAAGCCCAGAAATGAGTGAGATGCTCCCAAACTACATTCTTCAGATCACAAACAGAAAGCAGTGTCTGCTGCTCGGCTAGGGACCGGGGAAGCTTTGGTAGGAAAAGAAGCTTCTGGCATTCAGCGTCCTTGCAGTTCTCAACCCAAAACAATCTGCTGAGACTCAAGCCTCATTTTCATACCAAGATGACAGGTCTGAGCCAATGAAGAAAAGCCTACCTGACACTTTCTGGGGGGACTGACCCCACTGTTGTCTTGGGGGATTACCACTTAAGAGTGAGTTTACCACTGAACATGTGCACCTTTTTGAGTATCTCATCTTTTTCTCTGAATAAAGACATCACCCCCATATTGTCAGGTGAAGTCACCCTTTTCTCTCTCCTTAACACAGGTATATGAACCTGTGTTGCCCCATTTTACTTTACAATTTCAACCAAGTAAACTCACCATATGTA
>NW_004567129.1:21477542-21494520 GCF_000260355.1 Condylura cristata | reverse complement strand
AAAAAAAAAAAAAAAACAGGGATAGGAAGAGCACAAGGGATTATGGAGATGGTGCATGGATGAATTAGTGGTGGGAATTTTACCTGAGATGATAAAGCATAGATGTAGAAAAATGAAAAATGATGGGTCCACCCTGGTGGCGCAACAGGTTAAAATGCAGCAGAATGAAGCTATCCACAACCACTACAGCACCAGTTTGATCCCCAGACAAAGGAGGTGACCCACATGGTGCATTAGACCTCTCCTGTCTTACTCACCCCCTGCACCCCTCAGCAGTGTATTTTGGTAGATCTGCCCGTTCTGCTGCCCATTCTGTCTCTGGTGAATCTTCTCATCCCCTATACCTCTAGCCTGTACCCCAGTTCTTGTATGCATAAGTAAATAAATCTTTAAAAAAATGATAAAAAGATATAAAATTAAAACCAAAACCATAAAAATTAAGATATAACTTTAAATCCTGAAACTCCAGTTTTGCAAGGCAGGAGGACACAAGGACATAGCCATCCTCAAGTTCAAGGCCTGCCTGCTTCTTTTTATTGTGCTTTACAGCTACTTCATTTTTTAAAGGCCTATTTATGTATGCATACATAACTGGGGTACAGGCGGGGGGGTGGTGTGAGGGGATTCACCAGAGACAGAGTCGGGAGCAGAACAGGCAGATTGATGGAGTGCACTGCTGAGGGGAGCAGTGGGCAGGTCAGGAGAGGCCTGCCACACCATGTGGGTCACCTTCCTGGCTGGGGATCAAACTTGTGCTGCAGTGCCTGTGATAGCTTCATAGTGCTGCTCTTTAACCTGTTGTACCACCAGGGAGGGCCTGATACTTCATGCTTTACAAGACCCTGCGCCAGGGAAAAGATTATGACTCACTGGAGTCTCAAGCAATAGTTAGCACTGTTTAGCAATAAGGTTATGTTTTTAAATTGAGGTCTATAGACTTCTTTTAGACAAAGTTGTTATTAGACTACAGTATCATATAAACAACTTTTATATACAATGAAAAATAAAAAAAATATTTCTATCACCTGGTTTTATTGGGGTATTTACTGTGGTGGTCTACAAGATGTACCAGTAATAGTAAAATAAATATAAATACAATTACACTCAAAATATAATTTATGATCTCAGTAAATGTCCATCAGCCCGAGGTGTGGGAGCCTTTTCTAAACAGTGGGGCTGGAACCAGAAAACCAGACTTTGAGCCACCTGTTACTACCAAATACCAATAAAGCAGAGACAGGAATTGGATCTTTACGCTGCACTTTAATCAAACAGCTGGCAACCTGGAAGACAGGGAGTTAACACCCTCAATATTTCATGTTCAGCTGGCTTTTTATTGTGAGTGGAACAAGGCTCATCAGCAGTAAGCCTTCACCACTGCCAGACGCTGGTGACTTCCGGCCCTTGGAGCTCCCATCACCCTCATGGACACCTGGCCTCACCTAGTCCCAGTGGCCCAGACTGGGCTACAGATTGCACTGGCTCCCTGCACTGCTCCAGATATGTTTTTGGGCTCGAAAATTACCTCAGAGCACAGTCCATAAACAATCTCTGTGTGCAGACTTCCTACCAACTCGTATAGCGTCCAACGTCCCAGCCCCTAGCCCCTGTGAGGACTCTTAGATACATTTTTGCAAGAAACTCTCCCCACTCATTTCTTTCTCCATTAATTGTCACAGAAATCTGTAAGGTTCGCTCGTGACATTTTTCATGTCACCTCTGCTTTGGAGTCACTGAGCTTTGGAGCCCAGAAGTTTCCTCAACTGGCATTTAGTGTCAGTTTCCTTGTTTCTCTGATTCATTAGTACAGGTAATATTGCATCTGCTCAGAATAGTGCAAAAAAGTTAAACTTTGATAAAAAAAACTATACAAAATAAAGTTATCTTCCTTTGATCTTCAAATTCTTTGAGCAAGAGATTGAGGGTTGATATCGCAAGGCAGAAGGAATTTTGCTGGTGGTGGAATCCTATTTTGAGTATGCTTAAGTAAACTGCACAGGCACAAAGCCTGACAAGGTACCAAGGCTAACCTCTTGCAGAAGTCCTATTTCTGGAAGCCTCTGCAATTTTAGAGCATGGGGCGTACAAAATGAAGTATATGCAAACCAAAAAGGTAACCAAAGTTACTTGCCACTTAGAAACATTTCAGTTCAGGTTCATTTCTTTGGTTGATAGTTTTTTCCATCACCATTATAATACAATTACATCCACAGTTGGAGGTTAACATCCCATTCACTAGTTAATTTTTTTTTTAAACCATAATCTGCATTTTGTCTCTTTGTCCATGGAATCTTGCCTATAGCTCCCCTCTCCTTGTGAATTAATTCCATCCTCTCCAAATGAGCCAGAGAGTCTTTGTAAATATTCTGTTCAGCTGCAAGAATTTAATCAATGTTGTCTTTCTTTGCCAAAATACAGATACATCATTGTGTTTTCTTCTTTCTGTGGTCTCTCCTGGTATAACTGACCATCTGTGACGGTAGACCTGGTGAGTGTCAGATATTTTTGTGAGTGAGGTCTATTAATAATTTTAAAACAAAGATGGACTATTTGGGAAATGTCATAGCTAGAATTAGAGATTTGACAACATAGTCAACAGTGGGTACTAATTTTTTTTAAACATCCATGGTCAAGGTCAACATCTCAGGTACATGAAGAAAGTAAAAATCATTGACTATTATTTATTTTAAAGAAAGCCCATTAAAAAAAGTCTTTTTTTCCCCCCTGCCACTAATCCTTGATTAAACTTTTTTAATTTTGTTCTTTTTGTTTTCCCCTTATCAACTGGTTTTCCAACATCTGGCTTTACCTTCCTTTAATCCGTCCTTCTTCATGTAAATATCAGACAGATTTTCCCAAAATGCTATCTAATGCCATAAACTTGATGCCATGATCTCCTTCAGAATGAAATCAAGTTCCTGAGGCCATTAAAAATTGGTTCTTCTTTTTCTATTTCCAGTCCTGTATTTCTGAACTGGCTAATCCATTGTCCTCTAACATTAGTGACTATTAGTGGTTTGTTGTGTGTGTTTGTGTATTTGCACTTTGATGGTCACACCCCATCCCACATGGGCTATTCCAAGACTAGACTGACAAAGGAGCCTGAGACACATTAGTAGGAGAAAACCCTCAAATGCAATACCATATGGAGAACTCACATGGTCATAAGTGCTAATGAATAATGGAGTGAACCAGGGATTTTTACTATGTTTAGTGATCTGGGGCATCAAGGAGGCAGGGCCTTCCCATGGTAAGAGTAGTTAATTGATCCCTACTCTAAGAATAAAGATCCTGAGAGAGGATGCATTCACTAACAAAACACTTCCCCATAATGCACATTCCTCTAGGTCACAAAAGGGTGAGCTTCTCTGATTAGAAAAAGAGAAGAAGCTTTGAACATGACTCTCCCCTCTTCTTTTTTTTTTTTTTTTTTAGGATCTGTTTATTTATTCACACAAGAACTGGGGTGCAGGCCAGAGGTACGGGAGTGAGAGGATTCACCGTAGAGTGGGGAGTAGAACAGGCAGATCCACTGAAATACACTGCTGAGGGGAGCAGAGGACAGAGAGGAGAGGTCTGCTGTGCCATGTGGGTACCTGGGGCTGGAGATCGAACTTGTGCTGCAGTGACTGCAGATAGCTTCATAGTGCTGTGTCTTAATCCCTTGTGCCACCAAGGAAGCCCCTTACTCTCTCTTCTTCTATTACTGAAGGATGAAGAGCAAAACCTCTCCTCATTCTCAAGGATCCATTGCTCTATGCTCAAAATACTCTGTGTGTTCAGAGCAGACAGTCTCAGGAATCCTCAGGGTACCCCTGAGGAACCTCAGCACATGCCCTTGCCAGATTGGGGCTGTCCTTTGTGCCGTCTTGTCTCAGTGTAGTGGGGGCCTATTGGTTTTTCTTGGATTCTCCTGGAAGAGTCCATAAGACTTCCCTTTGTGTTCTCACAGAACCGTTTTTGATAGAAGGTAGTGATTTTATTCTCTCATCTCTCCTTTGATATAACTGCTTTCACAAATCACAATCTCTGTATGCCATCTTTCTAGAACATTTCAACCTTCCTCCAGGGAATAAAATTCAGGAAAGGGAAGAAGGTGTGTCCATCTCATAGTCACAGAGGTATCGCCATTCCCCAACAAAGTAAGGGTGGTACTGAGTGGTCAGGTCAAGCTATAGGGAATAGGGAAGGCATATGAGGGGGAGAGGAGAGAAATAGCTCATGATTCTGTGGCTTTACTTGCACCCGCTGGGGCAGAGACATGGAAGGAGACACATAGAGAGATAGCGAATGCTACAGCAAAAATGCAAGACACCCATCATCCTTTAAATTTTGATGCAGCTCTGGATGGTCAATCCAGGTTAGAGGACCTCATGGATGATGTTTCATTCAGGTATATTATATCCCTCTGATTGACATAGGTTATGATTCTCTCCTACAGGGGTTAAACTAGTCATGACACTGATATTTCAGTGTCTTGCATTTTTGCTGTAGCATTTGGTTGGCAATTCTCACTTATTATATTGTCAGGCTCTTCCTTGAGTCAAAGCCCCACTAAGTGTTCCATGAGGTGAGCCATACTGACATACCTCTAAGCTGGGTACAAAAGGAGAAAAATGAAGTGTGGAAAAATGAAGATGAAAGGGAGATGCTCTGGAGACAACTGTTAACAAACACAATCACAACCCTAAAGAATAGTCATTCAGGAGAGGACTCTTGAGATGCTGAACAGGAGAGATTCAAGTATTTTTCACTTTTAGCTTAGAGAGTAGGTATTTCAGTGCTGGGAATGGTAAAACATACAAATTATATTTAACATTTAAAGGGAAAAAATCTTTTTTCCACATAGTTGTTAGAATATATTCTTCTTCTTTTTAAATCAATTTTGTTGAATATCTATTATATACCAGAACCTTCTCTATATCCAGGGATTTAAAATAAGGCAGAAAAGTAAGAAATATACAGGTTAAGTTTTCTTCTGCTCTTATACCTATGCTTTGGACTTGAGTGGGATAAAGCCATGACACCTCAGATAATCTTAGAGTCATTTAGGAACCTAAATTGACCCTCCATTTATGAAAGCATGAGCTTTATGACCTTTTAGTATATATTTTGGTGTCATTGATAAACGCCCTTAGGTAAATGGAGCATTTTAGCAAAGTGTTTGAACTAGCAATTCAGGGCATTGCTTGGGAATTGGGAATGCAAAGGTTAAATCCTTTCACATAAAAGTAGAATTACTGAGCCATCACCTTTAAAAACAATCCATAAGGGGGACCATTATCATCACAAAACCTGAAAAAAGCAGTGAACTTTTGTTTATTAATTTATTTTCACTGCTGATGTGTCTCTTTCTTAAGCGATATCATCAGTGGACTATGTATTTGATGAAGAAATCCTAACAAATATGAATTTCCACTTCTCTCCAAAAGGCTTTTTGGATTCAGCGCTGCTTCCACAGTCGAAAACATTTGCCAAGTTTGTGTCACAAATTAGACATCCGAGAAGCAGGCAGCAAGTTTGTTAATTATTGGGATTAATTTAATGAACTTATTCTCATTAAGCTTTATGAGGCATGCTGTACACAGCAACGTGTGAAAGTCCACAACCACAACACAGTGATGTCAGCAGGTAATTAAGGGCACCGAGGAGAATTTTTGCAGAAAAACAAGGTGCGGTGAATGCTTTGTGTGTAAGCACGTTATTAGATGGAATTAAGGATTGCTAATTACAGAGAATTAAGTAGAGATCATTTTAGTCGCAACAAATTAGGAGAGAAGTCAGTTTGGCTCCAGAAACAAATGTTGAATATACACATAAATCATAATGTTTCACAGCCGACACTCCATCCTGGGTGTGATGAGCTATGAAAGAGTGTTTTGCTGCAACATGATCTGAAAGTAGGCACAGTTTGTCTTCAGAAGGATTTCTAAAGTGTTGATCTTTTCGAAGAAGAATATCACACTTCAAATGGCCTCATGACGGAAAACACATGAAACAGATGTTCTTTTTTTTAGTCGATTGGCACTTTGTTGTTATCATTCTTGATCTGAGGAAAACTTGAGATTGACTATGAATAAAATGTTAAAAAAACAACATATTTCAATATAGATTCTGCCTCACCTCCACCTCTCTGAAAAGAGGATGCTGTGGCAGGTGTTGCAATGGGACATGAGAATTTGGGAAGACATGAAAATAGAAACTATTTTTAAAAATCAAACGTAAATGAATGATGTTCCAGAAAGAAAAAGAAAAACTGCCAAATATGAGAACATACCTGTGTCCATCCTATGTGGATTATTAAAGCTTACACAGTAAAACTAAGCTCTGTTCCAGTACAAAATAGAGACGTTAAATGAAAAGCTGGAAAATACGAGCTAAAGACAAATTTACAAAGAGTGTCCTTCTTTGTATGCTTTATATGACATGTAGTTTATAAATTTGAGCTCTGCACATAACATTTCCCTGCATCTCACACTTAAATGCATGTAAGCATTTTTTTTAATTAGCTTGTTTGCTTTTATTTATTTATTTTAAGATTTATTGATTATGCATACAAGAACTGGGGTACAGGCCAGAGGTATGGTGCGTGAGAGGATTCATCAGAGACAGAGCGGGGAGCAGAACAGGCAGATCCACTGAAGTACACTGCTGAGGGGAGCAGCAGGCAGGTCAGGAGAGGTCTGCTGCGCCATGTGGATCATCTCCGGGGCTGGGGATCGAACTTGTGCTGCTGCAGCTGTTTCTAGCCAGCTTCACAGTGCTGTGCTTTAACCCCTTGCACCACTAGGGAGGGCCTTGTGTAAGCTTTTTTTTTGTTGCCAAGTGACACCGTAGACATTTTGTTGGGGGAAAGGATGTCCTGAATGACTACAGATACAGGTTTTGTGCACTCCACCGCAGACACCATAACTACTAATCCCAGCATCACCAAAGAGAAGATTGCTGGGGCCTGAGGGTAGAGTTAGGCAGCCAGATTTGGATATAGAACCAGACATGTGGGCACTAGTGGTCTCTTGGCCTCTTGGTTCATGGCTTGTGGCTTGTTTCTTGGCTTTTTGCCAGCTCTCAATGTGCTATTGGGGTTCCAGGTCAGCAGAATTCATAGGGCACATTCACCAACTTATCTCTCTTTCCCTGAGTTATTCATTTCCTTTTCTCTTGTAAGTAGATCCATATTAACCTTTATGTGTGTGCCTGCAGTGAATGTTATAAATCCTTTTAAGCACAACAGTGAGGACCCACAATCAGGCAACCTAGTGGGAATTGGTAACCCTTTTTTTTTTAAGATTTATTTTTTTATGATACAGAACTGGGGAATAGGCCAGAGGTGCAGGGGTGGTGAGAGGACTCACCAGAGACAGAGTGGGGAGCAAAACAGGCAGATTGACAAAGCACACTGCTGAGGGGAGCAGCGGGCAGGTCAGGAGAGGTCTGCTGCGCCACGTGGGTCACCTCTGGGGCAGGGATCGAACTCATGCTGAAGTGGCCTTAGCTTCCCATTGCTGTGCTTTAACCCGCTGCACAACCAGGGAGGGCCAGAATTGGTAACACTTTTAAGTTATTTTAAAAATTCATGTGTGATATTAACCAATGGATTCGGTGGTGGTAACACTCATGACACAGTCACTAATAATGAGATCAGTATTGTTCTTTTCAGTGAAACCCCCAACTGGATGGGGTTCAAGAGCGGGGCCTTGCTTCAGTGTTCACAATGAATTCAATTGTGTTTCAACACACTTGCCTTCTCAACTTTGGGATGACTTTCCTCTTTCTACCGTTGGATGAGAGGACTAGATTTAATGCCAGGGCTGATTCCTACATAAAAAAAAATCTGTCTCAGGAGTTATGTTTGTTTTTGTCGCTGTGGGGATTCCAATATGGCCTGCAGAAGAATCTGCATGCATATGCATAAATCATGTTGTACAGTGGAGTAAATCTTCCATTTGGTTTTACTTTCAAATTTAAAGTAAATTGAAAAGTTAAAAAGTTTTAGTCTGTTAGTTAGATGCCTCCTGTAATATGTCTTGCCCCAGATCCCAGGAGGATGCTAAATGCTGATGCCTAACATCCATACATCTTCCTGTGCTTGTGTTCTTATCTTCTATGATGAGGATGATGACCCTTAGACTGGGTCTCTTAGATAGACTAAAGGATCCTCATACCCTGAGGCTACGGAGATGCATCCATCTAATAAATCAGATATAAATAAATAATGATAACGAAGTATGGCATGTACATAAAAGGCTTCTGGATTTCATGTGAAATAGCTGTGTTGTGCAGCTGAAAGTCTCAATAGAATTAAGGAAATTTAATTAGAGCTATTTTGAAATGGAATTTCCAGGTCCAGGTGACTTTTGTTAATAAACTCCTCCCCTCAAATATCTAGCTTATTCACAGATAGAAGGATGAAAGGGAGACAACATAGTTTTTCAGGACCCTCTTAAAGATTGAAAATACCTGGAAATCAATTCCAATCAATACAAGTTTACTGCGGAATGTTTTTGGATATTGAATGATTCATAGAACGTATTTGACACTATGGTTACTGAGTAAGACACTTGACAAATTCTTACTGGTCATTGCAAACGGGCACCCTAAAATGCTTGTGTTCATCTAACCAAATTAGTGGAAAGACAATCCCCTACCAGGGATTCAGGTAAACTTGTAAGGGCCAGTGGAAGGGAAAGGTGGTTTCTATTTCTGGCAAGACCTTTTCAGGAAGAGGAAATAAAAACCTTGTAACACATGCTATTTCTCCTTTGACCTTGAAACGATTCTTGTCTCTTTGGTTGCTCATGCTTGAAGTGACTGCTTTTTACATGTTAACTGTCATAGTTTCCTACCTTCTAGCTTAGTTTTGAAAGTCTGGTAAAGTTTGTTGTGTGTTGGGTGATCTAGGAAATGGGCGTGAGACTAAATTAACATGCACAGATGGGCTGAGGGCTCTAGGAAAGGGGAGGTGTAGCATCGGCGAGAGGGAGAGGTTGGGCTCTGATGAAATCTCAGCGAAGACCTCAGCCAACGGCACTAAGTTCTAGACCAGGAGAAACTTTCAGAGTTGGCTTGAGTTTGGCACCAAGGCACTGGGACTGGGTATGTTTGTTTTGCCTGGTCCCTGGATCAGGCTGCCCGGGGAAGTGGCCTGGCCTCACGCACAGCAATTCCCTGACACATTCATGCAAAACTCAAGCCCCTGAACAGCTTTTTTCTGAGCTCTTTTCCGTTGGGGTTCAGGGTGCTTAGATCGTTACACAGACCTGTTGATCAGATGTTGAACATGGACATTTAATGGATGGCAGCCCTCCCTGGCGGCGCAAAGGGTTAGGGCACAACACTGTAAGCTAGCCGCTGCCCCTTCAGTGTGAGTTCGATTCTCAGCCCCGGAGGTTACCTAGATGGCATGGCAGACCTCTCCTGACCTGCCCGCTGCTCCCCTCAGCAGTGTACTTCTTCCATCTGCCTGCTTTGCTCCCCACTCTGTCTCTGGTGAAGCCTGTCACTGCCCCTGCACCTCTGGCCTGTACCCTGGTTCTGTATGCATAAATAAACTAAAAAGTATATATTAAAAAAAAAGTGAATGGCAGTGTGACCTTAAGTGAGGGCATACTTCTGCAGAGGCAGTTTTGAAAGGGGTCAATAGCTGCACCCCAACAGCTGGATTTCTAGGTTCTGAAGGAAGCTCTGAAGGAAGTATGACTATCCCATCACAATTTCACTTGACCAGAGCATTTTTGACCTATGAGAATTCCCGGTCCTCCAAGCTCTTTATAAACTTAAAGCTGTCTCTTCTCTCAGCTTCCAGCAAGTACAGCCTCTGATTAAGAATGAGTACAATTTCACCATACCCTCTCTCCAGGGTTGTGGAAGACATCCTAATTGCTTAATTCAGCCACCTTCATCCGGCTCATTTTAACATATATTTTTCATTGTTAACACCACTAACTACTGTATTTATTCTCAACATCTTTTTTTTTTTTCTCCTTTTTTGTTCCACAATACTGCATGGCTGGGCTTCTAGCTATATCAATAATGTTATTTTAGTTCCTTTGATTCCTATAGATTTCTTGACAGCATCTCAACTTAATCTAAGATAACATCAGAGGGGCCTCCATGGTGGCCTAGGGATTGATTCTTAGCACTTTCAACACGATCACCTTTTCAGCCTGCGTTTGATCCTCAGCTAGAAGCTAACCCACATGGTGCAGCAGACCTCTCCTGACTGGCCCACTACCCCCCTCAGCAGTGTATTTCAGTCTATCTGCCTGTTCTGCCCCCCACTTTGTCTTTGGTGATTCCTCTCACGCCCGTACCTCTGGCCTGTACCCCACTTCTTGTATACATAAATAAATCTTTTTGAAAATAATAAAATAGTATCGTAGATGGTTTTTTTCTGTATTTTTCCTCAGTACACGGTATCATCCCTTTTTATGTCAGTGTTTCTCAAACTCACCTAGGAAGGGATATCAACTCTAGCCCTCACTCAGTGATCAGCTAACCCAGTACAATGATTCACTAGGTTTGGGAAGCCCAGAAAAGCGTGTTTCTGACGTTTGTTCCAGGTTCTTTGTGGCATTAGTGAGCTTTTGAAAACACTGTTCTGTGACCAAGCAGAGTCAGATTTAACTTTCTCTTTTCCTTGCCCAATATCCTATTGCTAAAACCCATGTAGCTTCTCTGCATTGCCCATTCTCAGTCTGTATTTCCACCTCCCTATTTGCGTTCCCCATCATCTTTCCTCTAGCTCATTTGTTTTCTTTTTAATATGTCCATGGCTTTACCATAACTGACAGTTACTTTCCCCTGTTATTGCCTCTCAGATCTTTTATATCACTTTGTAAACTGATCACATCACACTCTTAGTTCTGTGAGTAATGAGTCCAGCATTTTAGTATCAAATCTTATTTATCTAGCTTTGTTTTATATTTCATCCCTTTTAAGCTCATACACCATAGCCAGTGAAGTATATGTTATTAATATTTTTTTCTAAATACACAGCCTTATAATTCTCTGTCGACTTGTTCAATATTTGATTAGGGGTATATACAAATCTTCCCATTATGACCACAGATCTTTCCCTTTCCATTCTATCAAGGGTTTTTTATTTTTTCATATCTTCCCTTGCATTCTAATTTATAAATTGTGCTATCTTTTTGCTCTTTGTTTTTATGATGTAGTGCTGTTTTTATTTTTGGATATTGTTTGCCTTAAGTTCTAGTTTTCCTAATACTTAATTTTTCACAAGTTGTCTCCTCATCCAGAGATCAAACTTGATCCAGTGGAAGCCTATTCTATCTTTGAAGCACACTCTGAATTCCACTGCAACTAGGAAACCTTTTCAATCAGTGCTTCTCACATAGCTTGCATCCTACAGTCTTTAGTCAGATCAGCACTTGACTCTCTCTGCACTGGTTTATAAGACTATCAGGACCAGGACAATCTTTTACTCTTTCTTTCATCCCTATAACTCAGAAAGTTTTATATAAATATTTATTGAACTGGAAATACTGCACAGGTTTTTAAATTCTGGCTCCACTGAAAATTCTCATGCTTTGGTTTCTTCATCTCTATAATGGGGACTGACTTTTAATTTTTTTATAATGGCTACATGCCTTACAGATGAAATAGGTAATGTTCTAGAACAGATTTAAGCATATAGAAAAAAATGCAGAATCATCATAATAGTAATAATGGTTAATCTGACTATCTGAAATGGCAAGCTTGCAGTGAGATATATATTCTCAGATTTCCCTAGTATTCTAACTAGAATCTGATTTCTTAGATGTAAAACTCAAAAGACAGATATAAACATTATAACTGTCACTCTACAGTAACAATGTATTGGGGTTGTTATAATAGGGTTATTAGGGAGACTATTAATTTAAAAAAAAACAGACTAAAACAAATCACACAGCAACAACAACAGAAAACGAGTTGAAAATGTTCTTTACGTTCAATTCAAGGGCAAAGGAGAAAATTATATTGGAATTACATCTTCAGCTGTAACCATATAGTTTTATGAAAATCATAACTTCTTTGAAAGAAATTCGCAATCAGGGTTGTCTTTTTTTCCCCTTTGCAACTGAGGCATAACATTGACAGTGGTTGGATCTTTAAACAGATAAGCCTTTTAGGAAAAAAAAGGAGGAGAGGGATATCAAATTCTACAGTGGTGCTGTCATGAACCATAGACAAATAGGTAAACTGTCAGTGGAAAGCTTTAGGGAACTATCATCCTAATTTGGGGTCATGTGACTCTCGCACTTTGGAGGAAAATAAGAGAATTCAAATCAATTCGGTGTCTCTTCGTCATTAAACCTTTCAGAAAGGACAGGGGGTAAGTAAAAATCAGAAAGGTTTCCCTGAAGGCAGTCTGGGTACAGGAAAGGGAAAGAAACCACAAAGTGTTCAGTACTGAGGTGATTTCATCTCACATTCAGCCTAGGAAAAGACTCTAAGGTAAGTTTCCCTATTCTCCTTTCGGAAATGAGCAAGCAGGATAATTAACTTGGTTAAGTGCCTATAGCTACAATACTATTCAGATATCTATTTTTTAAGATTTATTTATTTATGCATACAGAACTGGGGTACAGGCCATTGATGTGGGAGGTAAGAGGATTCACCAGAGACAGAGTGGGGAGCAGAACAGGCAGATCGACTGAAATACACTGCTAAGGGGAGCAGCAGGCAGGTCAGGAGCGGTCTGTCACACCATGTGGGTCAGCTCCAAGGTGGGGGATCGAACTTGCACTGAATCAGCTGCTGCTAGCTTGCAGTTCTGCACCTTAACCCGTTATGCCAAATTTTGCTCAAATTTAGTCAAATACTATGGGGATCCCAAATCAGAGTCCCTCTTCTCGACAAGGACCCTCTGGAAGGCCATGCTGATGGTACTGAGCTGTTGTGCAAAGCAGAGACCTGGAAACCAAGACCTGATGCCACTTGAAATAGTCTTGCTATTTTGGGAAGTATACTGTTATCTCTGCAGCTCTCTGCCCTTATTATGGTTTTGGTCGTTCCACTGAGCTGCTGTGTCATCCCAACAGCTGCCCTGCTGCTGTTATTCTCTCTTTAGAATTTCCATAAACTCAGCTGGCCAATAACGTGCACCCTGCCTATGTCAACGTGATTTTTCACATTCAGGTTCTCCAGGTGTCAACTTCCTTCTGTGTCTGTTAAATCAAATGTCTGAGGCTATTTACCTGAAGGCTACACAATGAAGGCATCTCCTCCTGTGGGCCTCATTTTTATTATGAAGTCTTGATGGAGCCTGGGGAGGGGGGCGGATGGTGCAGAAGGAAATATGAGCGGGCAGTCACCAGAAATGCTTCAGATGTTTTTGCTAAGTAATCACTGGCACTTACACATTGATGGACGCGAAAACCATTTCAAGTTATTTCTGATAAAGACATTTCCTATTTCAGTTAATAATACTGGCCAGATAGCAAGCTTCATGTATTATGTTCAAATGGCAATTATTAAAGTTTATATAAAACAGATCCTAGAACTATCTGAAATTTGGCACTGATTAACCCTGTATGGATTTATAAAGGTTGTCAATAGTTTTCCTTTTTGTCTTTCCCTCTCTCTCTCTCTCTTTTTTTTTTAATATTTCAAAAAGGTTTAAAAGCAATAAAGAACAGGAAATGAAAATTATATTGGGGGCCAATGACTATTTGTATATATTTTACCTTATCTAGTTATTGCAACTACTGTGTGTATATATTTTACCTAATAAAAATGGTGTGACTAACTTGCTTTAAATGGAGAGAGTAAGAGCAATCTTCATCAAAAGCCAAATTTTCTAAAGGGATTTGTTGTTTTGTTGGAAGAAAATAAAATCTGTTATTCTTATGAGAAAAAAAAATGGCTTATTATAGTGACATGTGGTAGTTGAGGGGACTCTGAGTCTTTGGTGTCCAGTGTCCACTACTGTCTTCTTTGTCCTTCCTCGCAGCATCACTGGCCAGGTTCCCAGGGGAGGAAGCCTGTCTGACGCCTGATGCCATCGTCCTCATCATCATCCTCACCCGTTACAGGGTATGCAGACACATGGGGCGTGAGAAATTCTATTTAAACACTGAATCCCACTTACACAGTCTCTATAAACTCACATCAAATATTTCTTCTAGCCTTTCATCTTTTTTACAGAATATTTTTACACTTTTGAGGTTTAGTCTCACAAATGCGAGAATTTAGGATAATTTCTGAGAACAAACCTCGAACACAAGAAAAACAGTGTCCCAAGAGAGTCAGTGTTGATGGGTATGGGGATTTGGCTGGCGAGAGCTTCTGCACAGCAGTTTGGAAGCATTATTACAGATACTAGTTACAACTTCAGCGCTTCATGTGATCTATTTCTTTTTTTAAAATTGAAAATTCACAAACAAGTTACATTTAGCTTTTTTTTATTTTAATTTGGCACTCAAAGTTTCCCATTATATTGAAACTCATGTTACAACTAATGCTTTTACCAATCATTTTGCCAATAACTTACTACCCTCCGTTTTATCTGTTATCTTTTATTCTTTGTATTGTTTGGAATTTTTGTTTTAAAGATTTATTTATTTGTGCATACAGAACTGGGGTACAGGCCAGAGGCTCAGGGGTGGCGAGAGGCTTCACCAGAGACAGAGTGGGGAGCAGAACAGGCAGATCGACGGAGGGGATCAGCGGGCAGGTGAGGAGAGGTCTGCCATACCATGTGGTCACGTCCGGGGCAGGCGGGAATCGAACTCATGCAGAAGTAGTTTTAGATTCTCAGTGCTGTGTTTTAACCCGCTGCGCTACCAGGGAGGGCCCTGTATTGGTTGGAAATTTTTAATGAAAAAAAAGTCTAAGTTATAATCTTTGTTTTTTTCTTTTTAAAAAAAGATTTATTTATTTATGCATACAGAACTGGGGTGCAAGGGCAGTGAGAGGATTCACCAGAGACAAAGTGGGGAACAAAACAGACAGATCGACAAAGACATTGCTGAGGGGAGCAGTGGGCAGGTCGCCATGCCATGTTCACCTCCAGGGCTGGGGATCGAACTCACACTGAAGCGGTTGCAGCTCGCTTAGAGTACTGTGTCCTTAACCGCTGTGTCATCAGGGAGGGCAGCTTTTTGCTTTATTTTCTTAAACATCAGTTCACTTTATCTTCTAATACTCTCACCACACTGAGGCTACTGTTTTGTCTTTAAGTTCTCTTTAGCCTCACTCTTCCTATTTTTTTCCATATAATTTCAGATGCTACTCCATAGATTCTATTTCCCCTTTCTTCTTGGTTTACACTTATCTTCATGGCTGAGTTATCTCAAATATCCAGTAACAATCTGCTGCTCACTTCTCTTAGAAAATGAGGCATTGATACACAGTCTTACAACTGGTAGGCCTCATCTAAGACTATTTAAAGGATGCAATTGGCCTTTTAAAGGGAGGAAATTTTAACTGAGTATCTAAGGTTACTTTTCTCATATTAGTTATTTTGCCATCCTCTACTTGGAAAGTCTAGCTGGAGAAGGATTTGTTCATTTCATATGTCAGTAGGAAGTCTATCACTTCATCTCCTGATTTTTACCAGTTCAGTGTTCTCCTATCTCCAGTGATGGCTTGGTAATCAGATATCCTTCAGGTCTTCTTCTAGGGGAGCAATGGTTACTGGGCTATATGGGTGATGGGTGAGCCAGGTGACCTCCAGAGCTAATTATTCCATGACCCACCCTGTCTCTCACTTTCACTTTTACAGGCACTGTGTATATGTGTTCGCATGTATGTGTGTGTGTGTGTGTTTTATTCCAGAGATTTCCTAGGGTTTTTTTGTGAGAAATCTTACTCCTTATTCCTCATTATAAAGTTTATTCCTTATTATAAGTTTACACAATCCTAGAATCAGACACCAAAATGAAATTAAACGTGTTTTTTTTTTTTTTTTGTGGGGGTGACCTATGGAGAGGAAGGTGGATAGGCTGAAAGTCATCAGACTATAATGGGATGCTAAACCTGGATGAAGAAGAAAGTCAGGACAGTTGGGCGGAAGCATCCTAGATACTATGCATCCTAGCAGCAGTTTATTTTAAAAAAAAAGTCATTGGGGCATCCATGTGTCAAAATTAGCTGTTAAAGGAGTCCTGTTTTTCCCAGAATATTGGACCTGCCTTCTTTTTTTAAAAATAAGAGATTAAATATGTGTGTGTGTGTGTGTGGGTATGTGTGTGTGTGTGTGTGTGTGTGGACTCTCCAGCAGCATCAAAGAATTAGTCCATCTTTCTAATACCTAGCTTTCTACAGTGGCTTCCTGATAATGGCTACTAACATACTTTACTAGAGGCAGCTGTAAGCAAAACAACTATCATGTGACTGCATTTCCATATCGCTGCTAAGGCAAACTGCCCCCCCCCCTTTTTTTTTTTCTAGCACGGGCAGGAAAAAAATATCAAACAATCTGTTAATGAGCATTTGGTGAAGTGTAATGAATACAGTCTAATTCACTAATTGAGGCTCATTCCACAACTCTCCACTAATAAGCATCTTAATGTGCTTAACTGCAAGTGTCCAAAATAGTTATTGAGATGTGTGGAAATTTCCCATTCTGGATGTGAAAATTTTGATAATGTTGCAGTTTGATTAATTGAGTGAAAATGTTTCATTAACAAAGAAGGAAATATAAAAGCAGGATATCATACAATTACATTGACTAAAATGAACTAAATGGCAAACAGCATTATTCAAAAAAAAAAAAACATTTCTTGAGATAAGTTTCACTGCAATGGGACACTGATTTCTGTTTCTCTGCGATGCCAAACAAATTTTCTAATTAACTTGTTTAAGGAAAATAACAAATATATTAGTCAATAATTGATCAATTAGAGGAGACACACTTTTTGGTTTTGATGAAGTGATTTTCTTCATATTAAGAATTCCTTTAGGCCCTCCCTGGTGGCGCAGCGGGTTAAAGCGCAGCACTAAGAAGCTAAAGCCACTTCCAAGTGAGTTC
>NW_004567129.1:21464813-21477097 GCF_000260355.1 Condylura cristata | reverse complement strand
AAAAAAAATAAAAACATTACACCTGGAAAAGCAGCATACTCTCTTTTCAAAGCAAAAGTAAAATTTGAGCAAGTTCACACATTGAGTCATGTGCTGTAGCTAAACAATGAGGCCGGTGCCATCAGCATTTTCCTGGGCTGCCCTGGAAATCCCACTTTGAGGACTTACATGTACTGCATTCTGTGACATCGCTCACCTCTACCCAAAGTGCAAGGAATAGTCTCCTCCCAACAGATCCATGACATACACTGTGATGCTTTAAGGACAAAGAATTGGATTAGTGTAAACCACAAATGTTACCATCCAATGGTGGTGAATGCAGCTACATCTTTTTGAATTAATTTTGTTGTGATTTAAAAAAAAAATATATGGGTATTTTTTATACCAACTCAGTCCTTGGCAAGAACTAAGGAAAACTGTTTCTAACTTATTTCCTGTTCCATCTACCCCGGGATTTTGCCCTTAAGTTTAGTCCGAATACCCCACTTATCAGCTCTATGACTGAAGTCTAGATATCACAAAATTTCAAAATCGTTTATATTTTGGGGTCAGTCTTCCTAAAAGGATCAGACAGACTTTTCTCAAAGTAGGTCTCGTCCAGAGTATCACCTTGAAATGAACTAAGGATCTGAGGAGACCCCTTGAGCCTCAGGAAGTCTAATACCATTACGTACGGAACATGGATTATTCTATGAGCAATGTTTTTTGTCATCTACCCTTTTTCCATAATCAAAGAAGCAGTCACTGTCCCCACCCTTTTATCACCTAGAAAAATGTATCTTGTGGCGGAGGAGTGGGAAGCTGTTTATCTGGAGGTTGATTTATCCATGAACATGTCTTCACTAAGAATGTCATCCTTACAAATGAAGTCACCCTTATCTGACAGAATCAAACCAACCACAGCGCCTTATGGAACAGTCATCACTGAAGCACAAACTAGATTCTGAGCTTCCTGGTAGCTCAAGTGAAACTGGAAATAAGATTAACACAGTACTCCTTTTCCACAAAGAGAAAATACCAGCTGAGGGAAGGCTGGGCTTTCCCAGGATTTCTCTCTCAAGCTAAGTGTTCACACGTATATTTTAAAAGGATGTGAAGGCACGGATGTTCCTTAGAGGGGAGACTTCCACACAGCAACACAAGAGTCATTAAAAGCAAGAATCAGGCCCTCCCTGGTGGCACAGCGGGTTAAAGCACAGTACAAAGAAGCTTAAACCACTTCAGCATGAGTTCTATTCCCGCCTGCCCCGGAGGTGACCACATGGCGCGGCAGACCTCTCCTGACCCGCCCGCTGCTCCCCTCAGCAGTGTACTTCGTTGTTCTGCCTGTTCTGCCTCTGGTGAATCCTCTCACCCTCCGCATCTCTGCCTCTGGTGAATCCTCTCACCCTCCTCATCTCTAACCTGTACCCCAGTTCTGTGCGAATAAATAAATAAATCTTTAAAAAAAAAAGCAAGAATCAAGGGACTGTGGTGATGGAGCAGGGGTGAATCGGTGGTGGAAATCTCATGGGGAAAATCATACATTGTACAAAAATGTAATGACTACATTTATTTATTTACAAAAAGCAAGGATCAGGAAGCATTAGATCATCTGGCAATTTCTTACATTTGTGGGGTTTTGTCTCCTACTCTTCCTTAAGGTTAAGATATACTTTACTTAAACAGAAAGGGCCACGAACTAAACTGTGGTCACCAAAGGACTGTAAGTTGAAGTGCTCATCTCTCCAGTCAGATTAATGGGAAGAAAAGCTTCAGAAAATTAGTTACACAAGAGGAAAAGAAGTCATTTTTCTTCACTAATAACCCATCTGGCACATTCATCCATGTCCTACAGAATGGATAAAACGAGTAGTGCTTTGTGTGAAAATACCTGAGGACCCACCGAATTTTCAATTTGGGGGCCTCACTATCGCTGTTGTTGGAATTAAGACTGAACGCTAAAGTATCAGCTCTAGAGTTGGGGGTTTTATTGGTAAGCACTTTCTGCAGGTATTTGACCCTACAGATTTTTCAGAGCAATTTCACTGTTTTCCTGTGAGTAGAAAACAAGACATTTAGGGTTTCTGGAAGAGGTAAGGGTAGTAACTATGGCTAAATGAACTCTTTATAGGGGTCTATTATAATGCTGTGGGTTTGTCATCCCTTAGCTAGCTTATTTTTATGCCTACTTAGCAGATGCAGAGACTGTGACTCCAAGTGGTTAATAAACTCACCTGAAGCCCTAAGGGAAAGAGAAAGGTTTCAGTCCTAAGTATGTGACTCTAGAGACTGTAGTCTAAACCACACATTCTTTTCAAGGAATGGTTTCAGAGTGTAGTCTCAGAATTAGCCTCAGCAGCACTATCTTGACTTCTGTTAGGAATGCAAATTCTCGGGCCCAAAAGCAGTTGTACTGAGTCAGAAACTCTAGGGGAAGAGCCCAACGATCTAATTCAAGATGCCTCCGGTTGCTTCTGACGGAGGCTCACGTCTGAGAACCACTGTTCCGCAGTGTCTTTGTTTACTTTAGGACTGCATCCTGGAGCGCTCAGAAGTCCACACACAGGATTACCCATCCTCTCTAAGGAGGTCTCTCCATCCCAGTTAGAGCCCGCTTGATGTGGCTTGTTGAGAAAATCCCATTTCACCAATAAAAAATAATGATCTCTAACTTATGTAATGACTCCTATCAATCATGCTAACAATCTCTGAGAAAGGTTATCTTGGTAATTTATCTGTATCAGCTGCTTCTCACTGTGACCCAGACATTTAGAGATGCAGTTGCAAATGTGAGATTAGAACAATTTGGAGAAGAGTGATTACTAAGGGAATGCCGTTGTACACCCAGTTGGGGATCAGGAAGCAGGGTCATTTGTTGCAAAATACGGCCAAGAATTGTTTGCAGCAGGAAAAAGTTACCTGAAATATCCTACAGCACAAAATACCATCCTAATGTCTAAGAGCAACAGAGCACTTCTGGGCTTCAGGCATTCCATTTATACAGCACATAGGAGTATAAATTAATATGATTCTCAAGGAGCCTAAGTACCTGCCAGTATATTTGTGATCACATAAGTAGCGGTTTATGGTAAGAACACTCTATCAGAACTAGAGAGTACAATCCCAAGTTCACAATGGCTTCCTTGTCAACACATTTTGGATCTGGTGGAAAGATGAAGGGTATGAACAGAGAATTTTTAGTTACTGTCATATAGTAAAGTCTGAAAACTTTCACACTCACTGCTTATGCACCTAGAAAATTAGAGTTGTGATTTTCTACTGTAGATTCAGATTATGTTAAACATTTATAGAACACAGACTTCAAATCTGCTCTCTTTATCTTCTCTATATTCCTTGCCTGGCTACTAAGATCAGGCACTAAATATTTCTATAATTTTATCATTAAGTATTTTATGTGTGTATACATATGCATATATATACATATATATGTATGTATAACTACACACTAAAATCTCTCAATTGTAAACTCACAGTAGTAAAATATTTGATTGTCAAAGAAAACAGAGTCTCAGAATGAAAAACAGCTGAAAAGACATCCACCTAACACTGTGATTTATATATGTATATGTATATGAATACACACACATTTACACATACACACACATATTTAAGATTTATTTATTTATACTGACAGCATTGGGGTACAGGTCAGAGGCAGGTGACGGGAGGATTCACCAGAGACAGAATGGGGAGCAGAACAGGCAGATCAATGAAGTACACTGCTGAGGGGAGCAGGGGGTGGGTCAGGAGAGGTCTGCCACGCCATGTGGGTAACCTCTGGGACTGGAAACTGAACTTGTGCTGAAGTGGCTTTAGCGTCTCAGGGAGGGCCCGGTCTTCACTAAAACTTTCACTTTCTTTAGTTTGAAAACTCTGAGGGGATTTCATCATTCCTAAGATGTATCCTACATACCAGAGCTCAAGGGCTCTTACTACCAAAAACAGAAATGATATTATCACGATTTCTCATGATCAGTTCAACAAAATCAGTGTTAGGTGGATGTCTTTTCAGCTGTTTTTCATTCTGAGATTCTGTTTTCTTTGACAATCAAATATTTTACTTTACTGCTGTGAGTTTACAATTGAGAGATTTTAGTGTGTAGTTATACATTGGGAACATGAAGATATGTTATTTCCTAAACAATTTTATTTAAGTGTTTAACATTCAGTGCTAACCACTGCTTAGAATATTATATTGGTGTCTGTAAAATGGTGATTTCAATCTACTCATCTCTTTATCTATACATCTATAGATCAATTGATGATCCATGCATCCATCCCCCCACCCACCCACCTATAATTCTATATATAAAGACTAGATGGTATTCTTATCCCTCAAATAAGTTTTCTCCATTTCATCCTCACTTGTTTTCCCTCCCTCCCTTTATTTTCTCCTTTTCTCTCTGCCTCCTTTCTTCTTTCATTCCTCCTCTATGTTTTTAAGAGAATTTTAAAATGTAGGTTAATATAGGTTAAATCACCTTGCCTAATTCATTTCAGCGCTTTCACTGCCAAACCTGGGAACAGTTTCTCTGCCTTCTTTATGTGGGTGATGACTACAATATCTAAGATAGCTATTGCAGGGAATTTTTTTTATTAGTTTATTTTTACATATTTTTTGTGCCATCCCCTTGGGTTTCCCATCACCAAATCACCCTATGCCATCACCAGAGTCCAGTGCACTTCCCTCCCCCTACTGTTTTTGATCCTATTTCCCGCTCCATCCCCATAAAATGGTTCTGCTATATAGCTGTTCATTATTATTATTATTTTCTTCCCTGTTCCATTATATTCCTGCTATAAGAGAAATCATCGGGTATTTTTCCTTTTCTTTCTGGCTTATTTCATTAAGCATGATCTTTTCCAGCTCCATCCATGCCGCTGTAAAAGACATGTGTTTCTTTTTTCTTTCTTTTTGGTTGCTGAGTAATATTCCATGGTATATATGTACCACATCTTTTTAATCCAGTCATCTACTTTTGGGCATTTGGGCTGTTTCTATGTCTTTCCAATTGTGAATAAAGCAGCAATACACATGGGCGTGCAGGTATCTTTTTCAATCAGTGTTTTTGTGTCTTTTGGGTAGATACTTAGTAGTGGGATTGCTGGGTCATAGGGAAGCTCCATGTTTAGCAGTTTGAGGAAACTGCAGGGAATTTTAACCTTCACAGTATCCTTATTTTTCTTGATCTTCCCAGATTTGGCATCCTTTCCTCTGACAGTGAGTAGAAAGTTCTCTATTTCCTTGCATTTGCAATACGTGGCTATAAAATATGCCACAAAGCGTGCTGCCCAGGGAGCATAAGTGGGGGCAGGGTGGAGGGGTCATCACTAAAACTTGTTGCTGAGCAGTAGGTCTCCCTAGAGGAAATGGAGCACTTGTGAGAAATGATTTTGAATATTATTGTCTCAGAATCAGTATTGTCAATATATTGTTATCAAAGTATCAGATTTGGGGATTTGGAAAATAGCTTCTTCAAGCTGAATTTGTGTCCATCTATTTGCTAACAGATTGAGTTGGAGTTGTTTGTTCTTTCTGGTCTCCCGTGGATTTTTTTAAAGATTTATTTATTTATTCATACAGAACTGGTGTACAGGCCAGAGGTACTGGGGTGGTGAGAGTCTTCACCAGAGACAGAGTGGGGAGCAGAACAGGCAGATCGACGAAGTACACTGCTGAGGGGAGCAGCAGGCGGGTTAGGAAAGGTCTGCTGTGCCATGTGGGTCACCTCCGGGTCTGGGAATCTAACGCTCACTGAAGAGGGTGCCGCTAGCTTGCAGTGCTGCATCCTAACCTGTTGCGCCACCAGGGAGGTCCCTGTTTTTCCCTTTTTTTTCTTTTTTTTTTTGAGAATATGACACAAGGTTTGGAATTTCGAATATGACAGTGAACAGGAGAGGTATGACCTCGCACAGAGATCTGCACAGAGATTGCTCAGTGGCATAGGTTGAAGGAGAAAGTCAATAACTGTTTCTTTTTCCCAGTAAAATGCGTAATGGTACAAAAAAAGGTAGTCTGTATGATCAGGGGAAAATGAAGCTATTCATAGGGAGAGGAGAATCCTACTAGTTACCTAGAATATATAAATATATTAAGAATATAAATTGAGGCCAAAGTGTACACTAAAGTAGTAAGGTTAGAGGCCTTTGGTTCTTATAGAGATACACAGCTAACTTAACCACCATATGAGGGTGGAAGGAACTGCAAATCTTCTCTAAGGTGCACTAGCTAAATTACTAATCAAAACAAAATGACAAACACAACAAAACCGTTGTTGGCTTTTGCACTACATTTGAGGATTTGAGGTAAAAACAGAAAGTGGATCATAAATATATGTATTGGTTGTCCCTCCCTGGTAGCGCAGCGGGTTAAAGCGCAGCACTGCAAGCTGGCCACAGCAGCTTCAGTGAAATTTCAAGCTCCGCCCGGAAGTTGGATCCAAATAGCGCAGAGACCTCTTCTGATTCACCAACAGCTCCCCTCAGCAGGGTTCCTCATCAATCTGTTTCTTCTACACCCCACTCTGTCTCTGGTGAATCCTCTTACCTGGCCTGCACCCCAGTTCTGTATGCATAAACAAGTAAAATCTTTAAAAAATGTAAAAAAAAAAATTAAAAAACTGTGTCGTTTAAAAGCAACACCATAATAAAAACTTAAAGGCTGTGGTGTTAGCTGAAATGATAGACAGAAGGCAGAAATTCTGTTGAGATTCTGAAGAACAATGAGGGAAATATTACGAGAGATTGGAGGAAAAGAAGACACTGGTTAAGTGGTTAAGTGGTGGCAGAATATTGGCAAAAATGGTGCAGGAAGAAATGTGGAAAGCAAAAGGATACTTAATTGACTCAAAGATTTGGGTGGGAAATTTGTAGGCAAAACATTAAATAATGGCAGTTAGCATCTTCAAGTTTGCTACGCTAAAATATGACAAAATAAATTTGAACTCAAGAAACTGTTGGAAATTTTTTTTTTTGAATAATGTAGAGGAATCAGAAAGCAGTAAGAGCTGACTTAGCTCTAAAATAAAACATCTTTTTAGACCCAGCAAAAGATTCATAAAATTCAAAAATGTAGTTGAGAGAAATTGTTCTGGGCATCCCATTGCATGGATTGAAGATGTGAGGAAAGACAGCAACTTGGATTTCTGCAACCAGGTGAAAAATAACAGAAAGAGAACCAAATAATCAGTTGGTGGTCAGTTCTTGGGGTTCAAACATATGGGTCCAGTAACTCAGCCAGTTCCAGACATTTGACTCACCCTAGTTGAGCACCCACTCAGTGCAGCATAGATGAGCTCCCCTGCCTCCTCAACCCAACTTTAGTGTTCTGCCTAGAAACCACAAACTCATGAGCATACTAAAATGATTTTTATGCCACTAAGTTTCAAGGAAATTTAAAATGCAACAAAAAATAATACATTCATCTTAAATATCATCAGGTAGGTATTGCTGTATGGGATGGTTAATTTAATGCATTAACTCAGCTGGGTCAATGGATGCTCAAAGAGCAGGTTAAAAGCCATTTCTGGGTATGTATGGAGGGTGTTTCTGGAAGACATTAGCATCTGAATTGGTGAGTGGAGTAAAGCCTCATCTAAAGCAGGTCTGAATCTAGTCTAAAGCAGGTCTGAGTAAAGGTGGTCTGACTTAGAAAACTAGGACTTCTACCTTCTGCCTGGGTGAGCCTGGTTCTCAGATCTTAGGACCAAGGTGAAAGAGACATCATCCATTCTCTTCCTTCAGGTCTGCAAAATATACCCGTCTTTACAGCCTCCATAATTACATGCAATATCTATCCTATTCTGTTTCTGTGAAGCCTTAGTGTACTTTATGAGCCTAGAAACCTAGAGGCAGATTAGACTAGAGATATAGATGTGGAATTCCTCAAGGCATAAATAATAATTGTACCAATGAAAGAGGATGAAACAACTGAGGGATTGTAAGTGAAAGTGAATAGAAATGATAGTAGAGGTGACCAGAAGAAATGGACAAGGAAATAGTTATACACAAACATTTTACCTACTCTACTAGAAAGATTCATAGATTGCTTCTGGAAGGAAGGGGCAATTTCTTATCTTGGCTGGGCAGGTCACAGATGACTGTGAAGAGAAATTAGGCTTGCATATAATTTGAGAGGTTGAGTGAGCATTTGCCAGATCAAATGGCAAAGAGAAATCAAACAGCAAGTCCAGGGGGATAATGTAGAAAAGAAGTTGACTGTGTACGAAGCTCTATACTTCCCCTTAAATGATCTAGAATTTTCACTAGAAGCAGGTAGCTCCGTAACAAGAGTTCCAAGGTGCATGTCTTGTGACTTAATTCTTAGCTGTGGGGAAGTGAGTTTAATTGCTGTTTGCGTGTCACTTCTTTGTCAGAATAGTAAGAAATATGTTTTTAGGCCATTCGCTCTGTCTTGGTTAGAAGAGAAATCTGAGCGTGTGGGGAGGAGTGAGCCTGGGATCTAAATCACCATGTGGAGACAAGTCATCTGGTGATAAGGAATATCCTCCTTTTACTGTTTCACGAATAAAAAATAAAATTCTATTTTGTTAAGCTAGTGAAATTTTATGATTTGTAACAGCACCTGACAGTATATTCTTTGCAGTTGTACTAAACATTTTAGTATTATTTGGGATATTAAAAAAAAAAAAACATGGAGAAGAGGGATTGAGAATTAGCAAGGATCAGATGTAGAAGATTTCATATGTTCCTAATTGAATTTAACACATTTTCTTAAAGACAAGTAGTAGTAAAATGGCATCTTCAACTTCTCTTTTAAGATATAAGCGCAAAAAATCATTTGTCTCTGATCCAAATTCACCACCCCCATTAACACCGAATATCATTGTAACTGGAGTCTTTCTGCATGAATTTGCAACCCATGTCTTTGTCATTTTCATCTCGGTCTATTTCTATTATCCTTTTGCAGAATGTGCACAGTGCCAGAGAGTGAGAGAAAAGTATCATTTTAAAAATGCAAGGAAAATGAACTTTTATTAACCCTCCCTCCCACCCCCCAACACACACACACACAAGCTTATGTGCTGCTAAAGTTGGATCTGTTGGTATCCAACTGGGAATGGTATAATAATAATAGCACCTCCCCTCCTCCCCATGAACTTATTACCTGTGTGTCTCATACTGTGAAGACAAAAGTAATGAGTGAAATGTAACCATTTGAAACCTCCATTGTGTATGTGACCATAAGTGTAAAGGAAGAAGGGAGAAGACCTTCAAGCTTCTTAGCTATACTGTCTTACAATGGGACACATCACATAACTACTTCTTGTTGAACCGTAATTAGAACAGAGCCACCTTTATAAACATGAATACCAGGGAAACTAATTAGGCACTGACAATAAGCAAATATTATTCTCTTAATTAGATCTTCTTCTATTGGAAATCCTGCTTTGTTCCTGCTACTCCAGTGTGAATGACATTTGAATCATAACAGTGTCTCACAGAATGGTCTTTCAGGGATGAAAGAGACAAGGGTAATGTCACAGTCAATGAATGCCTTTTCAAATCTTCGCTAATCTGAAGTCAATGAAATGCAGTCCCCCAAACAGCTGCTTTTGCTGATTTGTATATCCGCATAATTAGAGTGAAAGTGTTCAGTCTGCACATTTTTCGTATTCATATATTTTGATAGTTCTTTTGTCATGTATTATTTTTACATAGCTGTTTAGCAGCTTGTAGTTGGGACTGCTCAACATTGGATTAGGCTGATGGATCTAGAGGGCGAATGCAATTTGATGGTTTATCCATTCTGACCCTCTCCCATCCTTACCCATCTCTGCTCCCTGTCTTTTCGACTTGTTCTCTTTCTTTCTGTTATTTCTACTTGGCATATACATTTTAAAAGAAATGAGAGAGGAAAAAGTTCGGCCGAGGTCATATTTTGTGTGAGCTGCAGCAGTGGAGAAAACACGGGACTATATCTTTATCAAGAGAATTTGTTCGCAAGAAATCTTCTTCTAACCCTTGCAACAGCCTCTGGGACATGTGCTCTGTGGCAATAAATGTGTGAGTGCAATGGCCATGTCCCTTGAATAATAAACACACACTTCATTATGGGAACAGAAGGCAGAATTATGCTACCCATTCTGATTAAAATTTGATCAAACAGGCATGTTATTAACAAGCGGCTGAGGTCCTGTATGAGAGAAATGAAGATAAATACTGTCAAGACAATATTTGCTATCTTCAAGGATAATATAAATGCCAGTTTTCTCTTAATACTCAAACTTTGGCGACTAAGTTTTGTATTCATTTATACTTGTGGATCAGATCTCCACCAAAACATGTAATAATGATATTGTAAAATTCACAAGCAGTTTCCACCTGTGCTTCACCTTAAGAGTATTTGGTTTCCTTCAACAAGCACACAGTTAGCAAGTTCCAATGCTGGACATCATGTAAATCTGTGAGTCAGCTAAAGCTAACAGTTGCCTAGGAAAATGTGAAAAAATGTATTATTATTAAATTTGGTGATGTGCAGTTATCACTGAATCTGTTACAACAAATTCTAGGTCGTGGTATTAAAGATAAATGACATAGTGTTAAAATATCAGGTGGATTTCCTGGAATGGAGGAAATTCATCAATAGCTTAAAAAAAATAGACATCTTTGTAGTGCCTGATACAAACTTATGTAAAATACAGTAAATACAAACTATTGGTGTTTTTGTATCATAATTTAGACCTAACAATGTTAAGTTCTTACAGTTCATCCTAAGAGCTACACTCCAAGAGCTGATAATTTAATGAAATTTAAAGTGGTATTTATAAATGGATTGATAACACTAATGGTGACACATGTTAGAATGTTTTCTTGGAACGTAGGGATGAGGTAAATTAAATTTATTTGGGGTGAGGTTGCATTTGGGAAATTTAAAAAAAAAATGGGGGGGGCTTTCAATGGGATACATAATCTGTGAGAAGGAGAGAAGGAGGAAGGTAGAGAAAGTTCCAGAAATGACAAATGCCTGCTATCCTTTTAGGTGGGAATGCTTCAGTTATTTCCATGGCCAGTATTTTCTTCAAAAACACAAAGAATACATGTTATACAAAGGGACTTGTGGGTTACTAGAGTTTGACTTTTGAGTAGGGCAGGGTGCATTCCAAAAAGTAACCAAAAATACTGGGTTCCAATACTGCTGACCTCACACCCTCTCATTTTGCATTCAGGCATTTTCTTAACCTAAGGATGTCTCTTAATCACTAAAGTATGGATCACTATAGATCCCATCCAAAGCTGTTGTATGAATTAAATGAGTTCCTCTATTAAAAATTCTTAATTGAGGCCCTCCCTGGTGGCGCAGCGGGTTAAAACACAGCACTAAGAAGCTAAAGCCACTTCCTCATGAGTTCGCCCCCCGCCTGCCCCGGAGGTGACCACATGGCGTGGCAGACCTCTCCTGACCCGCCCGCTGCTCCCCTTGGCAGTGTACTTCGTCCATCTGCCTGTTCTGCTCCCCACTCTGTCTCTGGTGAATCCTCTCACCCTCCGCATCTCTGGCTTGTACCCCAGTTCTGTATGAATAAATAAATAAATCTTTAAAAAAAAAATTCTTAATTGAGTGCCTCGAGTAGACACAATCCTGAAACTAGGCCTTTCTTCTCTGTCTCAGCACAGTGAAGAGTGTTAAGTCCATTTCCCTTTGAGATTGAGACATGCAATTTTACAGGCAATATACAAGTATTACTTCGTTTAGTACTGACATTATCCTTATCATGTTTTTGGTGTGCTTAAGGTTTTTCTTTTTCTTTTTTTAAGGTTTATTTATTTATGCATACACGATTTTGGGTATAGGCCAGAGATATGGGGGGGGGGCGGTGAGAGGACTCAGCAGAGACAGAGTGGGGAGCAGAACAGGCATTTTGCCTGAAAAGCACTGCTGAGGCAAGCAACAAGTGAGACAGGAGAGGCCTGCTGCACCATGTGGGTCAGCTCCCTGGCTGGGGATCGAACTTATGTTGCAGTGGCTGGAGATAGTTTCGTAGTGCTGTGCTTTAACCCCTTGCACCATTAGAGAGGCCCCATGTGTGCTTAAGTTTTCTTTCTCTTTCTTGATCTTTCTGTAGTTTTTTTTTTTTTTTTTTAAAGATTTATTTATGCATACAGAACTGGGGTACAGGCCAGAGGCTCAGGGACAGTGAGAGGATTCACCAGAGACAGAGTGGAGAGCAGAACAGGCAGATGGACGAAGTACACTGCTGAGGGGAGCAGCGGGCGGGCCAGGAGAGGTCTGCCACGCCATGTGGTCTCCTCCGGGGCAG
>NW_004567129.1:21451218-21464713 GCF_000260355.1 Condylura cristata | reverse complement strand
AGAGGTCTGCCACGCCATGTGGTCTCCTCCGGGGCAGGCGGGAATCGAACTCATGCGGAAGTGGCTTTAGCTTCTCAGTGCAGTGCTTTAACCCGCCACCAGGGAGGGCCATCTTTCTGTAGTGTTTGATGTTGAAAAATAACATTTTTCTATGACTTTCTAATGGTGGTGTGAAGAGCAGAAAATATTTGGGGGTTCTTCATTCAAACTGCGAATAAAGTAGCTTCATTTATGATCATTCTCATGCTCCATTTACCCCTTTAAGTGGGTGTATTGTCTTTCTAATCCTTAAACATCACCTAGATTCCTTAAAACATATGGAAAATTGATTTTCAAAGGCAGAGGACAGAAAGGAATGGATTATGACCGCCCTCATGTAATAGAGACAGAAGTCAGAAAAAGTTCCTCTTTTACACTAGCACAGCAACCTTTCCACAGAACATGTCTGATGTTTGTGGCAAATGGGAAGGCTGTGGTTATTAACAGTTAACTTTCCAGTGGAATAAACTGAAATAGTTTTGAAATTGTGAAGAGAAGAAAATAGAATCTGTTGATCACTGGGTGAGGAATCTCATATAAAGCTCACTCAAGATTTTAAGGGTACGGATGAGTTAATTTTAGAAAGGACCATAAAAAGTCTCAGAATAGGGGCCCTCCCTGGTGGGGCAGTGGGTTAAAGCATAGCACTAAGAAAGTAAAGCCACTTAAGCATGAGTTCGATCCCCACCTACCCCGGAAGTGACCCACTTGGAGCACCAGACCTCTCCTGACCCACCCGCTGCACTCCTCAGTAGTGTACTTCATTAGTCAGCCTGTTCTGCTCCCCACTCTGCCTCTGGCAAAGCCTCTTACCTGTGCACCTCTGGCCCATATCCCTGTTCTTGTATGCATACATAAATACATTTTTTAAAAAGTACAAAACACATGCAATTTACACCACTCGCATCATAAACAATAGGAGCAGACATTATTTTAAGTCCATACTCTTGCGGGAGAAAGAGTGAGAAGAAGTAATGAATCCTAAACACATCCCATGGATTATGAGCTACTCCAGAGAGGTGTATCTCTCCTGGTTGATACCCTCCATAGTTGAGAAAACCATAAAACATACTTATTATTTCCTTATTACCGTTAATAAGGAAAGAATTGGGATTTCTGTCTTGATCTATTGCCCAATGTTGGTGGATCAGACTTGTGTGTGTATGTGTGTGTGTGTGTGTGCGTGTGTGAAATATCATAAACAGTGCTTGCTCTCTCTCCTCTCTGTCAACAAATATTTACTCAGCCTCTACTCTTAAGACAAGCGTTTTCCTAGAATACGTACATGAGCACAAATACACCCAAGCCTTTATTTCTTAGGCACGCACACACTACTCGGGATGAGCCATCAGAAGACACATTAAGACTGATATGAAAACAAGGTGGCACAGAGGGCCAGGCCTGATGAACGTGGCACTTGCAGTGATTTTTGTGCTGGGTCTTGGAGGACAGTGTGAGTATTCCAACGACAAGGACGTTCCAGACAGAGGGAACACCAGCGTGGTAAGGGGTAACACACAGCCAAAACTGGCCTGGGAGACATAAGGTTGGGATATAAATGCTGCCTGTCTCCACTCTCTGCAGGCCTTCCCACTACCTCCTGCTGTTGTCATCTATTTCCTTGCTTTGCAATTCCCCTGCACTCCCAAACCTACTATTACGTTCCATTCCCCCTCCTCCACCTCCTCACCTCATGTCCAAAACACATGGGTATCTGAGATAAGCGGGTGAGCAAGTTGCAAACTAGCAAGGGCAGGGGTGTCTACAGGAGCTGCAGAGAGGGGGAAGGGGACAGTGATAACAAGCCTAGGGGCCCGGAAACCCCGTGGTTGCCTTCCTTCACCTTGAAACCTTTCTTGCAGTTCCATAGCCAACATCGTGTTTTGCCAAGTGATTTTGACTGATAGCACCCTTTGTGCTGATTCGAAGGAAACACACAAAGCAGATCGTCAAGTTCCACACATGCGAGAATGAGAGAAAAAAAAAAAAAGATCGCAGATTATTTACAAAAGAAAAAGGAAATGCTAGACAGATCTGAACAGTCCTCCAATCAAGAGCTTAATTCATAGGCTCGCTGAAGCAATCACCACCAGGTGATGCTAATTAGCACGCACAGTTCACAGGTGTTACCCGCCAAGAGCCATAAGGAAATAATAAAATGCGGCTTCCATGTTGCTGTCTACACATCACCTACATATCCCCACCTAGGCTCTAGTAACTGTGCTGTACTTAATGTCTGATTTGTTAGATGTGAAAACCATTGTGGTTATCTGGAAAATGCTCTCTCTTTCCCAAATATAAATATTCCAAAAAGTATCCACCCATGCACCTCTCCATCCACCCATCCATAGAGAGACTTACATCAAGTAACTATCTAATGAGCTTCTGTTATGCACAGACACTGTGTCTAGAGTTAGGGTTATATGCCAGAAAACAAAAAGCTTGGTCTTGCTTTTATGAGCTGCTAGTCTATTAAGAGAGAAACACATCATTAGAAGTTGCATAATTAGGGGCTGTAGTTTTAATACCCTCACCACCACCACCACCACCCCCACACCAACAGGACATATGTAGGGTGGTATGAGGCTATGTAAACATGGAAATGGGTTTTATTCTCTGGCAGAACAAATGCCTTTCATACAGTAATAAGAAGTGAGGCTGAATCAAAAGATAAAATAGGCCAAGAATAGTGGGAATTTCAAACAAACAAACAAAAAAGGGGGAAAATTATACAGCAGTGAAAAATAACAAGAGGACAGGAAAGCTGCCTGAGTGCTATTCAGAGCAAGCAGGTCCTAAATGCTCATATGAGACTAGTGAGTAAAGGGTCTTAAAGACCTACTGAATATATCTGAACATTTCCCAAATTATTTAGAGATGTAATTCCAGGAGAACATATTTTAAAACAAGAACACATCATTAGATTAACAGAAGGCTGCTCATGTTTTTCTCTGGGCTATAAAACGAAGATGGTGGCCCTCTTACCACAAGGTGCTGACCCTCAAGCTCAGCCCCAACTCTAGCTCCCACAGTCTCTCCTCATCTCCCTCCCTGGACCAGTTCATCAACTTTTAGCCACCTATTCCTACAGACACGACAGTATAGAGAAAAGAAAGCCCTTAGTGTGATTTATCAAATACTTAGAGGAATAGCAAATGGGTCCATCTTTCCCTCCCTCAACCCCTCCCTTCCTTCCTTCCTATTATAGAGATGTACATATTTTTACAGTAAAATGCTATGTGGAACTAATCTTGAAACCCCTCTATTGTTCTAATCCCTTGCTTATTATTTCAAGTATAAAACTTAAAAATAAGCATGTCTAACACCTTTATTCCTTGAAAAAAAATTCCAAATCCAAATATTAGGGACAATATTTAGAAGAATATTGCTATTTTAGAGTGATGACTAAAGACGATTTTAGCTAGTAAATCTATGAAAATGCTTGAAGAGGAAAGAGGAGCAAGACAAGGATGCTTGTGACAAGGATCCCTTAAGGCTAACTGACAGCGAGGAAGACCCCATTGCAACTTTACACTCTGCTTTTCAGAGACTTTTGCTTTCTTCCCTGGTGTTCCCTGGCTGGAATGAAGCACTGAACGCACCTACATCACCAACAACCAAAAGAAGAATGGCCTACATCACAGCCTTCCCTTGACAGTCGGAGGGACCAAGGAAGAGATGAACAGCCCACAGAGCACAGGGGCCGTGCAGGCAAAGCTAGTTTTGGTAAAATATTTAATTTCTGGAGAGATTTCAAAGAGCTTCTAGATGTCCGTTGTATACGTCCACCTATGCATATTTTGAAGTGAATTCTTGTCATCAACTTGGTCAAGTTTTATCTAAATATGGAATTTATGGGTATCATGTTCCATTTGAATTTCAAAAAGTTTATGTTGACTGTTCAAATTTCTTTTATTTTTTGACTGTAAGCAAATATATATTTTTATTTTTTTAATTAAAGAGATGTATATATTTTTACAGTTGAATGATTTCTAGAACTTGTCTTAAAACCCTCTATTCTCATTGCTTGCTTATTACTGCGGGTGTAAAATTTAAAAATAAGCATTTCTAGCACTTTCATTCCTTGAGGAAAAAATCCAGATCAAAATATTAGGGACCAAAAAATTATTAGTCCTGCATAAGCATATTTATATATAAAACATTTTGTATATTAAATATATCTCACATTTTAATGTTCCTTTTTATACAGCCACAGTAATTACGTTTACTGTCTACAAGAAAAAGAAAAACATAAGCTCTAAATTTTTTTCATATAGGGTAAGCTCTGGCTCTTTTTACTCTTTGTTTAAAGATAGTGAGAATTTGCATCCAATAGAATTATCTTTTAGTCCAAGCCTGTTGACTTTGGGTTCAATCAACACACTGTTTCACCACTCTATCCTTTCTCCTTTGCCGTTAATCCCTCCCCTAAACGCTAAGCAAGAACTGATGTTCTCTGTCCCTCCTATTTTATACGTTTACTTTAAAGTGAAATATTTAAAAATAAAATTATCAAAAGGAGAAATCCAGAATGGAGACTGGTTTACTCAAAGTCTATCAAATTTGAGGCTTTAAACAGTTTTAGAACTGGAGACATTTCTCTCTGTCTCAGAGTCTATCAGAGAATGGGCATCTCTCCACTAAACATCTTCAGTCGGGTGAACCTAATTCCAGGTGTGATCACTAGATACGTGGACATTTGTCCATGAAATCTTAGTTTTGTAGGACAAGCATGGGGTTGAGGGTCAGAAACATGCATCAACACTATTTTGCACTAGCAAAATAGTAAAGAATAAGACTCTTAGTATTTTCATAAAATTCTATCCTGTGTCTGTGTATGTGTGTGCGTGTGTGTGTGTCTTTGCACACAAATGGAAGAGTGGGAGAGGCAAGGAGGGAAGGGGGGAGGAAGGAAAAAAGAAAGGAGAGCTGAGTGTCCATAGTTACCTTGCTTATTTTTTGTTGTTAGTTTAGTGGCTGTCATGTACAAAACTTAACTGGTAGTATAAAGCATTAGCAAATGGCCTTCCCTGGTGGCACAATGGGTTAGGACACAGAACTGCAAGCTGGTCGCAGCTACTTCAGTGCAAGTTCTATCCCAGGCCCGGGAGGTGACCCACCTGGTGGGGCAGACCTGTCCTGACCAACCCACTGCTCCCCTCAGCATTGTACTTCATCAATCTGCCTGTTCTGCTCCCCATTCTGTCTCTGGTGAATCCAATCACTGCCCCTCTACCTCTGGCCTGTACCCCAGTTCTGTATGCATAAATAAAGAAACCTTAATAAAAAGAAACAGCATTAGCAAATGGATGGCGCAATTAGCATTTTCTTAGAGGTTTCAAAGTTGTACACTTGATTCCTGGCTCCTCCAGTGAGTTTTACCTGAAAATTAGATGCTAAATTTCCAAGTTTTTCTAAGGGTTTTGTCAGCAGTCATGACTTAGAAAAGTTTTGTTTTTTTTTTTTTTTGGTTTTATAACAATAAATAATATTAAATCATATAGTTCTTCTCATTTCAGTAATATTTTACACTTGATTAGGAGGTCATGTCCATTATGCTAAATAACATGTCCCTAACATCTGACATTGTCTGAACTATAGGCAATTCGATACTTTAATATCACTTGTCAAGTTCAGAGCCCAAAGATATCAATATCCCAAGAGAGTCTAACCACAAGTTTCTTTTATTAAATTAATATTTATGGTGTCTTTCTATTTCTGGCTAATAATACTGGTTTCATCTCTATGGTAGTAAGCATAATATTTGAAATTAAGCTACTTTAAATATGAATCTATTAAACAGGGTGTTAAATAAGTATAATGTAACTCAAATCTAATGAAGGTCATTATGTTTGAAAACAAACAGATAATAGATTTATAGAGGAAAAGCAGTCTACATAATGAGAGATGAAAAAGAACAATGGACCTTTGGCCTTTACAAAACCTATCATACAAAGGAGGAAAATATTTTAGAAAAAAAAAAAAAAAAGCCAGTACCAGATGCAACACAATTAAACTGAACAGTCCCTGGTGTTTACAAGAAAATCCTCACTCACAATTACCCAAACAAATCTATTCACTTAGAAACCCAGAGGACTTTAAACCAAAGCACACATCTCTTTGGGGCCTCTTAAACTATTTTTATTGCTATCTAAATTTTATACACCCAGTAACTAGTAATACACATGAGCAAGACTTCAACAAGCAGTTCAGATGGTTCTTGCACTCTAACCACACTCCCATTCCATTTTCCTTGCTTTGATTTACTCTGGCAGCTCTTTGGGTAACCCTCATATACCACATGCTGTGTGAAATAACTAAGTTGGACCAAAAAGGGTCAATCCCACCCAGGTCCTCACAGATATTTGTATATTACAGTAGCATTTATTATTAAGTGTGAGGCATTCTCTGATTAAGAAAATCCATACTTAATCCTACTTAATTCAAGATCACTTAGTTCCTCCATTTGTCCATTGAATAGATTAGCGAACAAATTATGTATTTAACAAACATCAAGTATAATCTGTGGCCACTAGGTTGAGGGTCACTGGGATGACATGATAAAAGCTGAAAAAGGTAACCGATAGGTCCCTTTCAGAATTACAAATACAATACTGGGCTCCCCGGTGGCCTAAGGGTTAGGTCTTAGCATGAGTTCAATCCCCGGCCCCAGAGGTGACCCACATGGCATGGCAGAACTCTGCTGTCTCACCCTCTGCTCCCCTCAGCAGTGTATTTTGGTCAATCTGCCTGTGCTACTCCCCTGTCTAATGAATCCTCTTAAACTCGCCCTCCCACCCCCACCACACACACACCAAACACACACCTCTTGCCTCTACCCCAGGTCTTCTGGACAAAAATACATACATACATACATACATATGTACATACATAAATAAATACAATGCCATAGGCACAAAGGGGAAGTGGAGTTAATTTGCATCTTCTCAGCACATGCTACTTTCTGATGTCCAGCCCTGGAACTTCTTGGTTTGACTTCCCTCTCTGATGGCGAGGCCTTTCAACAGGTCTGAGTTAAGGCTTAGACTTTCATTGCTGGGTGAGATACACAATTGGTATCATCAAGGAGGTTCTTAGATATCAAAAATGGGCTTCTTCCTCCCCCAACTTCCTAGTATCAACCCTTTCTCTCTGGATCATTTCTATGTACAGATTTTGTTTAATTTTCTGTGAATGAGATCAAGGAAATCTGTTGATACATAATTCTTAATGTGTATAACAGGATCTCAAATATATAACAGGTTTGCAAAAATTGTAATAAGGTTCTTCTTCATTTCTGGTTACCTCCAGGATTGTATAACTACCTGAGATTACAGCCAACAGACTGTGTCATGTAGAAAATGGCATTAAGTTCTCTGGCTATCATTCTTGGTTTCTAAAAATAAGGTGAACTTCTGCTGTTCTTTGGCTTTGATTATAGCTTTCTGTTCCACATCAGCCATGGATTGCTACTGCTGTTGCAGTTCCTAACTCTTAATAGTTGTTGTCCCTGTTTTCTACCAAGACAAATACAGCCAACTTCTATGGAAGCTCCTGACCACCTGGGAGATTCTTTTCCATTTGAAAAAGAAAACAAAAACAAAAACAAAAAACATCCTAAACCCTACTCAAGTTGTGCTTTGAATACTTTCTACTGTTTTCCATTTTAGTTCTGATCAAATGAAAAACCAGTATGGGTACCTCGTTGGTGGCACAACGGATTAAAGAGAAGCACTATGAAGCTAATCACAGCCACCTCAGCACGAGTTCGATACCTGTCCCAGAGGTGACCCACATGGCAAAGCAAATCTCCTGTCTACTTTGTCTCTGGTGATTCCTATCACTAGGTGCACCTCTGGCCTGTACCTCAGTTCTGAATGCATAAATAAATAAACCTTAAAAAAAAAGTGTATGTATAATTATTTCACTAAAAGCAAAACTCCTTTATTGCCCAAAGTCTTGAAGGCTCCTAGGATGGCAGTGGGTCTGGAAGGTTCCTTTCCCTCCCTCACTGGCCTAGGGGATGATGACCTTTGAGAGAACTTTCAGTACCACCCATCCTGGTGTGTTAAGTATAATATGACCTTGGAAATGTGCATACTTGCTACATTTACCATTGCTATTTTCCTATTTTATTGCACCCACAATCATCACAATGCCTCAAGGGATGTTTGAGTGAAGAACTTAAAAACCGACATAATCCATAGAACACCATTCCAAAAAAAAAAAAAAAAAACAAGTCTAGTTAACTAAAGATATGTGGGAGGGAAAAAGTTATTTTTCTTTTAAAATCTGTGAGTGGGCCTCCCTGGTATCACAATTTAAAGCAAGTACTATGAAGCTATAAGCAGCCACTGCAGCATTGGTTCAATCCCCGGCCAGGGAGGTGACCCCCATGGCACGCAGACCTCTCCTGTCAGCTGTGTATTTCAGTAGATCCCCTTGTTCTGCTCCCCACTCTGTCTCTGGTGAATTCCCTCACCCCTTCAGTTTCCGCATGTTCCCCAGTTCTTGTATGCATAAATAAATAAATCTTTTAAAAAAAGAATTTTTGAGTGCATATTTGAATTTTCCATTAGACTTCCATGTTCCCTTTGTAAAATGTATATTTTGGAAACTTTAGAAGCAGAGTCTTCCACCACGCCACCCAGGCTCCAAGCCCCTGCCACACCCCACCAAATACACCAAGTTCACATGCCTGTGACCTGGGAAGTGTGTGGCTTTGCCGGCTCTGAATAGTGAAGTGTGAAGATGTTCACAGTCTCCAAGACAAGGGTGCTCTGAGATTCATGTAGAAAAGGTTGGGGACACAAACCCCCCAAAGAGGAAGAAAGACGGACTGAGCAATGTTTGGCTGAAAATCAGAACGTGTGCTTTTTTCCTGGCCACCCTATAAATTAAAATTTTCAGAAACTTGGGGATCCCCTGTGCTGGAATGTGGGGTATGCCTAACACCCACAGTCCCCTCTTGGGATACAACAGTGGGCACAAATGCTAGAGCCACGCAGAGCTGAGAATGGTTTTAATCAGAATTAGCTCATATGTTCCAGATTAAAAAAAAAGAAGAAAGAATTAGACATGGAACTGATTATCTCATCTTGGCACGTAGAAGGAAGAGAATGCCATCCTCCATATGTAAAGCAGGCACCAGACTTTATATTCAGAAATGGAGTGAGTGATAACACTTTTAGGATGTCAAGACAAAATAAGGGGTCCAGGGCCAGGGGGATAAAATGTATCATTTCACACTGGAATTGGTGACTCGAGGGCTTCATTGCCAAACCCCAGAATTGTTTTCGTTTCTGTATGCATTCATATTCTTTGCAAACTGAAAACTGATTTTCCATTTATTTCATCTTGTGGATCAGTTGGTCCATGACAATTAATTCCAATTTGGTAAGTTCTGCCTCCATCAGCCTAAAGTGTGGTGAGTTTTCCTTTATATGAAATCAAATGTTTCCTCCCTGAAAACACCTGCATCTCTACTCCCTCCTCCTCATCCTACTGCCACTAACTAGGTCAGGTCTTAGTACATTTGGCTTGGGTACACTTACTAGGTATTCACCCCCTTTTTTTTTAAGATTTATTTTTGTGTACAGAACTCAGGTACAGACCAGAGGTGCAGAGCAGGTGAGAGGATTCACCAGAGACAGAGTGGGGAGCAGAACAGGCAGACCCACGAAGTATACTGCTGAGGGGAGCAGCGGGCAGATCAGGAGAGGTCTGCCATGTGGACTCCTCCAGGGGCAGGCGGGATCGAACTCACGCTTAAGTGGCTTAAGCTTCTCAGTGCAGTGCTTTAACCTGCTGCACTACCAGGGAAGGCCTAATGAAGTACATTTTTGAGGGGAACAGCAGGAGAGACAGGAGAGGTCTGCCGCGCCATGTGGGTCACCTCCGGGCCGGGGATCGAACTCACTGCATTGGATGTGTGAGTCTCACAGTGTGCACCTCAACCCGTCGTGCCACCAGGGAGGGGCCTGTATCCCCCCCCCTTTTTTTTAAAGATTTATTTATTTATTCGTACAGAACTGGGGTACAGGCCAGAGATGCGGAGGGTGAGAGGATTCACCAGAGACAGAGCGGGAAGCAGAACAGGCAGATCGACGAAGTACACTGCTGAGGGGAGCAGCGGGCGGGTCAGGAGAGGTCTGCCGCGCCATGTGGTCACCTCCGGGGCAGGCGGGAATCGAACTCATGCGGAAGTGGCTTAGTTTCTTAGTGCTGTGCTTTAACCGGCTGCGCCACCAGGCAGGGCCTGTATTTCCCCCTTTTCATAAGATTCTTTCTCTTCATCACCAATGCTGTTTAACCCTTCTAAAATTCAACTACTCTTTTTCGCTAGCTAGGACCCTCAGTATAGCCCTGTTTTCTGTAGGAAAAAAAAAAAAACAGTCACTTTCTGGGTGACATTTAAAGCAGCATATGCCAACATCATTTTGCTTTTGCTTTTCTATGTTATGCAACACATAAAACAGTTATTAATATGTTTACCTACCTTTCCTGTTTGGTGGGCTATTTTATAAGATTATTTCCCATGTAGACTATTGTATTATATTATTTACATGAACACACACAAAAAAAGCTAAAGCTAAAGAGGAGAGGGAGGGCTTATAATGTATGAGCGTAAATGAGATATTTTAATATAAGTACCTAAAAACTCCCCGTGTTTATAAAATGTATTAAGATGCTCAGGTTTAGTCCATTTAAGATGTTCATTTTCAATGGCAAAGGAACAGAAGTCAGGGTTCTCAGAACAAGAGAAGGGACCTTGTTTATCTTCCTGCAAATTCCTTTTCCAAACTTGCTTTCTGCCTAGACAGTCAAATAATTCCCTGTATTTATAGGACACTTGTAAAGCACTTAAAACAGAACAGTATGTAAATTCACACTAAATAATGCATAATGCTTACAGGATCTGTTTCCCAACTTGCTGTAGCCATCATCACAGACAAGGAAAAGGAGAAGGACAGCTAGAAGTAAGAAGCAGCTGCTTGTTTTTTAAAAGCTGAGATAGAATAATGTGCATTTTTAATGTTGTAGACTTATCTGCCATAGCCCGAAGCTGTATTTATTTCACTTAACTGACATAAATTCATGTCTAGATAGAGGGCAAGTGAAAGTTTTAGAAGACTAATCAATTTAGTGTTTTTTTTTTTTAATGAAAATGTGGATTGGAACAATTTGCATATCCTAGTGAGATGTGCTGATCAGAATATGTCTTTGATACACAATTTGATAAGGGTTAACCAATCTGGAAAATCCTTAATAACGATTTTTTTTAAATTTATATATTTATGCATTCAGAACTGGGGTATAGGACTGAGGTGCAGGGTCAGTGAGAAGTTTTACCAGAGACAGAGTGTGGAGCAGAACAGGCAGACTGACTGAAAGGCACTGCTGAGGGGAGCTGTGGGGAGACTGGAGAGGGCTGCTGCACCCTGTGGATCAGCTCCCTGGCTGGGATCAAACATGCACTGAAGAGGCTGCAGCTATTCACAGTGCTGAACTTTAACCAGCTGCACCACAGAGGAGGGTCCAAGAACAATTCTTTGATGCAGTTGAAATGGGTTGTCTTACCCCTGGGGAGTGGTACTGACACCTTCCTAAACCATTAGGGTGCAGTTGTTTGTGGAGAATTTATTGCTTTATAGACTGTGCATGCTGGGGGGTCATGTTGACTAAAACAATGCACATACCTCATAAAGTTTTTATTTTACAGTGAGAGAGACATTTGGGGAACTATTGACTCATACCGATGTATTCAAATTAAGAGCAGTGCTTCACATGAGAATAAGGTCCTTTTATGTGAATAGATGACCATATCTGTTTGACAGTAGGGGTCAGAGAATGAATTTTCAAGGATATGAAACTTTGAGATTCACAAGGTTAACCTGCAGTTTGCATGGAGAATAGAGGAAATGAAAGAGAGCAAGGCTGGCTAGTAATGGAATTGTGGCCTCAGACTGGTTTGCTCTAAGTATGTTTACACACGCAGAGTAATCCACAGTATAATTAAATGAAAGATCTGGCAATGGGAAGATATTCCATAATTATCAGGTTGGGTCCAAAGTGATCACAAGGGCTCTTCTCAGAGGAGAGAGGAGGGTCAGGTCAGAAGAGAGGCAAAGTGACAGGAGAGCTGCGGGACCAGAGACACTGGTGACAGAGGTGGAGGCGACTGGTGAGACGCTGGGCTCCCAGGACTGAGGCTTCTCGCTTTGAAGTGGAGAGAACCATAAGCAAAGGAAAGCAGGCAGCCTCTAGAAGCTGAAACGTGCACCGGAAAGATTCTTCTCCAGACATCTCTGTAGAAATGCAGTCCTACAAATCACCTTGAATTTTAGGACTGCGGATCTCCAGAACAGTAGATAATAATATTCTGCTGCTTTAAGCTGACAGTTGTATACTAATCTGTTGCAGTGACAGTAAGAAACCAGTACAAATGGGCTCTAAAAGTAGGGAGAGTCAGGCAAAGGGGCCCTTTGTGATGAAAAAGAGCTGTGCATGTTTGAGGAATTAAAAGAGAGCAGGTATTGCTGAATCACATAAATCTAGCACCAAAGGGAAATAGAAGTTAAAACTGAATAAGACCTTAGAATAATCTAGTCCCAAACCGCTTAGTAATTAAGATAAAATATGGTGTACATAGGACCATGGACTCCACTGGGAATCTTCCAACATGTAAAAAATCCAAATTTAGTCTGAATGTAATGCATTAGCAATCCAGTCATTTACAAAATATTTCTTCACTGTCTGATTATAGTGTAGTGGATGAGGATACCTCCCTCCCTACAGAGTAAGCACCTAAAAGTCAGGAGCTGTATCTCATTCAACCTACATCTGGAACTAGCCAGAGAGACCTACAGCTTGTTAGTTGAGCAGTAGGTATGTCATCTGTTCAAGTTTCAGCATGGTGTGTTTTTGAAAGGTTCCTAAGGGAATGTGAACTTTCTATGAATATGGTTTGGCTGATAGGGAGTGTGGCTTCTGGGAGCCACATGAGAAAAAACAGTTGGCACATGCACTTAATCCACAGAATTTCTCTCCAAGGCATGGTCCATTACAAAATACCTGTATTTTTTTGGCCATCATTTTAATCCTTACTAGCCATATAGAGCTCTGTGATGTCAACTCCAGACTCTATTTTTCTTCCATTAGGAAGAAAAAATGTTGTTCACCTAACAAACTATAGGTCTCTCTGGTTAGTTCCAGATGTGGGTTGAATGAGATACAGCACCTGCTTTTTAGGTGCTTACATCGCAGGGGTGGAGGTGGAGATACACTGGACTTAAAACAGTTGTTAATAGTGATATCTGAAGAACAGTGTAATTTACCTAGAAGTCTGACAATAACGAACATTTTCTTTGTTGAGTGAATAAAATAATGAATGAGTGAGTGAATGTGTATGTGTGTGTGACAAAGTGTGTGTGTGTGTGTGTGTGTGTGTGTGTGT
>NW_004567129.1:21402695-21451118 GCF_000260355.1 Condylura cristata | reverse complement strand
AGTAGAAGGGGTGAAGAGGGGAGAGAAAGAAAGTTTACCAGACGTAAGTGAGAGTTGCTGTGGCTCGTTGCAATACAGGAGCATTGTATTAGGGAGACAGAAATAGCAGGTAAAATCTGTGTGTGAATGTGTATGTATGTGTGACAAAGTGTGTGTGTGTGTGTGTGTGTGTGTGTGTGTGTGTGTAGACTAGGTGAGGAGGAGAGAGTAGAAGGGGTGAAGAGGGGAGAGAAAGAAAGTTTACCAGACGTAAGTGAGAGTTGCTGTGGCTCGTTGCAATACAGGAGCATTGTATTAGGGATCAAGGTTGGGCAGGTAGCTAAAGCCCTTTAATCCAATGCTGCAGCTATCATTATCTACATGGAATTGTGCTAACATCTCTGTTCACATGGAATTGTGAAACATCTGTTTCTTCATCTCAGAAATGAGAAATGACAATACATGATCTGTCTCCTGCTTGGTCCATATTAGGAATTAAGTGAAGTCCTTCCAATCTGCCTAATTTCTGTATCAAAAAAAAAAAAAATCTCACAATGAATAGAGTTATTATGAAAAGTATTTTTATGGACATAAATACTATTGTTAAGGAATAGTTATAGTTGGAAAGCATTGCTTTCCAAAGCTTTAGCATATTAGTTCAGAAAGTGTTTGCTTTTTTTCCAGAGGTTGTTACTGTTTCCACCACGAATAATGGGCCCATCCATAGAGAAGTAAAAATACATGTTTTTCTCAGGAAAACATGAGTCACACGCCTTGAGGTTGTGAGTTATACATACGCTATTATTTTCAATTTCTGCACTGCCAGTCTCTTTACAGATATTTCCAACCACACCCATAGCTATCATTTTGATGCTTTTAGGAATGACATACAATGGGTGCCTTCCAAGAAAAGACATCTCTTGTCTACAATTTCTCCTTTGTTGTCTATTGGAAGCTTCAAGTGTTGACATATGAGAGCTGAAACATGTACTTAGGGAGGTTGTGACAATGCCTTTCAATCCCACTCCTGAGACTGTAGAGGCAGATGGCATAAATCTCTAGTGTCTAAATTGTGTTTCATAGCAATCCATACTTTGTCAATTGCAAATAAGGCAAAAGGGAGGAAAATTGCAACTCTTGAAGTTAAAAGAAATCTGTTTATTTCTGCATTCTAAAATTAATAGATTTCTGGCCACGGGGAAGATAATTTCTTCTGCTTTCTAGATATCGATGTCCTCATTTGTATAATATAATACTGGAAAGGTTGGCAGAGATTACCAGGTTTAAAATATAACGATCTGTACCTATGATTCTACTCCATTCCAGTGGGTGGCATGTTACTAAATGAGCAAACGTTTGAACATTGTAGTCTGGAGGATTAGTGTCCTAATCCCAAATTTGTCACTTTTTGGTTATGAAACTCAGAGTAAATTTCCATACTTATTTGTAGATTAAAAACAACAACCACTGAGGATTCAAGTGATGAAAACTATCCTGTCTCATAAGATTTGGGGAAGGCTTAAATAAAAAATAAAACGTCTAATGAACAGCAGAAGAATCTTGCAGTATGGCGGAACAAGTTAATCTAAATCTCTCCAGAAACAATCCTTAGACACAAATACAAAGTGAATGCATATCTGAGTTCAGTAACAAAATGAATCATTGGGAGTCAGATGAAAAACGAAGTAACAACACAGGCTACCTGAATTAGCATAAGAGAACTATTTTTTAATCAAAAAGAATATCAAATAGAATATTTAAAAATCAAGGAGAAAACATAAAAATGATATGGTGGAAAAAAAGAGGCAAATAAGTCATTGAAAGTACAAATGAAATGCACAAATTAAGTCACAGCTGTAGAGAAAAACAAAATAGGGTATATATTTGGGTAAATTATACTCAGTATAGAATAGTCAAAAAGAAGGAAAGATTTTAAAGTATTTTAAAAATGAAGAAGAGAATGAGTATGCACATATATATTTATACCCAAAACAAAACTGTAGGATGGAGATGTAGAGAGAACAGAGGAAGACATAATTCTATGTACAAGAATCTTAATTTAATCATTTCCCTGCTCTAATGAAAGATATGGATTTTCTGTTACATTTCTAAGGTCCACAGTTGAAAACCTACCAAAAGTCCGCAAATGTACCAGGACACATAAAATATGCGTTATAATCAGTCTTCCTAAGGGTATTATTCCTACCTCTCCTGCATGTATCTATTCACAACACTTAGCAGAGTAGCAAGACCACAGCAGATGTTAGTATTTGCTAAATAAATAGTACGTGTCCATATTAAATTATGCTCCTTCGATTTGGATGGGTCTAAAGATCTAAGAAGATAATTCCAGCAAAAAGAGCTAGCCTAACATCAACACAAAGACATGTTCACTTCCTAGTGTTACTGTAATGCCAAGTACCTCAAATGTGGGTGGTAAAACATAATAGGAATGTATTCTCTCATAGTTCTGGAAGACAGAATCCAACATCAAGGTCCTTGAAAGTGTTATTCCTGCTTTGGAGCTTGAATGGAGAATACCCACGTCTCTCTCCTGTGTCCCAGTGGCTCCCTCCAACCTCTGAGTCCAAACTGACATGCATGTCTGTGTTTCTGCCTCCTTTTCTCTTCTTATAAAGGACCCCCATCAAGATGAAACCCTACATGGACCAGAGCTTAACTAATTACAATCTGCAATGATCTATTTCCAAATCAGCTCAATCCTGAGGTTCTGGGAAAGGAATATGAATTTTGGAGGAAACTACTCAACCCGGGGCAGTAGATAATCAACAGTATTGCAGGTAACTTCATATACAAGCAATTAAATGTATATTCATGGGGAAAAGACCATATATTGAATTAACAAATATACATGCAACTCTGTAGAAGAGGGGTGATGAAATTCAAGAAAACTCTTCTGTCCTGCTGGAGCTATGAAGACCCAGCATTAATCACAGTCATGATCTGTCTGAGGTCAACCAAGATCTATTCATTTGGTTCTCAGCACAAGAGTAGCTTGGAGCAATGTTTGCTGTGTCTGAGGGGCTGGGGAGATAATGGGAGGAAGATTAAGAGACCCCTCTTTTCCATATTAAATGCAAATTCCAATATCTTGCATTTTAGAGGGATTTTTTTAATGATTTATTTATTTATGCATACAGAACTGGGGTACAGGCCAGAGGTGCAGGGGCAGGATTCACCAGAGACAGGGAAGGGAGCAGAACTGGTTAATTGACGAAGTATACTGCTGAGGGGAGCAGCGGGCGAGTCAGGAGAGGTCTGCCATGCCATGTGGGTCACCTCCCGGGGTGGAGATTGAACTCATGCTGAAGTGGCTTTAGCTTCTTAGTGCTGTGCTTTAACCCACTGTGCCACCAGGGAGGGGTCATTGGAGGGAATTTTAAAGAGCGTAATTTCAGTCTCACCCTGTCTCCCTTCCCTCCTGCATATTCATCTCCATCTTTTCTTTTTTTTCTGCATACAACTGGGATGTAGACCAGAGGTGTGTGGGGGGCGGGCAGTGAAAAGATTCACCAGAGACAGAGTGGGTGCAAAACAGGCAGATCTACTGAAATACACTGCTGAGGGGAGCAGAGCGAGAGACAGGAGAAATCTGCTGCACCATGTGGGTCAGCTCCCTGGCTGGGGATCCAACTCAGTCTCAGAAGTAATAGCGCTGAAACGTAACCCCTAGGACACCAGGGAAGCCCTCTCCAACTTTATTTATTTACTCTTACCATGGAGAATATTTCTCCTAATAGCTCTAATGGCTCATATCTCTCGGGTGTCTCAGAGAGCTGCTCAAATATCACACTTTCAGGTTGGACTTTTTTCTATACCATCACATCGACTTACCATTCATTGTTTCTTACTCATTTTCAAAATCTGAGACATTAGCTATGTATGTGCTTATTTTTGTTATGTTTTATTTATGTACTGCTTGTCGGTCCCGCAAGAATGCAAATATTCAAACATGCACCCATACACATATTATATGCAAATAAATATTAAGCATTTTATAAACCTTTCCTTGGAGATGCACAAATAATTCCACAGTCTACATGGCAGCAAAGTCTGTTTTGTAAATATTTCTCTGAATTACATCTGGGCGTTATAGTTTGACTACATAATAGAAACACTAAAACTTGCTTACCCATTAATTTGTATAACATAGAATTTTCAGAGTTAATGACAGATATGGTTTCACTAAATCAAAATAGTTTTATAGGATAATGCTTAGTGATGTAATTATTGTGAACACATAATATTAATAAGGAGGATTTGTTTGCAAAATTAATTTACTTTCTCTCATAGTAATTGTTTGCCATTGTTAATTAACAGATCATTTTTGCCTCAATTATTGTGCAGAGCCATGCAGAAACTCTTACATTTGGAGCAAATGCAGGGAGTATAAATATAAAGTAGGTTGGGCTATGTAATAAGGGCTGTCTCCTCAATTACTGAGCTTAAATGCATTTTTCTGCCCCCATGAGACTAAAGTTTTAAGATAACTTAATACAGGTGTATGAATTTAAAAAAAAATAATTTCAGTCTCTCTCCACTTGTGATTACCTGCAGGGCACTTAAGAATGACGGTCGTAGGCTCAGCAAGCATCCAAAGCGAGTGAAGACAGCTGGGATACAGGAGCTGGAATATTGGGGAAGCTGATGTGAAAGTAATCAGGCCTGGCTTTTGATGCTGAAGCGTAGGGAATATTAATTGTTGAGGACATGCACGAAGAGAGGAGACTGGGATTAGGGGCTAGGACATTCTCTGGTTTCTATTAGTGCTGTGTTTACATGAACAAGGCATTCTGTAGATACAGGAGATGTGACAGGAAATGACTGGACTGATTCAAGTTCAAGAGTCTTCTATTGAATTGCCTTGTCTGTGGTTTTCCCTTGATGCTTCTAGTCACTTAATGGTACAGTGAGTAGTACCATCATAAGCTTATGTCAACTTGCCACTTGTTTCTTATTCATTTTCAAAATCGGAAACATTACGTGTGTGCTTAATGTAAGTGAGTAGGTAGGTAAGTTAGTTATCAGAGAATTGCAGTGAAAACCAATTTAAATATTTTAAAAGACTTGTAAAAATATCTAAATGCAATGGACCTAACCAGTGCAAAGTTGCACTCTCAGAAAGGGTGGAAGAAAATGACCAATTATACAGGCTTTGATTTGGGACAGACCCATATTTGAATAGGAGCCTCATTCCTTAGCCCTGTTATTGGCTCCTGTCCTTCAAATCTCCAGAAGTTTATGTAATCTTCACAACCCCATGCGGTTGGAACCGAGAGGATTCCTGTTTTTCAAATGAATACATTAGGATAATTGCATTTAGATTACTTAGCATGTGAAAAAAAACAGCAATGCTCACTGAATACATAGTATGGGATACATATATATAGAGAGAGGTAGAGGGGTTACAAAGATTAATAAAATACAGTTTCGTTTCCAGGGAATCAACGATCTAATGGGGGAACAGTTATAGGCAGATAATTTGCCAGATGGCACCTGTACCATGAGCTGGGAACAAAAGTGACAGCCTAACCAAGCCTGTGACCTCATTAAGGCTCCCCGATAGAGGTGACACGCAAGCTACATCTTGATGGATGTGTGGGACTCAGCCCAATTGGGTGCTGTTTTGGACGTTAACTTCTGAGGTCTCTGGTTAAAAAAACGTGTGTGTGTGTGTGTGTGTGTGTGTGTATGTATGTATGTATATATATAAAGGATATTTGAGAAAAAGCTTTAGGTGCTAACAGTCCCGAGGGAGGGCTTCTTACATGATTAATACATGGGATGGTGTAACATGCCAGCAAGGACCGCCACGAGGCACCCTACACCCTTAACAAGAAACCACAGGCGAGCTTTCGGCACAAATCCTCTAATCCTATTGATCCTGCCTGAAAAACAATGAGGCTGGTCGGGACGCAGAAGGGTGGTGATCGCAGCAAGTGCACACAGCAGGCACGGCACGCTTCGGGAAACTTAATCATATAACCTTCTTCATTACTCACGAAATCACTCGCTGTCAATACTCCAGCCACAGCCGCCCTGACTACTGCTGTTTAAGATCCTGTCAATCTTTCCCTGCGATTTTGCCAACCAAATTCACTCAGAGCTATTTACAGGCAGTTTTATCTCCGCTGATAACATTACACTAGTCTTAGGGCAAAGCAATAGGAAAATAACATTCATTCCAGTCCTTTCGTTCTGGCATTCCCTCTGCAGAAGGCACGGGGTCCCTCTCCTGACGAGTAAGGCCTGGGAGAGAAATGCAATCTTGTACTGATATCAAAAGTGAGAAGAAAAGGTGAGCTTTGTTATTTTTGGAAGATTTTGGCCTTGGCCACCTAATGAGATCATTACAGTCACGGCACCGTTATGGACTATTTCATTCTGTATCGGGACCTACAGATACTGTCAGGGATCCTCATAACAAACCTGTGAATTAATTGATTTCCTTTCTGTTCTAAGAGGAAGAAAATAGTGTCAGAAATTTTTCGAATAGCCACATCTAATGATAGAAAAGCACAATTTAAACTCAGGTGTGGCTGATGCCAGAGTCCGACCAATTGCACTTATAAGGGTATTTATTTAGTCAATTATCCTGAAGATCATTGTTGACATAATGTGTGTGTGTGTGTGTGTGTGTGTGTGTGTGTGTGTGTGTGTGTGTGTGTGAGATAACAGTTTGGTAACATTCTGATTTTCAGAATCAGAGGTAATCTGAGCTAACATGAGCTAACCAATTCTTGTTATTGAGAAGCAGATTTTAGAGAATGCTTAGAAAGTATTAATGTTCTGTCATTATACTTCTACGATAATCTGGGTGTTAAAGCACTCACAGGGTTTATTTTGTTTTGGGACAGATAAACTATCACACACATGTTAACTTCTCTAAGTGCTCAGTTACAGACACTTTCTAGAGTACCTGGCTTGATAACTTCTTAATATGCTAAAGCTACCACAATGACAGTGATTTCCTTTTTTAATACTAGGGTACACGTCCCTTTATTTATTCTAAACCCTTGCTTAGTGAACACACAAGCTCCCACTGACAACATGGTCACTCGAGGTAGAAATTATTCTCTCTCTCATTCCCATTCATCATTACCATTTGACATCATTTCTACATTCTTAATAATTTTTGAATCCACATTTCTCTCTTCCCACGCTTCCAGAGTTCTAATTCATTCCCTCAGCATTGCCAGTTTGGCTATCTGAAGAGACTTCAAATCAACTTCTTAGGGTTCATATTTTTCCTCTCCTAATCCCCACTTCGTCCCAAATTGCTGCAAAATGTGTATTTGTGTTATCTTGTTTCAAACAATGCCAAGTCTCCCAAGTTCAGAGCAAATTCCAAGCTCCTTAACAAGTCATAGTTATGATCTTCCATGTCTCCTGTTGGGCCTCTCTCACTGTCACTTCCAAACTTTGTACTCAAAACTCCAAGATTACGTGACACACTTGCAAATCTGCAAGATATAATATTCTCCCTCAAATGTGTCAGTCATAGAACATATGCTTCTTTAAACTGGGACTGCTGGTCCTCCCTGGTGATGCAGTGGTTTAAAGTGCAGCACTGCAAGTGAATTGCAGCTGCTACAGTGCGAGTTCGATCCCCAGCCCCAGAGGTGACCCACATGGTACAGCAGACCGCTCCTGACCCACCTGCTGCTCCCCTCAGCAGTATATTTCAATCAGTCTGACTGTCCTGCTCCCCACTCTGTCTGTGGTGAATTCCCTCACCTTCAAACCTCTGGCCTGTACCTCAGTTCTTGTATGCATAAATAAGTAAACTTAAAAAACAAAAACAAAAAACCTCCATGTAGCTCTGTCATACTTAGAGCTTTAAGTCTTCCAGTAAACAGTACACTGACATCACTTTATTAAGCACTAAAATTATTTGTTGAAAAATATGGGATAACTGCTTACTGTTTATATTATTTGTGTGTGCATCTGAGGTCAAGAACTCTATTTATACAAGTGTCCTTGATGGCTGTGCTTAGACATGAAGGTAAGCTAGCAAATATTTTTGTTCGAATGAGTTCATGAATGCATGTGCCCATATAGTTTAACATTGAATATTATTGTTAAGTTACAACCTGTGAAACATGTCACTTGCTCTCCACCTAGGTTCCCACTAGAACAGCAGAGAAATAAACTGAGAAAGCAGGTAGGTGATGTGTCATGTACCCTTTGTCCTAGCCTCACCTCACTGCCCAAGGAGAGTGCCTCCCCCTCTAGGGAGCAGCTTGCATGTAATGATTTGCACTTCCAGGTGGCCTGCCAAGAGCTTCGGCGGCCTGTGCTATTTACTGGTGCTGGCTGGTCCCAAGTGTCGCTTTCTGTCACTGAGAGAAATGGTAAAGTCTGTGGACAAGATCAGAAATGGAACAAATTTTCAGCAGGGGGCAAGAGAAATCTTGTTTTGTGTGATTTCTATTAAATCCCCAGTGTCTGTGTGTGGATTTCCATGACGAAAAAAATGGCAACAGGAGTTTGGTACTCATAATTCCAATGATGAAACTGTTAGTATGTAGGTAATTTACATTTATAACCAGTTGACAGAAGGATGCAATTACTGTTTTGAATTATCTATTCACTCTCCCTCCCTACTCGTATTGGGCCTAACATACATACACAGTCTCCTGGAATGATTGGGATAGGTACACCTGAGACTTGTGGATTTGATTTTTCTTCTATTTACAAATGAAAACAATGAAATTCAGAGAGAATGGACATAACTAAGATGGCATAAAGACTGGATGGAATGATGGAATTTGTCTTCTTTCTCTTTTTTTCTCTTTTCAACCTTCACACCATTTCTTACCATCACCATCCTGATTCTACTTCATTTCCTTCATCCTTTGCTCAAGTCAATCTCTTTGAACAGTGCTTTCCCTCAATTATATCTGCTATTTCATTCCAGTTTTATAAACTCTCTTTACAGCTAGCTCTGTCGTACATGCTGTTCAACCTCAGGCCTGCAGTCACAGAACATTTGGAAACAAAAGCTAGTGAATACTTTGTGTGTAAGCTCTTTAAGTCTCTTCTTTTTTTCCCCTCTAAACAGAGAGGTGAAATTACTATTCCTTCTGTTGCTTCATTATTTTTCAAAAGGCTACAACTAAAGGGGGAGATGTTTAGATACCTCTAAACACAAACATCATTGTATACCATGTTACCTCAAACAAAAAAAAAAAAGTCATAAACTGTGATTTGGTTTCTTTAGCTATAAAATGAGGATACTCATACATTTTTTTTTCTTTTTTAGATTTACTTATTTATGCGTGCAATAACTGGGGTACAGGCCAGAGATCTGGGGGTAAGAGAATTCACCAGAGACAAGTGAGGAGTATAACAGGCAGATCAATGAAGTACACTGCTGAGGGGAGCAGCGGGCGAGACAGGAGAGGTCTGCCGCGCCATGTGGGTCACCTCCGGGGCGGGGATCAAACTCGCACTGAAGTGGCTGTGGCCACCTCCACAGTGCTGTGCTTTAACCTACTGCACCACCAGCGAGAGTTAAGCCTTTCTCTTCCTATGGAGTTCTCTGCACCATCATCCTCAGTTGGAGGTCTGCTCTTAAGCTTCAGACTGATCATGTGCTAATGTTTAAAGCTTTCCTAGGCTACCCATTCATAACTCCCTGATGCCACACATCTTCTTAAATAGCTGAGAGACAGAGATTATGGGAGGAAATGGGACTGGGCGACAACAATATTCCAGCCACTGGATAACACAATTAATTTAAAGGCTAATATACGCATTAAATAAAAAAAAAGTATTATATGCCCCTGAAATAATTATAAGACCCAGGGCTCAAAAGAGCTACTATAATGTTCAAGGTAGAATATCTTTCATCAAAGTCAATGCCCAAGTCACCTTTTTAGGGCTTGTTAATGTAGTTAATGAACCTTGGACCTTTGAGAAAAGGTGGTAATTAGAAAAAAAAAACATATCAAGTAATCAAAGAAGATAGATAAAAATGTTCTCTTAATGTGCTTTTATTGTAATTTCTTGCCATCTTGGCAATAGTTGTCATTCCCTTATTGGGGAATGAATTACAAGTTTGTGATTCTTTGCTAACGTAATACTGTACTTTTTAGTAAGTGTTCACGACCATTTATTCCTCATAATTTCCCATTCCGTTTGTTGATTTTAATCTTCAAGTATTCTTTGACCATATGTTAATGATTGAAAGGCTGCCCTGATGTGTAACCTCTGTTAAGTTTTATCATTCACTGAATAAAAATAACTTCTTTGCATAAAACTTTAAAGAGTAAAATAATCTCAAGAAAAATAAATGCTGAGAATGTTGAAACGGCAAAGGCTTGACACATAGCATAATGGAACAAATCTCATTAATGTGAAGATTATTTAATGGTAGAATTCTGCCATTCATTTATTTCCTATGAGAATTTATCAAGCATCTATGAAGCTTGCTTTGTTGCAGGTCCTAAAAAATAGAATTTGGCAGTTTATTATAAATAACTCTAGCCCTCAAGCAGTTTACCATATGGTAGGAGAAAAAGGAAAGCAGACAAACTCAGTAAAAATTCAAAGTTACTTACCAAAAGCTTTTCCTTGTGCCTACTGTATTATTATTATTGTTATTATTGTTATTATTATTATTATTATTATTATTATTGCCACCTACTTAATATTTTGTATGTCTGGCTGGATTTCTTCCCATCACCTACTGCTTGAACTACTCTCAAGCATCTGTCCCCTTCTCAAACAGGCTTCTTGTCTCTCATCCCCAACAATTTAAATTTCCCATTTTAACAGCTTTTTGTTTTTTGAGGCTAGGCCCCAACTTTGGCAAACTTATATTTTTGCTACGAACTGGTCTTGGATTGGGTTTCAATTTCAGGACCTGATTCCTGAGATTCTGAGTACCCAGAGAACTTCTGAGTTGAAACCAAACAAGACAAGAGGTAAACTAATTTAGTCTTCAATTTTTATGAGTATTTTGAGCCTGGATTCGAGGTTAGTCAGTTTCCTATTAAGATGACCAAATTTGGGGGCAGGACTGAGGGCAGACTGCATAGGGAAGGTGGCAGAGGTGCAGATGGACACTTTCACAATGTTTTAGGGGTCTGTCACTTCAGATTTGACTTAGGGCAGAAAAGAAAATGTAGCCATACTTGAGGTATAACACTATTGGCAGGGCAAAAGGATCATTAAGCACAGGAGTTTCCATTTTGATCATACCTGAAGTCAGAGAAGAGGCCAAATATATTTATTGGGGTAACACACCAGTCTACTAAGTGTGTCTTCATGAAATCCATGCTTTAAAATTCAGGTAGTCAGGGTCCCCCTGGTGGTGCAAAGGGTTAGGACACAGTGCTATGAAGTTATCTGCAGCCGCTGTGAGTTCAATCCTGGGCCAGAGAGGTGACCCACATGGTGCGGCAGACCTCTCCTGTCTCACCTGTTGTTCCTCTCAGCAGTGTATTTCAGTAGATCTACCTGTTCTGATCCCCACTCTGTCTCTGGTGAATCCTCTCAACCCCACACCTCTGGCCTGTATCTAGTTCTCATTTGCATAAATAAATCAATCTTAGGAAAATAGTTCAGATAATAAGTGACTTTGTTTTCTTATGTAAAATAAAGAATATATTTATCTTTGTTCTTATCCTAATGAAAATTAGTGTTTTAAACCAAGGTGACCTACTGTTGTCAGGACAATGTGCATATGTACACTCACTGTGTAAGAGGGTGGTCCCTAGGGACTGGGGGTGGGGGGTGGGGGGGATTCCGGTTTCCTGCCACACCCAAAGGAGGCTAAAGCTGAGCAGGGAGGAGGAGTTGCTAGAGAGGGGACTGGGGAAGGAAAGAAAAAAGATAGGGAACAAGAAGGAGTCCTCAGTAGCCCTGCTTTGGGCCAACCCTTTTTGGCTGAACATTTCTCCATAAGGGAATAGTTAACTTTGGGTGCTTGATTTGGAAAAGATATTCTGAGTCTTTTCTTGATTGCACATGAATTGTATTAAAGTGCCTTAAAGATCTTAGGCACTAGAGTATGTTTTGTCTTCAATGGGTGGATGGCAGAACCTATTTAGAGAGAGGGTAGGTTTGGGAATTGTGGGGTGTCCCTCATGCTTCCCTATAAGAACTTCTACATCCACTTTCTGGGGCCATCAAATCTAAGATGCAGCGTGACTCTCTGGTTACAAGGTCCCTGAGCCTCTCTAGAGTCTAAGAGTGACACAAGATCAACTTGACCGTCAACAAGGCTGCTTGCCATTCCTCCAGGGGACCCAGGGAGGAGGGACATCTTGCACTGGACTCCATAGGGTGGACAACTACGACAAGTAATTTCTTCCCTCCAGGCTGAGGGTCAGAGAAGAGGGGAGTAAGCTGGTCAGTGGCTGCTCTACTCCCCAGCAGGTCCACAACCACTTGACTCAAGATGGGTTACTACGTGGACAGACAGCTGTGTCTAGACAGACACACAGAGATGAACACACACAGACATGGAAGTTGATGCACACACAGCGTAGATTCAGATATCTATGCTTGCCACAGAGGCACAGACCAGAACTGCATAGGAGGATAAGCACAAAGACAGGGCAGCAATAGCCAGTGAACAAGGGAATCAATCAAATAAAGCCACAGATGAAAGTCATACCTATAGGCACTTGAGGCAAGAGACTATTTGACTTTTATATTTTAAATATCTATCCCATCACGGTGATTGACATCTGGAAGGTATTTCATAAAATTACCTGCATACATAAATAACAGATTTAAATCAGTAGACGATCTGGGGGTCAGACATACCTTGACACCTAAAACGTGAGGCCTGGAAGAGATGATTGACTGAGATAGCCAAGAATGGGGACTGGAAGTACATTTTCATCTAGCTTTTCAAGGTCCATAAAATAAGAATGACTGTCTAAGAGCTGTGTGTCTTTTTGTATGACTAAGAGAGTCAAGTATGTGACCAATGTGTCTGCTATAAGTAAAATAAAGAAAAAAAAATAAGCAGGGATATTGTTTAATGTGTTTATCCTCGTTTTTGCTTTGTACCTGTATTTTAAAGATCTTAAAGTAAAAGACTGCCTCACATCTCCAAGAACATTGATTAGGATTTGGTTGTTTTTTTTTTTTTTAACACCTTTTTAATTATCAATTTATTTATTTATTTTACATCACTCTTCCTTTTGTGCATTTTCTCATCTCAGTTGTAATCCCTGTGGATTTATCACCACCAATTCACCCTCTTTAAAGGTAAACAGTGAAGTCAAAAGCAAAGTCAAATAGGGATAACAGAAGTGTCTACTTAGGAGATGGTGGGATAAATGGACATAAAGAATGTAAAAAACCTGGGGTCAAGTCCGAATCTGATGATGACTATTGTCACAAATGAAGAACAAAATACCATTGCTGCGGGGATTTTCTAAATTAGCTAGTTGACGTGAAATCAAGTGATAGGAACATATACCCAAAATTTTCAGGGCCATTGAACAAGAACTGCCTGCATTTCCAGAGTGGAATCTTGGCTAAGATAAGCTGGAAAAACTGCCATCTGCTCTTTTCATTGTCTGCATATAGAAAAAGGACTTTAGTTAAAACTCATTTGAAACACGACAGCTGAGGAGGCATGTGGCTACAGGCAAGGCGACTTTGAGGAGACAAAAGACAGGACCCCTTTCTCTGAATTTTGCCTGAGGGTAGCGTCCTAAATACAAGTGCCACACCTCATGACAGAGTGTGACCTCAGCTAGAGGATGCACATGTCGGAGAAATTTGTTAACTGGCATAAGTATTTCTTTCCTGTGATTTCACAGGGAAAGTGTGCAGAGTACATTTCTGAGACGTCAAGTCTGTAACCAAATCCTTCAATGCCCTTTGCTAGGGTGAAAAAAATAAAGTCTAGTTGAACTAAGAACTAAATTGAGCATAAAGCAACAAAATAAATGCTTTGGTGCATATGCAGCTAAACCATGTACAGCAGGAAGTACTCTGAAGATACTGATTTTTGCAGTGTGTTAAAAAAAAAAAAAAAGGTGACTAGGGCCTTCCCTGGTGGTGCAGCTGGTTAAAGCATGAAGCTAAAGCTACCTCAGCATGAGTTCGATCCCTTCCCCAGAGGTGACCCATATGGCGCAGCAGACCTCTCCTGACCTACCTGCTGCTCCCCTCAGCAGTATACTTCGTCAATCAACCTGTTCTGCTCCCCACTCTGTCTCTGGTGAATCCTCTCACTGCCCTGCACCTCTGGCCTGTACCCCAATTCTTCATGAATAAATAAATAAATCTTAAAAAAAAAAAAAAAAACTTGAATGAGGCTCCTCCTTGGTGGCCTACGAATTAAGTGCTGTCACCGGTACAGCCCGAGCCAGGGAGCGGGCTACCTCCCTCTGCCAGGGAGCTGACCCACATGGCCAGCAGACTTCTCCTGATCCCCCCGCCGCTGCCCTCAGCAGTGTATTCATCAGTCAGCCTGTTCTGTCTCTAGTGAATTTTCTCACCTCTCCTGTACCTCTGGCCTGTACCCCAGTTCTGTATGCACAAATAAATAATTAAAAAAAATAAAGAAGGTGACTAAGATAAGTATGTGTCCTTCCTCCTGGCAGCCCTCTCTCTGCACATCTACAAGGTGCATTTCATTCATAGGCTAACATATGTCATATACTCAGCCACAGTGATAAACAACTCCAAGTTGAAGAATTTTATTATCAATAGCTATTTCTATTCCTTTTTTTTTAAATTATAGTTTATTTTTACATCATTTTGTGCCTTTTTCCATCTCAGTTGTAATCTCCATGGGCTTCCCATCACCAAATCACCCATGTGCCATCACCATAGTAATATTTCTATTTACAATGGCACAGGACCAAAGTGTTTGCTTTTGCTCAGGTGCTAAATCTAAAAGGAAGGTACTAAGTGTCCTGTTGAACTCTTTCTAAAATTTATTTCCCTTTGGATTTGAGAAAATTCAATGCATATATTACAAATTAGGAGGGTTATCCTGCATTAAAGCCTCTACAATCTATGTCTACATTCTCTTGCTCACCAAAGTTATTCAGATTTTAGCTTCAATCTAACACGCCTATGTACCAGTTACAGCAAACATCAGGGTGACATTTCAACTGGCAGAGCTGTGTCTCATTTGTGAAATGGCTTGTCATGACTGATGCAGAACACTTCTGCAGAAGCACACGAGATAAGGTGTGGAGAGAAACATTGAATGAAGAAAATATCTGTGAACTATGATGCACAAAATAAGTGAAGCAACTAAGTAGTTAGAGTTTAGAAATTGCAATCTCAAGGTCTATGCCTACCTATATCTATTTCTACACTGCTATAGATCTATCTCAATTTAAACAGATTTATAGATCGACTCCAGGTTCGTAATCTCCATACACACCCACTTAACCCTCTACTAATCATCTGAGGTGTAAGTATCATTGATTTAGGATACTTTTGGTTATTTGCCCAGGATCAATTGGGGATTTGAATCTCTACCTTCCAACACAAAGCTAGCTACACATCTCACCAGGAATCAGGATTACATGGTGTTGCGGTGGTAAGTGATGTACGATATTGGCAGTCGCTTTACCAGTGTTAGAAAAATGATGCATCTATAACTTTTCAGTATGAATTTTCACTTTAGGAGGCTGGTACTTCCCCACCTGAGTGATATTTGGGAGCCATGCTCTGTTTTGAAAGTAAAACTGCCAGATGAGTGTTGACGGAAGAGGAGACCAGAGATAAAGATGTTTAGGAATGATTTTTGTAGTTGTTATATAGGATGAGGCAAAAAGCTAACAGTGTTTCCATGTTTTTTTTCCTTTCAGAGCCAGTGTTTATACACAAAGATCTTGGAATACTCTTGTTTTCATTGCATCTGTTGCAGTTTTTCTAGGAGCACCACTGCCTTCCAAAAGCAAGTAAAATGCCTACGATTATATTAATTTACATTATATTATATAAACTACCAAAAGGACAGCAAGTTTTCAGTGATGAGGCAGTGGCTTGCATTTTAACATCAGGATTCTGTTTCATCCGAGGTACACACATGTAGACACACAAATCTGTACATCAAATCAGAGAGATTTTCAGGAGCTGAATTTTAAGCCGACCAAAGTCCTCAATTTTGGTAGTTGGGTGGATTCACATACACCCAAAGTATATATATCAAAGTAAGTAGTAAATACTTTGTTGATAACATTCCCCGTGCCTACCCAGGATGGAAGGCAGAACTAGTGGAATTCTAGTTAAATTAATCACAAAATATCTCCTTTACACTAAACCAGGTGGATGTAAATAGTATAAGTATTCTTTTTACAGAGTGAGTTTTTAAAGCAGCATAAGAATTTTTTTAATTGACCGTTACACCTAATTCTTTTGTGACTGGATTGTTTTCTACCTCTCTTCACAATTCCATAGAAAATATAAATGAAGACTATTGCTTAAGATTAACCCAACATTCTATGGTTCATTGCAGTGAATTTAGAACACATTCATGTAAGTCACTCTTAGAATATGTAAGCTTATTTTCAAAAACCTCTCCATTTGGTTATATTTCTTCCCATGACTCAGTCCTTTGTTCAAATGTAATAAGAAATATGTGGTAAATGTTTTTTTAGTGTTACTGAAAAATATTATCTCAATTACTAAAAGTATATTTTGGAATTGCAGCAATTACCAAGTCTGCTGATGAGGATAGAGTTTACAATGTAAACATTTTAAAATCTACGAATCATTACAGAATTGTGAAGATGTTATATAACAACAAATATCAGCTTAGGTGACGTCTAACAATAAAATTATTGCCTGGGATTTTCTCAATATTAAACTTTGAAATCTCTTCACTGAAATCTTGACCATATAGTTCCTGTAAATATATTTTAATGTTTGAAATCACTATTTCAATGTCTTGAATATGTCTATATTTCTTAATAAATATTTTAGAGCATTCACCACTGATGCTGTTTAAGTATGTGATAAACCTGCATAATAATTAATATAGTGCTCTCAATGAAAAAATAGAAGGGATATTTAAAAAAAACTGCAGATGTTGCAAAGGCTGTCAAAGTGAAATCAGCATAAATGCATATAATCTTCAATCACCTACATTAGGGTTACTGAATATTAATTGGCTAGATCAGAGGTCATTCATGCCATCTTTACCCTTTCTAACTTTACCTTTAATTTTAGCAAATGAAAATTCAATGGTCCTTTTTTACATGTTAATAGCTTCATATATGAAAGTATTAATAGTTGCCAATTTCATGTGGGACTTTCCTTCCACAACCTATTTTGTTCCATGTAGCATAAGGACGCCTTCACTGTGCTGACACAAATAATGCATTTACTTATAGCTACTATTTAACAGTGGTTTATCTGTATCAGGCAGCATTCTAAGTACCTGTTATATTAAGTTTAAAATTATATTGAGATAAGAACACAAGATCTAGTTTTTGTACACATTTTTAAATGTGCAATATGGCATTATGGACCCAAAATACCATGTTGTACAGATCTCTTGAGTTTATTCATTTTCCTGAATTGAAACTTTATGTCCATGGATGAATAACACTCACAAGCACCTTTCTCTAGCCCATGGCAACTACCATTCTTTGATTCTATGACTTTAATTGTTTTGGACAAGTCATACTAAGTGGAGACACACAAGCTTTTCTGTCACTGGCTTATTTACTTAGCATAATGCCTTCAAGTTTCATCTGTGCTGCATAGAACAGTTTCTTTTTAAGGACTGCATAATATTCAATAACCTATTACTTTCTCCAGTCGTCTGTTGATGAACATTATAGGTTGATGCCACAGATTGGCTCTTTGAAACAGTTACACAATGAACAAAGGAGTGTTCATATTTCTTTGATACTCTGATATAAAATATTTCGGATAAAACACTCAGAATTGTGATTGCTGGGTGACAGTAGTTCCATTTTTAATCTTAAGAGATATCTGCATACTGTTTTCCACAGAGCTTACACTATTTGCTTTCTATCCAGCAGAGGAATTAAATAGCAACCTACATAATGGGAGAAGATATTTACAAAGAAATCACATATAGGAAAAGGTAATACTGCTAAAATATATATAAGATATGCCTATAATTGAATGGTAGAAAACAACAAAACAAACACATGTGCAAAAACGAATAATTGATTTTAAAATGAATTCAAGAATGAACTAGACTTTTCTCCAAAGACATGCTGTACAGGCAACTTAAAAAATAAATGAATAAAAGAAGCTTAGAGTCACTAATGCAGGTAAATGCAAATCAAAATAACAGTGAGACAATACCTTACAGCTGTCCATGTGACTGTTATTAAAAAAGGGGAAAAAAAGGGCCCTCCCTGGTGGCACAGCGGGTTAAAGCACTGCACTAAGAAACTAAAGCCACTTCCGCATGAGTTCGATCCCCGCCTGCCCCGGAGGCGACCACATGGTGAGGCAGACCTCTCCTGACCCGCCCACTGCTCCCCTCAGCAGTGTACTTCGTCGATCTGCCTGTTCTGCTTCCCGCTCTGTCTCTGGTGAATCCTCTCACCCTCCGCATCTCTGGCCTGTACCCCAGTTCTGTATGAATAAATAAATAAATCTTAAAAAAAAAAAAGGAAAAAAAAAGACATGAAGGGTATAGAAAAAGTGAAACCCTTGTTTATTGTTATGGATATTATTGTATTTAATTTTTTACTATTATCTTCTAAGATAATTACTAATACTTCCAACTTATAGACAAGGGAACAAAGAATGTCAATACTTTCTTAATCTAAAAAGATAAACTCATGTCATCTGCAGCAACATGGAGCTGTTCAGTGAAATTAGAAGGAAAAAGAAAAAGACTGGATGGTTTCACTTATAGGAGACATTCTGCAGGGGAGGGAGGGAAAGAGAGATCAAAACAGGGCAGGAAGAACACAAGGGACCATGGTGATGTTGCAGTCATCAACTGACAGTGGGAATTTTATAAGGACTACACCTGAGAGGAAAAAGCACATGTTGTACAAAAATGATGTAAAATATGTATACATAATTTTTAAAACTCACATAAAAATTCTGACCCCAAAGACCATAAACATTACAACTATGTTTTTCAAATAGGAAAAGATGGGGCCATTCATAAGATATCTGCGTAGACACCCAGATGCCAAAGCCACTTGGTGCGAAAGATACTTTAGTTGATTTTAAAGCCAGACTCTGCCTCTGCTCACATCAGTCTCCTGCAGGTACCGATGTGAGTGGTAGAAGCGGGTTATAATGTGGTCATCCACAGGATCTTAATAGTCCTTAATGTAAAAATAATGCTCTCTCAAAGAAGTTCAAACATTCGAGCGCAAACTGGAACCTCTTCAAAGACAGATACAGACACCTAGGAACCTACAGACTAAGTTTCAAAATATTCCAGAAAGAACTGTCAAGGAGATTGGATGAAAATATAAGGACCTCTATAAATCACCAGTTTTCAACAAATGGTCAGTGTTCACTTTTTTTAGTGTTTTAATAATAGCAGCCAGAAGCCAGGGCATTTTTTTCTTTTCTTTTCATGAGGGTGATTTGAGAGGAAAAACAAACCTTCAGCTATTTCTGGGTCAATTAAAGCTGGCCAGTCTGTTTTTTGTTCTTTTGCGCCAGACATCTGACAGGCTGACATGATTATACTATGTCTTTTTCTCTACCTTCATAAGCTTATCTGCCAGATGCACCAGCTTCATGACCCTGAACTATGGCGAGAGGTTTAAAATGAGCTGGGAGTTGGAGCTGGAAAACTGTCTGTTATCCAGTTAGGATGTTCAATAAACAAATGGACTTGTCAGACAGTGCTTTAGAAAACTCCATGGTAGGCCTAAAAACCAGTGACAACATTTAAATATAAATGCATCCAGGGACTCTGTTCCTTTCACCCCTTCTTGGTTTATACACCATTTATTTTGTATTTTCACTGCAACTCTATAAAGCACATTTTATGTTTTGTTTGGTGGGTCTCTTTGTTTGTTTTAAATACACTTTGAAACTAGTTTAACAGCTGCTTCTCAATGTCAGTGATGGAATACAGAATGTATTACAGAGGCCGTGCTGAGTAACTCAGTTATCCCACAAACATATTTACTAAACACAAAGTATGTGCCCATAATTGACTACTCCCTGTGGCTACAACATAGAACCAAAAGAGACCTATTCCTTTCTGTCCATAGCTTGGCTGAATGTTTTGAAAGGTGATACACAAACGCTGCCTCTCCTTTGGCCAAGTTTTCTTTTGAAAACTTAATGTTGCTTTAGTTAGAGTAAGTGGAAATGAGTCAAAGTTACTTAGAATATGAAATCTGGGAGACGGTGCCATCTGAAATCCTGGGATGGCAAACATCTACAAGGCAAGACGCCTTCACGCCACCCACACTCAGGCATCACTAATCACTCCGGGAGCTGAATCCATGCAGGCACTCTCCGCCACAAAGTGTCTTTCTCCACAGGCACTACCAACCAGCAAGGAAGTCACTCAAGATTTGTCATTTGATGGCCACTCTCATTGTACTTTATCTTATTTGCAAAATGCTACAATTGACATCTGTGAGGGTCAGTAAATCAATCCAGGTGACTCAGTTTGGCAGATGTGGAGCTGAAGACTGGGCCTAGGTTGTCTGAATCTCATTGTTGCACTCTTCTGTGCTGTCATTCACCCTCAGTCATGGAGGGCCACAAAAATGAAGCAGGTACTGCAGAAGACTTGGGAGGAGGGACTTTGCTAACAGCTAAATACTGAAACCAGAGTATGGGTAGGCAATTCTACTCATTTTTCCTTTTGTAAATTCTGTTCATCTTACTGCTTTCCGCCTGGTGTTATCAGAAAAGAAGTCTTGCTTCCAAGCTCAGGGTAAAATTCCTAGATCTACAGTTTAGTGTCACATTTTTAGATTCATGATTAATCACATCTCATTCTCAAGTTGAGATTCTAATGTGACAGTCAAATAGAATAGATGAATTTGTCTTGCATGATGGTCAGAATCATACCTATTTTGATGTAGGTCTCACACTTAAGCTCAGTATCATCATTATTGTTTAACTGAAGAAAATAAATGGATATTTTTATATTGTGACTATATTCTTCAAAAATTCCTCTACCACATAGTCCCAAAACACCACAAATGTCTTGGCAGCTGCAGTTAGAAGACTCCTAGAGAGTTGAAGCAATTATCCCCCAGAGCCCAAGAAATGATTGTTTCAAGGACTAAAAAACTTGGGTCAATTAATTAAATCATAAAGTCACACCGTTACTTTCCATCCAAGTTCCTGGTAACATCGAGTAATTAGTATTTAGTACTGAAAGACTCATGTAATCAATGCTCCCAACAATAAGATCACACTCTTATTCGATAATAATCTTATTTTAGTTCATGTTCACATCTATGTAAAGTGTGCAAATAGAAAGCCAATAAAAGAATAAATGCTAGAAATGAGATGATGCTTCATTGTGAAATCTGGATCATACTATCTCCTGTTTTGTGTCCAGGAAGAAGAAACCGCGTCTTCCTGATTTTCTTATCCAATTTTCAGACTACACTGAAAAGACAATGCTGAAGGCTCTAACGAGCTTGGCTTTGCCGTGCTCATGTTCGCTTTGTTTCCTGACTTCTGGGGCAAACAGCCTCTCACGTGGTTCCTATGACTCCCACCTCGTGGTATTTGAGTCTGAGGAATCCCTTCCCTAGAGTGTGGGAGGGGCCTTGTCCTACTTCTCACACAACAGAACATAGATGACGCAATGTCCCTCTGTGATTACACGATTAAAACGGTGGTAGCCCAGGTTACCCGTGGGTTTTTTTCTTAGTAACTCTGAGGAAGAAGTCACATTGTCAAGGCTCCAGTGGCAAGGAGTGAGACGCTGTAGTTAGTGTGCGTACTCAATGAAGGTCAGGGAGCCTCTCAAGTCATCAGCTCACGAGGACCTGAAGCATTCTGCCATCCTGTGAGCTTGGATGTGGTGCTGTCCCCAGTGAAGCGGCAGCTAACATGGCAGCCCCAGCTGAAACCTCATTTGGAACCTGTAACCTCTCCTGGAAGGAGAGGAACTAGCTAAGCTGGGCTCTGACGCGTGCCCAGCAGTGAAGTTTGCGATAATTTCTGTTGTCTTACTGTTAAATCTGTAGTAATAATGTTAGGCAGCAGTAGAAAAGTAAGTACTTTCCAACCCTGGTTTTCTGATAGATGAGGAAAACAATACATTAAAAAAATGAATGAGATAGGAAATAAAGCTAGAGAGAAGAGTTTGTGGGCTTTCAGGCAAAACCTCTCTGGGTATCAAAGAGTATTTATTACTTGCTATTAAAAGAAGTACATCATTTTCAAGCGCTGTTTTGGAAGTTTTAAACAAGTAAAGAGAAAATTTACTTAAAATAATCAGAACTAAATCTTCAGGGTTTAGCGGGCCTCTCTTGGCCTCACTATTCCCTATAGCACAACTTCATCTCCTTCATGTTGGGGGACACAAAATTCCCTCCTGGATTTCTCACCTTTCAAGGTATGAAACAAGGAGACAGGCAGAGATTAGATTAATTAAGAATCCTTTTTAAATCTAAATAATTTTTTAAAAAAATTTCAGCTTTCATTATTTAGATATTTATTGTAATTAATTTAAAAAATGCTTAATTGAAAAAATTAGATTCACTAAATTTTAGATTCACTCACCTAATAACATCTTCTCTAGGAACTACTCAAGCCTGAGGAAGATGTGAAGCCCACAGCAACCCATGTGCTGTGTGACTCTAACCTGGACCCTCCTCAGAAAGATGGTGACATTAAGTGGTGAGTCTTGAATTGCACACTGGAAGGTAATGCTACATGACAATTAATTTGCAAAGTTGTTATGTTTAGCGTGGTTCTGTTTTAGGGAAGACTTGCTTGGAAGCATGGAAGCATATGAATGCTGTGGATAATAACTGCTGCTTGCGATTAAACTGTTCAGGGAAAAAAGGTACTACTCTGGTGATGATGCTGTGAGTTTTTAAATCACGTCAAAAGAAAAGAGGAAAACATGCTTTTGATTTGCCAGGCGTCCCACTAAGCATCCGCCGTGGGTTTACTAATTTAATCCCCACAACCACTTTATGAACAGGCAATGTCATTAACCCTACCGTAGGAAGCAGAGGCTCACAGAGGTCGTAGATATTGCCTATGTTGACTCAGTTTTAAGTGTCAAAAAGAGGAATCTAACCCAGTGTGTGGCATTTCAGGCCCAGGGTTCTTAACGGCTGTTTGGTCAAGGCCCTGCGAGTATAAGGGAGCTATAAATTCAGGAGTATGAAGGGTTCACATTTAGAAATTAGGTATTAGGTTCATTTTACTCTGATCAACTAATGCTACCAAATCCTTTGCAGTTGCTATTGTTCTTAGTGCCAGGTTGAATTAAAAACATTGGATTATAAACATAATAGCTACATAGATAAATAAAGAACATGCAGGAAATCATCAGACAGGAGAGGAATCCAAAGTGAATGGACATTATAGGTTGTGGTAACAGAGTCCTCATAAACTGGGTAGTCCAGTTTAAACTTGGGCTTTGGACATGCTTTGATTCCTTTCAAGCTCTAGAATTCCCTGAGCAACTAGGTACACTTTTCTGGGTCTGTATTTCATTGGGAAAATGAGTAAATGCTAACCCAGAGAGTTGTGTAAAAGGATTAAATCTAAATTTACCAAGCATTAATACTGACATATAATAGATGCTCAATGAATACTAATTTTGCTGGATTAAGTTTCTTAAATTTTTGAACATATAGCTTTTCCTTTCTAGAAAGGAAAAAGGAAAATGAATTAATGTGATTTTCAAAGCCATATATTTGTTATTTCCATAAAGTATTTTTATATCATTTGCCATTTCCCTCTCTGCGATATTCATTCAGGGTATGACGGCATGCCAATTGTTTAGAACCTTATTTGCAAAGGTCTAAGTAGGTAGAATAGGAAGGGGAGAGTATGTGATGATTGTAAGTCATGGGGAATGTGATGGCTAACCCGCCCTTTGCTTATTTCTTTCTTGTTCTGGCCTTAGCAACCACATTCTGTCACAAGAATTTTCTCCTTTTACTGCTGGAATTAGAAAATAGTATTAAACCACTTTGCAAATCTCAGCTGGCCCTTGAGAGGAGCAGTCCCCAAGTTTTAAGCCATCTTTTGTTGCTGGGTTTTAAAAGCCTAAGGTTTATTATAATGTAAGAATCATAATGAGTATAGTCATCTTTCCTCTTTGGTTACTTCATGCTATGTGTTTCCTTATCATTCCCAGCTCTGAGTATTTAACTCTAATTTCTCACTCAGTGACAAAACTCCAGATTTGCTGGCACAATCTAGGCATTTAAAATGAAATGGGCTCCTTATATTACTGTGAAGCAAGGTACCCAGAAGCCCCTATGAATTTCCTATTTCCATATGTACCAGATTTTCACATTCTGAAATGTTTCTTATGGGAACACGAGAAACAGTTATAATTAAACTTAAGTAGAGAAACTATATTTAACACACTCCCTGGGATAGATTCTGGAGAAGTGGCCTTGAAGGCAGTTCCTCTATTAGCTGGCACAGGGGGCCCCCAGAGTTGGAAAGGTACCTCTCCTCTCCTCCATCAGCTTGATCTTACACCTTTAGTAATAAATGGAACAAAAAAGGCTTATTTGGTGCAAGGACAAAAAATCAAGGACCTTCATTTTACCCATGTCCACATTTGACTTACAAGCAATGAATATATTTTCCCAGCTGAGACAGAAGTAGATTTGCATTCATTTACCAAAATGCCATCTTACTCAGGAATTAAAGAAACAATTGCTAAAGAATCATCTGCTGCTTGCTTTGTGAAAGAAGGTAGAAGAGTCATCAGATTCTGAGAAAGAGAAGACAAGATGTACCCACGTCCCATGGCCTCCTTTCATTTTTCTACTAACTCTGTGACAAGGGATTTTTATTAGCTAATTGCTCACCCTTAACATATTGGTTTCCTATTCTTAGGACAGATTATAACATAAAGTTAGTAGGATACATTTATTATGCTATAGTTATGGATGTCAGTTATCCAGAAATGGTGATACTGGGTTAAAAATCAAGGTGTCAGTAGAGATATGTTCCTTCGTATGTTTCTCAGGCAATATACATTTTCTTGCCCTTCTCCATCTTCAAAGCCAGAAGAGTAGCATCTTCAAATAGCTCTGCTTCTGATTTTCTCTTCTGCCATCCTCTTCATTTGTAAGGGCCATTGTGTTTTCACTGAGTTACTTGAAGAATCCCCAAAGTTTTATCTCCAGCTCAGCTGATCAGCAATTTTCATTCTCTCTGCAACCTTAGTCCCTCCATGGTGTCTAACATAACAGCTTCACAATCTCTGAGGATGGAACAGTCATTTATTGGCAGCTATTGACAGCCTACCATACATATCAACCAAAAGCTAGTGGATCGCAATTATGTAGAGTGAATGTAACCGACCATGTACCTACTACTGTGCGAGAATGAAAGAATGCTGTAGGAGCAGTGTTTACCTGAAGTTTGAATTTTATCTATTGTATCTTGCACCTTTCATGTGAAATGTGAGAAGAACTGATGTTGAATGTCACTGGGAAAAAGTAACATGGAACATGGGTTTTTGTCTTGCATTAAGCAAATGAAATCTTTGAACACACAACTCCTATTCCCTTTCAAAATTTATGGTGCTGTATATACATGGTATGTGTGCTTTTCTGTGTGTATATTACACAAAACTTTAGAAAATGGGTTTACCTGAAGATGAGAAAATATGTAAATTTACCATTTACCAAAAAACCATAAATATTAAATACCATGAATTTAGCATTCAACATTTCCATAAATTATATTAAAAGATGCATCATGTAGCAATTTTAATGACTTATATCTCTACATACATAAATACATGTACATATATATGAAATGAGAAAGAGGGAAATATTTGTAAATCTGAGACATACCTGTAGAATGTTAACTATCAATATACGTGAAAACAATTTGAGAACTGAAGATGATGGTCATATTCTTTTGTTAAGTATTGCTAGTTTTATTTAGTTATCATATACCATTTATTTTCCAAATATCTCATATTGCCATGGGGTGTCGCTGAGGCAAGTTGACTTTTTCTCTTGAAATCAATTAATTTTTCCTAACAAGCACTGATATCTAAAAGGGTCATGTCTGTAGGAGGATATCTGCAGATTCCTCTGATGTGTGGAACAGGAGCTGATAATCTAAAAGGGTCATATCTGTATGAGCATATCTGCAGACTCTTCTTATGTGTGGAACAGGCCATGTGGCAGCACTGATTAGCTGCTCACAGTCCAGTATGTCACATCACCAGGACATCTTAGCAGAGAAAAGCAAAAAAAAAAAAAATCAAAACAATCCAAAAACATAACGATTAGGTAGAGACTGATGTAAGTGACAGCCCATTCTGTCATGAAGACAGTTCAGCATACACATTTCACCAGAGGCTTTTGCTAAAAACAATGCCTATTCTATGATTCTATGGAATAACTAAGACAGATAACTCTAAGAACAGTTACTTGCTTCAGGGAGGCAGGTGCTCTCTCGTGGAGGGTACTCACTATGTAAGGAGATGGAGAAAATAACCCAGTGTGCTCTGAGATGCAGCGGATGTCTGTGCCTTAATATAGGTGTGGTGTCAGGCCAGCTACATGACATGAGATTAGATCTATGTGCATCAAGGAACCCACACTGCACAGTCTTACAGGAAAGGTTATAAGGCAAATAACACATTCTCTGCTGTCTATAGTTTTCAAGTTGTAATCAGCTTTTCTGCAAACTTGGGCCTCCTAGTTAGCCTGCCTTTTCATCAAATAAGAGTGATGATGAATTAGTATATAATCAAGACCCCAGAAATACATATTAAAATAATGAGTAGGGCCCTCCCTGGTGGTGTAACAGGTTAGAGTGCAGCACTGCAAACTGGCTGCAGCTGCTTCAGTGTGAGTTCAGTCCTGGCCTTAGAGGTGACCCACATGGCACAGCAGACCTCTCCTGACCCGCCTGCTGCTCTCCTCAGCACTCCATCAATCTGCATGTTCTGCTCCCCATTTTGTTTCTGGTGAATCTTCTTGCTGCCTCTGCACCTCTGGCCTATGCCCTAGTTCTGTATGCATAAATAAATAAATCTTTAAAAAATAAATAAAATAAAATGATGCATAAATGAGTGAGGGTATGAATGAAATCAAATGAAAAGGAATAGACCTAAGATGGTAACTTGTATTTTTATTATGGGAAAACGTGGATTTTAGAGAACTGCTTAAAAATCAGTACTTAGGCGGGCCCTCCCTGGTGGCGCAGCGGGTTAAAGCACTGCACTGAGAAACTAAAGCCACTTCCGCATGAGTTCGATCCCCGCCTGCCCCGGAGGTAACCACATGGCGTGGCAGACCTCTCCTGGCCCGCCCGCTGCTCCCCTCAGCAGTGTACTTCGTTGATCTGCCTGTTCTGCTCCCCGCTCTGTCTCTGGTGAAGCCTCTCACCGCCCCTGAGCCTCTGGCCTGTACCCCAGTTCTGTATGCACAAATAAATAAATTAAAAAAAAAAAATCAGTACTTAGGCTTAATGACTTTAACATGCTGAGTGATGTAAACTAAATCTATTCATAACAAAGGGACTCTCAGGAGGATTTATAGCCTCAGTCATCAACAGAGAGATTGGTTTGATGATCTGAACAATGACTGGCAAAAAGTGGGAATCTAAATACATGGTTCCTTTGTAATATATCTATGAACACGTGCATTTCTTGTGTATGTGAGTGTGTATATATATACATATACACTCCAAGTTAGCTCCCTGGCTGGGGCTCAAACTTAGGCCATAGTGTTGATAGCATTGAGACCCTAGGCCACCAGGGAAGTCTGATGTAAATCTATTTATAACTGCCTACACACACAGTCTACACCTATAACTTACTGCTGATGCAAAATCCCACTGAGCAGCTGACACTTGTTCAAAAATAAGATATTAGTCATAACAGCATTGTCTTCTTGAGCTCACAAGTACCTTCTTCGTTGATAGTAGTTCAGGTCTATTCTGAGAACTGACCGAAAAGTCCCCATGATATTCACGGACATAGATACATTAGTTAAATTCATGAGGGTTGAACTTTCTCTCCTGGGGTTCAGCTGAGCTGGACGCCAATATAATTCTTCTCCTTTATGTCCTTCTGTAATGTGATACTTAAGTTGAATTCTGGAACAAATCACAACCATGGGTTTTGGTTGGATGTCTGGGTAAGAATTTTAGCCTTTATTAGAGGGAGAGGGAGAACTAAAGTGGGAAGAAAGGAGGGGAGGCCCTGGGCAATGATAAAGGACTAGGGGTGGTTTGGTGGGTGTGGTTCAGTGACATTCCTTAAGGAGGGGTGAGTCTATCCCTCTAAATTGCATACAGTGGTGTAAAAAAGAGACTTTTATCCTACTTGCTCTGACTTTCATTTGCTCAACCTCAAGGCTATGTCAAGGCCTCTTTCATTCTTTTCTTCCAGCTGAGGCCCAGACAGAAAAGCAACATGTCAAAGTGGTCAGATCCATTTCTGCCAAGGACTATCCATTTTAGCAAAGTATTCTTTCTGGTAAGCAACTGGAGGTTTTCCAAAGAATAAAGGGCTGTCCTTGGATTGTGCTACATTTGCTAAATATGTTGCCAGACCACCAGAAGGTAGAGGGCAAGTTTAAACTGAGAATAGTTATGGCTGGTTTTCAAGATCAAATTGAGATTTTCTGCTGGGAAGGATAGAGTCACTCAGCAGTGTTTGACGGAAGTGTGTGGTCCACACCATGTGATTTTCCGGCAGATGGTGAATGGGGGAATGTTTCCAATAGAAGGATGATAACCTGTTTGTATTTGAATGTTGCATCTATAACAACACGGAGCTCACAGTAGATCCTCAGTAGATGTCTTTGAACACTATACTAGAGATTCTACAGAAGGTACTGCAGTGGTGACTTCGCAGTAGTTTTGACCTGGTTGTATTCAGACCTTTAGTACCTAGATTCTCCGAATATAGTCAATAACAACAAATGCTCATAAAATAGAGGGAAACAGATGCCTCAAAAAACAAGTCATAACTGCCTTTGAAGTTCCTTTGGATATTGTGACATTTGAACCCTGTTGAGATTTGACAGATATGTGGGATGTTTCATTTGTCAATGGGTCTTTTATTTTGTAATCTATGAAATGCGTATCTAAGTAAGCTGACTACTTATATGTTAAGGGGGAGGGATTGTAATCAGTTATGAAAAACTGTCTTTTCCTTCTAGGTCTGTGGATACCACATACCACTGCCTTTCATGTTCTACCCATAATAATTTGCTTTCCTACCCTTTAACACTCAATTTAAACATTTCTTCTGGGAAGATTTTTTTTTTTTTTAAGTCTCCAGATTAGGCAAGATTTTCTTGTGTGTATTTGTAGTGCATAATGTCCTTCCCTTCTTTATAGTAATCCTCACTGCTACTCTTTTTCTAGGCCTTATATTTCAGGTAATAGATGCTTAAAGTGAAGGAGAACACATATCTCATTTGTGATGATAGTCACAGAGTCCAGCACAATTTCTGCCATAGTTCAAAAGACAAAATACCCTGCCTACATTTGCTGAAATGAATGGAACAATCCTTGCCTGTTTTCTGATCTGTATGTTGATCTGACTATGTGTCAATCTATCATTTACAGAACTAATATTTTCTGTGTGCTTGCTGTGGTCAAGATATTGAGATCCCTAGTTTTTATGCATCATCTTACTAAGTATTCACAATCTGTATTTGAATTAATTTCCAAAGCTTATTCAAAGGCAAAGCAAATTATATTATATTTTCTAAGGCCATAAAAATAAATATTCACACAATGAATGCAATATTAACATGTTATTTGAAGTCAGAAAAAGTGCCAACAGACACTGACATTTGAGGATACTACTACAACCCTAGGTGACATTTTGGTAACAACTTGGCTAGAAGCACCCATTTAAATCATTCCCAAACTATTCCAGAAACTAAATGAAATAAGTATGAGTTGTTTTCACATAAAGTGTCTGGGCCAATTTATTACTCAGTAGGAAGTATGTCATAACAATTCTAAACCCACATTTTGAATTTTGGTCATGTGAAAAGAAACCAACATTGATTTTTTTATGTCTCCCCCCCACTCCCTGCTTTTTTCTTATTTCCTTAGTTATTTCTAGCTTTCCTTCTTTTCATTCTTTGTAGAAAAAGAATGGTTCTCAATTTCCTGAACATATCAGAACTTTCTGACTTCTTCCCCTTGAGCTACATGGCATGTTGAAATAAGAAAACACCTGATTTCTACTATCATAGTAATGCAGTGGCCAGGACCGAGAAGATTGTAGACTTGTAAAGAAGAATTCATTAAGAGAAATGAGCTGCTTCGCTGCTTTCAGCTGACTTTCAGTGCAAGGAAGAGATGCAGGAATGTTGATTTATTCAGACTAAGAAAACTGGGAAAGTAGTTTAATAAAGAAGGCATCTAGTATATATGACTTGATAACTCTGCCTTAAAAAGAGTCTTGGTCACATTATACGGTTTTCTGTCTAGCTTGTTAATGTATATAATATTTTATAATCTACAAAGAACTAATATGTAGGGGAGATCTGCTTCTTCATGTGGATTAGCTCCCTAGCGGACCTGAGGATTGAACTTGGGCTGCAGTGGCTGGCTATAGCTTCATAGCACCGTCTTTAATCCCTGTGCCACATGGGAGACCCCTTTTTTCTAATTTTTAAGTGGATTTACTGATATATTTTTTTACAAGGGGCAATGAAAGGTACCAAAATGTATCTTGATGCATATTTCTTCTCACTTTCTCTTTAATTTACATATGCAATTTATTTTAAAAGGGAGAACAATGAAGTTAATCTGCAGGGAGTACATTTAACAGACCATATATCTCATTTCCTTATTGACAGCAAGGGTGTCAATATACATTCTATGATTGTTTTATGGATTCCCACAAAAACTGTCATTGAGCAAACTCAAATAAGCCTTATTATATATTACCTTTGGTTTGATGACTTGTTTAAGAGTTTTGGCTTCATTACAGGGAAACTTTTTTATTAAAACATACTGTGGGGGCCCTCCCTGGTGGAACAACTGGGTGAAGTGCAACACAGCAAAGCTAGTAGCAGCGGCTTCAGCACCACTTTGATCCCTGGCCAGGGAGCTGACCCACATGGCGCAGCAGACCTCTCCTGTCTCACTCCCCTCAGCTGTGTACTCTGTCAATCTGCTTGTTCTGCTCCCCACTCTGTCTTTGGTGAATCCTCTCACTGCCCCTGCACCTATGACCTGCACCCCAGTTCTGTATGCAGGCATAAATAAATAAGTCTTGGAAAAAATACTGTGGATCATAGTAAAGGTACATAAGATCTCTGAGTCTTGATTTTTCACAAAACATTGAAGTATGAAGCTTATTTTACTCGCAGGTTTTAAAGAACAAAGTTAATACCCTAGAATGGGATAATCATTCTATTGGGTGACTAGGAAACAGAAAACATGTATTAACTTCTTTTACTAGGCAATCCAAGGTGAACTATTTAATTTTGGAACTTTCAGCAGCTTCTCTCTTTTGTTCATTTGTTCATTCATTCATTCTTTCATTCATTCCCACTGACTCTTTATTACATGTTACGCAGTTAATCATCATTCTCCCCTGCTTGAGAATCTCATGGAGGGCATGATCTTTTTTTAATCACTTTTGAATCTAGAGCATCCTTGGTGCTGAGCTGCAATGATAAATGATCTGACAGGTGTTTGGAAAGATTTCCATGAGCACACAAAAGCAGAAGATATGGTTCTACCTGGTAGCTTGGCTTGGATGAGGGATAGTGAGGAATATTAGAGAAGTATTCCAAAGAGATGCAAACAGAGTTTAAACTAGATAGAGTTTAACTCCTCAATGCAGTTATTCTCAGCTACAAGCTAGTAGCTTGTAGCTAATTTCTTACTCAGAGTTATATATTAGGAATTGATAACATAGCAAAATGTGAAAGAGGTGAAGAACTATCCTTTGGTATGCTGATTTTAACTAAGCTTACATATATACAAAAATATGAATTTTTGTTAGGGGTAATTAAAATTTATGCTTACCTAGCATGTCATTAAATGTTGACCTGTTTATTAATTTCATTGATAAAAACAGAAGAGACCGACAAACTGAAGTAGGATGCAGGGTTAAAACTAAATCTTTATTCATGTTATTTTGGTTTACCCAATTAAACTGAAAACCAAAAAAGAGTATAGCTACACACAAATACCTTGTCTTATAATGAATATCTTATATTACATATATATTAGTATTCAACACCTGAATTTAGGTTATCACAAAAAAATTCAAACGAATAGAGTTAGTCATTAACACAGAAAAGATTGCTAAACAAAGTCTTGTCCAATAGTCACGTTAATTACTGAATGTAAAAATATCCTAATTTTAGTGAACACAAACATACTTGGAATCTGTCCTGTGTATTTATTCCCTGTAAAAGGCCTACCTAATAAAGATGTCCCGTGACTGTTAAGAGTAGAAAGATTGAGTGTCAAGGAGCTAAAGGACAGTTGCTCAAGGCAACTGAGATTGGGATTGAGGTCAGATCTATCTGACTTCTCCATATAGAATAACTACATCTACAGGGAGACAGCTCCTTCGAGTCCTATTCTTGTAATCTCTCTCCTGACTTGCTCATTCCCTGTGTCCTTAGCATTAAGAGGAGGACAAAGAAAGGCGGGAGGAAAACCCTCACAGCATAGGTGTTATGTCTCCATCCTTACCGTATTGATGCTGATGAGACCAGACAACCAATTATTTTAGAGGCCCTTAGATTGCAAGAAACACAAAACCTTGGCTACCCAGTGTGTCAATCACCGGAATTAACCTTTGAGTGTCCAGACGGCTTATGATTACAGCCACCACTAGAAGAATGCTTGTTTTCATCAAAATCTTCAGTACACGAGAAGAACTATGTTATTTCTCATTAAAGTTTTAAAAAGTTTTTGGCACACAAGGCCAAAAAGCAATAGAACCATTGCACAGATAACAAGTCACTGAAAAAAAAAAAAAAGTCTGCAAACCTGTGTAGACTGTGAAGGTGCTCAGGTACATACAAATAAGAAGTCATGGGAAACAGTTTTTCCAACTGATATTATGTATATAACCCAAACAACTGCTGCTTCTGAGCATGTAGTTCAAGGAGAGTTTACTTCAGAATCATCCACAGTGCTCTATGAAAAATGCAGATTCTGGTACCGACACAACGCACCCTATGTTAGAATCAATGAAATACCCTAACTGTATATATGTGTATATAAAGTTCCTAGGGTGGTTGGGTATTAGTTATCCAAAAGCATAAGGGCCATCATTGTAAATAGTAAGTCATTCTGGAAGGCCAAATTAGAGTGACGTCCTCTACCAAAGTAGGAACTTGGTCAAATACTCTGTTTTTCTAAGAATCCATTAATATTGGGTTAAGTCTGAGTTTGAGTGAATATATAGTTCTGCGGTAGTTCAGCCAAAATATTCTCTTTTGGACTTGCACATAAAAGCCTGAAGCCAAGCTGGTATTTGACCATGCCACAGGCCACAGCTGGGTGTCTGCAGTCTGAGTGACGCTCCAGTAAAATTCCGCACAAAATATTTGATGAAATTTTATTAAAGTAGAGCTGAGATTAGTGCCTTCTCTGCACACAAAGACGCAGAAGGGAAGTTATTCAAGCTTTTGGCTAAATTCTAAAGGTCAAAACCTACTTTCCTGTTTAAGTGAATATAATTCTCTTTAAAAAAAATTCTCCATCTTCTTTCCGACGAGGCTTTTGTTCCACATTATCATTTCACTCAGAAATCATCCTTCCCACTTAAGAATTTGGAGACAAGAGCCCTATGAACATATGCCAGACATAGCTCTTATCCCCCGCCTATGATTAATTTTGTGTGTGTGTGTGTGCGTGTGTGTGTTTTTTTGTTATGTTACTTGACACAGAAGTTTGGGTGCCTAGAATATAGTATTTTCTTTTTAATGTGCAGGGAAACAAGAAAACCCCAAGCTCTCTTTTCAGCCCTAGAAAAAGCAAAGTCCAGAATAATACATTCATTGTTTTACAAAGGAAAAGTATTTGAAGGTGTCTGAGGAATACAGAGGGCTGGAATGAAAATGAGGCTGTAAAGGAAATGGAATGAAAAATAGGTTTGCTTTGGTCACCCAGAAGCAAAACCTATCACACACATTCACACAAACACACCTAAAACCTTGCAGCTACTTCACACCTGATTCCTGACACCAAAACAAAATAAAGTTGGAACTTCAGGGGAATAAGACAAAGAGAAGGAGTGGAAATGAAGCTGCCAAGGAAAACAGAACTGATTTTGCAAAGGTCAGTGCAACATAGGATTAGTTTGGACTAAGCCCGTACTCCAGTGTAATTTGCAATATATTTGAACACTTCAGAACAAGTATTTCTAGCTACTTTTAATACCAGCTCTGAGCCATGACTATCTAAATAGACAGTGGGCATTAAAGTTCACAGGGCTTGATATTGCCTGTAAAAATGGAGCCCAGCAGAATTTGATTTTATTACCCCCCTTTTATTAGGCCCATAGCCAATGGCGATTAAAGTGTTGTGCCGTATCTGTCAGCATGCATGGATGCATGGGGATTATTTCTAACAGAATTTAAGTCTAGAAGCCAAGTTCCTCAGCCCTAAGTCTAGAATACTAATTCCTTCTTTTTCATCCTTTCTATCAGAACAGTGGCACTCACAGTATCATCAGAGGAACTGGGGCAAGAATTCAGACTTTTTAGTCTAAAACAATGGGGCTTATGAATGATTAAGGAGTCAAATGCGCTGAGGCGGAGCCAAGGGCATGCCTGGGCACTTTCGACTTTACTGGCCTACGGGAATCCGACTTCTCCCTAATACAACTCCAGTCTCCCTTTGGGGAACCACAACATTGAATTTAATCTTAGTGACAGTTATTTTCAACATCCTGGTTCAACAATCTCTACCTGCCATACACTTTCCCTAAAACTCTCTATATGCATCCGAGCTAGAGGCACATTGGATGATGTCTTTTGGAACTCAGAACACTGAATAATGATCAAAGGTGAAATTGGAATTTGAAGGTCTTATTCTTTTCAGGACCTGCAGACATTGGATCAGAATGTCTAACTATGTGGGGGTCTCTGTGGTCATGTGCATGTTATCACCGTTATGAACTGAGTTTGGTCCCTGGGCAGGGAGCTGACCCACATGGCGCAGCAGACCTCTCCTGTCTCCCTGCTGTTTCTCCTCAGCAGTGTATTTCAGTAGATCTGCCTGTTCTGCTCCCCACTCTGTCTCTGGTGAATCCTCTCACACCTGCACCTCTGGCCTGTACCCCAGTTCTTCTATAAGTAAATTAATAAATTAATAAATAAACAAATCTTTAAAACAAAGAATGTCTACCTACCTGAAATTTGAAGTAGTCTCCACTGTCTGCATCCCAAAGCTACTTCATCACAAGCCTCTTTTACCAGTTTCCTTTCAGCATTGTTTTGTTTCTTCAAGTGTTTTCAGCATGAAGCTGGCTTTTGTCACCTTGGTTATGGATGTCATGCTTGTTCCTCTCTGATACAATCGATCACTACATAACCAAGCGTATTGCTTGATTATTCAGTACCTAATTAAGCCTATTCACTCCTCTTGCCATGAAATCTAACTGTAGTTTCCCCAGGCAAGTTAAATATGTCCTTTACTCTAACCACACTACTTCCATTGATTTGCGTCTGCATCAGTTGGGTATCATATGACAGCAGGCAAGAAAACAAAATGCCATTACAATAACTTCAACTGTGAACACCAATAAATTCTGGGGTAAAAATTCTAGAGCTTGTAAGGTGAATCAGTGTTATCATTAAGGCCAACATTCCTTCTGATTTGTTCTATATCCTTAGCATGTATCTTTAACTAATATTCCTCCATGGACACTGTTTATTTGAAAGGTTTTAACCTTTCCACCCTTTAACTCTTTAAAAGGGTGCTTGGAAAGGACATTAAATATTAGAAAAAAAATGTTACCCAAATATACTGGAATGAGAGGTATTTTAACCAGGGAACATTATTTTCTTGAAAAAAATTAAACTTTAAATTAGAAGAAGATAGCAATGGAAATGTACCCCTACAGATTCTAACTGGTAGTTCTAGCCCATCCTATTCTACTTGTGAAGTGACAGTCTTGTAAGAATCATTCTTCTGGCAGAGCCCTGAAACCCTATTTGTAGAGATATTCTACTCCTGTCCTCCTATGATGTAGAGGTGAGGGGCAGTTCTCTGGGGTCTCTTTTATAAGGATTATCACCATTGATGAGATCAGCCTTGTGGCCTCTAAAAAAATAGTCCTACACCAAATGGTAACTATACAATTGCCATATATTTTAGGCAGCTACCTGAGTGTCAAGGATATGGGCTTCTGGTATTGACAAATATGAGCTAGAATTCAATTAGAGGTAAGAGGAAGTAAGATAAATCACTGGTTATTGTCCTGATAACCATTTCTGTATTTATAAAATGGGGAAAACAAGTAGGGGAATTGTAGTTCTAAATATACCTTGGCATGTGAGGTTTTTAGTACAATGGTCATTACAGAGTGGGTTTTAAACACACTCTTTAGAAATGAGAGTCCAACTTCCTCATGAGTCCTAAGGGGAGTCACATGTACAAGACTTTCATCTAATCAAGTCAGTTTCATCTGGACAAAAGCTACTAAGGTATATGGATTTAAATCTTCCATCATAGTCCACAGAAAGCACTTCTTGACTTTCTGTGGAGATATTTCTATCTGTGTCTAAAAATAACTTGCATTGAGGCTCATGTCGACCCATTATTTACCCACAGCATATAACATGATGCCTGGTACATTGTGGCTATTTCATGAACGTCTGTTTGACTGAACATAAATATGCTATCAAAGAATATTCCACTAACAAAAATATGTTAAGGCTTGGTTTGTTCATGAAGAAACCAATAATAATTTTAAAAGTCCCATGGTATTATAATGCAGACTGAATAATAATAATGATAATAATAATAATAAATGCAGCAGGTAAGATGTGAAGCCTAATTTTTAGAAAACAATTATGGCCGCTCTCAGTTTAATTAAGCCAATATGCCAAATTAAATTTATAAATATACTCTCACCATTTAACCTTATTACTCAGATGCTAAAAAGCTCATCACTTCTACAATAAACCCACTGACCAGTGCATGTGCTTCTAAAATACTCATTAAAGACATATGATCTCTTTGAGAAGATCATAAGTACTTAACTCTGCCTCCCCCATGAGGCTGTCAAACCTCATCAAATGATCAGGCCACGAATAGGTTCATCCATTCCTTTAGAGACTAAAAGATCAAATCAAAATACATATGAACAAACATGTGAGAGATTTCAAATTTCAGGGGAGAAAGAAAACTTCAAATTGTTTAATTCCTCAGATCTCCTTCCAAATGCAAGTAATTAGTTAAATTAAGGTTATTTAAATCATTCCTTTTATCTCTCAAATTTTTTGAAAATTTCATCTCTTTGTATAATCAGAAAACCCAGTAGTTCATGTGGTTTATTTAGGCAGATTCTGATTATTTTCCATTAAAAAAATCTTTACATCATTTAACCCAATATTTCCATATCTATGAATTTATCCTAAGATAAATACCAGATTCATACGCAGATCTGTATTTAAAAATGTTCTTTGTAAATACATTTGATTGTACCCATTTCTTCCACTACAAACACATACAAAATATTTGGAGAATTGTTAAATAATTTATGGCAAGCGATGAGGCTAATCATTATGTAGGTATGTACACTGCTTGTAATAATATTTAATTATCTGGGAAAAACTTTCTGACATACTAAAGTAAGATCAATTTTTATAATTTCAACTAAAATATTGAACAGTAACTGACACAAGCTATGCAACCTCTGTTGTCAGACATGGTCCGGATGGAGAGGAATTGCTCTGAAAAATCAGACTTTCCACGCTAATTTATGTTATGACCTCCTTTTTTTGTATAACCGTAATATCAAAATATTCTGAGCAACTTTCAGCTTACAATTGGACTGCTTAGGCCGCACAAGGCCTGCCTGCCTTGACAAGCAAGCACTGCACCAAGGTGAAAAAATTTCCCTGAAGTCAAGTGACTAGACTACTGACTGATAAAAGCAAAAGGGCTGTTTTTGCAAAGTCTCTCTCACTGCCATTGGAGGATAACCCAAATCTTATCATTCTATCATCTCACCTAGCCTTTTATTCAGCTTCTAAAGAATTACTCAAACTTCCTATTGTTTGGCCTTTAGATGTGGAAATTCATCCAGGTTGCCTGTTTTGAAACTAGTCAAGTTTTCCACCTGCTACACCTTAAAGGAATCCACAAAAGTCTTCTTGCTAGTTTTTCAGGATTCTACTTTGTAGTCTTTATGTAAAGAAATTCACCTATGTCTCCTATTCAGAGATTTGATTAGCAAGGAATTTCCTCTTCTCTCTCCCAGGATGACTCAGGCAGAAAAACAAAAACCCATTAAGTAGTAGATAAGGTTTAAGGGACTTCTATCTTAGTTGATCTCCACTATAGTAATATTAGTCATAAACTTTGTGCACCCATGTACCTGTTTTTAACCTTTATTGATTTTGGAATGTTATATCTCAGCTAAAGGGCAATAAGACCCTAAACTGTTCTTAGAAAAAAAAAAAAGATGATTGTAATCTCTCAGCCCAGTTCATGTGCTGATGTCATCCCACTGCTTGCTCCTGATGTATAACATAAACCTCTGCTGAAGGCAGAGCAGGAAGACTTGCATCCAACTCTGACTCCCATGTCTTCCTCACTCCCCTTTCCCCTTTTTTTCTCCCTTTCCCCCTTTTTTAGGAATCTCCGCTTGCCGAAGCCTTCCCACCTTAGGGTCCTGCCTGTCTTGCTTCCAGACGCCTCAATAGTTGGAGCTGGTCTCCAACAAGTAACTATATTAATATGCCATTTTAAATGGACAGGAGTAATGCTAAAAGGACACAGGCCATAATGCTGTGATTGCATGTTTTAATTGTTAGATTATGGTTAATATTAATTTTCTATGCTTTTACTTCATTTCTACAATGTGCATATGCTCCTTTTATAATACAAATATAAGTATTTTTAGTGACACTTGTTAGGCTCATAGTCGACACACTGAAATAACTTTTCCTTTTTTTTTTTTTTTCCCATTAAGGTCTTTTAGCAAATACAGAGTGTGAGAAGTAGAGAGAAGCATCTATTATTGACTGATGAATGTCCCAGTGTCAGAAGCTCAAAGAACATCTAGATTGAACACGATTCAACAAAACTCCCAAGATTATTTTTTCTCAAACCAGGCTGCTAAAAAAGATCTGTGATCTCTTAGCCTCTCAACAATCATGAGCAAGATAAATAATATTTTGTTTCTGGTTGTTTTTGCCATATTAAGGACTATTTTCTAGAATGTGTAGATTTTGCACTCAGCTGTGCCAGAGATTCCTGTTCTGTGAAATCAAGTACTATTTTTATATCAATACTGGAACAGTGCCTAACCTGCAGGGTTCTTTAATTGCTCTTGAGTTTTTTACAACCCTTCCTCTAATACAAGGTCTGGATTTCATTTTCATGCAGGAGTTTTGTTGTGCAGACTCGGGTGGCCTTTTGCCATGGCCATTACTTACCACTTTTGCTCATCTCTCTATTTCTGATTTTATTCCTTCTGGACTTGATTTCTTGCTGCTCCTGACACCTGCTCCAGTCTGATAAACTGACAGCTCCAATTGTAAATCTTGCCCCGATGCTTCCCTTTCCCTGGGATGGAAAATAGCATGTTCCAATGGGTTATAACACTTTAGCAAACACCAAGAATCCTGTCCCTTCCACTTTGGAACTCTATTGCTTAGAAATAGACATGTTGGTTCCTTTGTCTGGTAAACCTTGCCTCACCTGCTCCCTCCTTTCAGCTGGCTGGCTTTTACCCCTGCAACAAGCTTAATTCAGGTGACATCTCCTCAAGGCAGCTGCCTTGACACCCCTCCCCCCCACTCCCACTAATATTCCCAGACCTGTCCAAAGGCTAAATTATATGGTGTATTCCATTTTCTTATAATGCCTGGCGCTCCATTCCCCTCACACAATCCCCCTGCCATTATCACTTGTCATTACTGCTTTCATACTATGTCTCACGGTGATCAACCTGTTTCTCTGTTTCTCCACGTCACATGCTGCCTATGCCGAATACGTATGTATTGAGTTAACAATCAATGAAAGAAATAAACGGGCCGGGCGGAGAACAAGAGAACCTGACCCCAGGACATTTGGTCTCAGAAACGGTGTAGAGCTCAGATTTGATCAAGAGGGCTCTAATTCTGACTGGGCTCTAATTCTGACTACTGAAGAGGCAGCGATGCAAATGAAACATCTAAAAGAGTGTGTGTGCGTGAGCCGGGCACACTGCACTTCCTGCGCACAGCGACACCCGACACCTTCCTTGGCACAGGCACCTGCATTGGACTCTGACATTGCCCATGAATATTCTGATGGTAAAATCCCAGCTTTTAGGAACCAGATGTCCTTAGCAGATTTTACTCAATTTAAGTTTTCGATTTCATTTTCCTTTGGAAGTTTCAGCGCCGAAAGATGGCTATTTCTAGCCGGGGGTATTCAAGGTCTATAATTTAGGTGGAGGTGAAGGACAGTGGTCAGTATATAGGGAGTACATGTTCTCATTCAAGGTTTATAAAACATGGCTATCTGTTTTTCTCATGAACAAGATATATAAATGATCGTGACATTTTTTTTTCTTTCAAAATATTCTTTTCACCCTGAAAGCTGACTGGTACATGTGGCAGCCTATATTTTAACATATTTTCTAGGATGAACAGCCCCAGGATGACTTGTAACTGGGATTCTATTTCCTAGATCAGACCGGAGATCAGATTTCCATTTGGCATGTACGGCACTTGAAATGTATTTTTTCATAATAAAAGTAGCACAGGCTTATTAAATATAATTGGAAATATAGAGAAACTAGGACTAATTGAAGCATACACTATCATAGCCCCATCATGCAAATTCAATTACTAATATTTTCCAAACTATTTTTTCCTCAGCGACAAACTCGATAACTCGTGACTCAGCTTCCTTATCTGTAGCATGGTGGAGACTTCAAAGACGTCCCAACAGTCCATGAGACAATAAGTAAAACATCTATAACAGACATTTTCCAGTGAAAATTATGATGATGAGATGATGGAGAAGATGATAATGTTTGACACTGTAGAGCTTTTTAACTGCCAGACATTGCCTTAGATACAATTTTTTTCCATCTCAGGAGATGGGAGTTTAGATTGCTGGCTTCCAGAAAAATGAAGTCTGGCTTAGGTATTGGTATTGAAACTACCCAACTTACTTTGCTAATTTTGACATCATTTCCCAAACATTTTTAATAAGTATAAAAAAGATGATTGTTAATCATCTTCTTTGTTCTATGCACCAATTACTGTGTTAATTCCTAAACACAAAAGTTACTAGATATTATAACTCAAAGGAGAAGTAGGGAAGATACATCAAGGTGTGAATTTTGCTTATTTCCAAAGTTATCCAAAGGGTTTGAGAAATCCTTGTTTAATGTCTCCTATTTCCTCAGATCACTCTGCTTTAACTCATTATTTTAATGCCAAATCTTTGTTTTCCTCCCCAATTATAGTTTACCATTCTTTGGGGTGGTGTATTGTCATTCATCTTTTAAAAAGTGTAATAGCAATCTTTTTGTCTTTATTAAAACAATCCTCTTGTGATTTACAAGATCCAGTTTCTTTTTTCTCTTTTAAAAGATTTATTTATTTATGCTTACAGAACTGAGGAGATCCACATGGCGCGGAAGACCTCTCCTGACCTGCCTGCTGCTCCCCTCAGCAGTGTACTTCGTCGATCTGCCTGTTCTGCTCCCCACTCTGTCTCTGGTGAAGACTCTCACCACCCCAGTACCTCTGGCCTGTACCCCAGTTCTGTATGAATAAATATATCTTTAAAAAAATTCTAAAAAATAAAAGATATAGAAGGACCGAAACAGGGGTGGGAGAGTGCAAGGGACAATAGTGATGATGCATGGGTGAATTGGTGGTGGGAATTTCACAGGGAAACCATAACTTGGACAAAAATAAAGAATGTTGTACTGCATGAATTTTAAAAAGAATTTTAAAAAGATATAAAGAGTGGGATGAAGGAGTTCAATTTTTGAAAAAAAAATGCAAGAGAAAATCTGTAAATTGCATAGAGATTTAGGAGAATACAGACAATGATCTGTTGCTTAAATGATGATCTTCAGTTTCTTTGGAAAATGAATTGATATACTATCAAAATAAATGATCTCATGATATTACACAGACATGAAGTGTATATAGCTTGCTGCCAGAGAAGTACACTAGAGCTAAAAAAAAAAAAATGAAAAGGATCTAGGAGATTAATAATAAATTCAACTATGAAATCATAATGGGCATAAAACACAATAGCAGTATTGCCATAACCAAACAAGATGCCTGCTACGAAAAGGCATCTAACTACTATTTACCAGGTAATTAATTCAGTCTAACACTTCTGTAGTGGATGCTCAGTGGTATTATTTCTCACATGGAGCCTTTCATCTCAGTAGTTATAATAGAAGTTTGAGAGAGAATGCAGAACACAACATCCATGAACTTGAAAACATTACACAGCTGGTGAAAGCATATGCCTCACTCATGGTATATATCAAGGATTGTTACTAAATGTGTGTTATCAGATTTACATTTCCAAAGGCAATCCTCTTGTGTATACTTCCATATACTATATCATGTATAATATCTTCATAGAATTGCTCAAAGAAGAAAAAAAATACATTTGTCTTGGAAATAAATTTCCAGTACACCTAATAATCAACTGTGTCTATATTGCTTTTATTTGATTTTGACTAATGGCAGGACTCTTTCATTATTGGCAGATACGCCTGTTCTGTTAGTGTGAATAGAACTCCTGAAGATGTTTCTGAAGTCATTCTCCAGAGATTGTGTTTTAAAAGTTTTACCGAAGTGGGTTAAAAAGGACTGGGCCCATGATACATTGTGAATTATGCTGCTTCTGTCCATGTGGAGAAAGATATACACAACACTTCAAATAACTATCAGGGAGAAGTACAGAGTATTTTGTTATTATTTTCTACTTCTCCATCACATGCTGAAATAAATTTTCAAAACTGAATCTTTGCTCATTTAAATGTATCTCAACTGATTACTTATCCCATAAGAGCATAAAGATTGTTAAAAAAGTTGGAAAAGACAAAAACAAACTCAGAAAGTCATATGAATAATATAACTACATCTGTGTTTTATCAATAAAACTTGATGAGGCAGAAATTGTATTTTCTCCCGGAGGCACTGGAACAAGTGTACTCATAACGCTATGATTGTATTCCTGGTGTCATGAACGAGGTTAAAAACTGTATCTACAGCGCTATTCCCAGCATCTAGAATACTAATATACTAGCAGGGGGTTATCTCTTCTGGGCTGGAAGGATTGAATTGGGGAAAATGAGAAGAATGTGGGTAATTAATCTAATTCAGACACCTGAAAACATAAAAGAAATAAAGCTTACCGACAGAAGTGAACTTTTTCTCTTCTAGAGAAGCTGAGCCTGCTCTGTCCACAACTGATGCTACAGGCTTGCGTGATCTACAGAGACACCAACACCTCTCAGGCTGTGGTTCAAGGACATTTATGAGAATCACCTGAAAAGCTAGTAAAAGCGCAGACTTCCTGGCCAGGATTTTAAGGCCAAAGATTATGACTCATAATCTTTGGAAAATAGTCCAGATTTTTACAGTTTCACTTAGCTTACACTGTGCTTCTGTTCTGGCTAAAGAGTGTGAAATACTCCATCAAATCAGTGGCTCTCCAAATCTACCTGGTGCCAGAAATCCCTGGAGGACTTGACAAAACCAAACTGTGGTTCCTACCCCAAAGGTTTCTGATTTTTCACTAAAGGGGCAGAGTTTGGAAACCTCCATTTCTAACAAATTCTTTGGTGTGACTGAGGATACCAACCAAATACAATAGTTAAGAATTACAGCTCCATAATAACTTTTTTGATACACATAAGAATTTGTTTGGAGATATTTATGCTAAGGCATTAAAATCCAGAAATTGTGATTCAATAGTGAGGAGTGGTTGTGATTATCTACATTTCCAGCAAGTTCCTACATGATTTATGCCATTGTATTGAGGACCATACATCTTGAACCCTATTAAGCACTTGAACTAATAAATTGCACAATCACTTTCTTCCTTGCTTGTCCATTTATTTCCAGTTCACCCAATAAGGTGAAAAACCAAAAAGGAGAAAAATTATTTTCAGTTCTATTAGCAAAGAGCAGTTATGAGCAAATTATGTACTTGAGGGCAGTTGCTGAGTTTAAAATCAGATTTTAAAATTGTATAATTCAAAGTAAATGCTGAGTAATCTCTCATTTTGTGGAATATCTCTTCTGTTGGTTTTAAACTCACATCAATAGCAAATTAACAGAAAATGATACACACTTTGAAAGTTTTATAAATAGCTTACAAAACTAACTGATGAAAAATAAGCTAATTATTTTTCTCAAGTGTTTCTTGGTCAAATGTGAAAAGTAGTCAATGCAAAATGGCAAACAATAGCATGTAATGGAATATGATAAAAACATTTCAGTAAATAAAAGAAATAATTATCAAAAAGTAATATCATTACAAATAATGCATTGTTCTGTTAGAAATATAATGTGTAACTTGACCTAACTTTTTTTTAGATGATTTAGGATCTGCCAAAATATAGTTCTACATCTTGATACATCTACACTTCTCAAAATGAACAAATATGATTCTTAAAAATACTATTAATTGCATATTTTTCTAGAAGTTTCCAAATTAGACGGAGTATCCTACCATGACTTGCCCTGTCCCAAACACACACACAAAATACAGTTTTGATTTTATAATAAGTCACTGAGGGAAACAGGTATAAATATATTTATGCAGTGAAACTGAAACACAGTTGCAATAAAACTATTAACCTGGTTTTATTTACAAAGAGAAGGTAGGCCAAATTTTGATGTGAGGTACAATTTAAAATCTCATTTAACTGTCAGAACAATTTTCATGGAATTCATTTAATCTATGAAAATACTGTAGGAGAGGCATAGGCTAATATCTGATTCCTCTGGTAGTGTAGAAGAATTATGATTGGTTCTTTATATGTGTTACCTAATTTCATTTTCAGAATGATAATCTATGAAATGAACCTCTAGGAAATAACTCTATCTTTCAAAATGGAAAAAAAAAAAAAACACATATCAAAGGAGCCAGCACCAGAACAGTGACACATAATTTATCAGACATACAAAAGAGATGCACAGTATATGTTTGCTATTATTATTATTATTATTATCATTATTATTATTAAGACTCTAACTTCAATTCATTTTTCCTGACTCTCATTATGTGTGATGCATTTCTGTGTATATTGAGTCTGTATATACAGAGGTACTATTTACGCTACATGGGATAATATAAATATATATTTCTGTTCTATCTAAGAACTCCAGTATTTGGGCTGATGATTAAAGAAATTTTTTTTTTTAAGATTTATTTGTTTAAACCTATAGAACTGGGGTATAGGCCAGAGGTGCAGGGGTGGTGAGAGGATTCACCAGAGACAGAGTGGGGAACAGAACAGGTAGATCTACTGAAATACACTGCTGAGGGAAGCAGCGGGTGAGACAGGAGAGGTCTGCTGTGCCATGTGAGTCACTTCCCCCTGGCCAGGGATCAAGCTTGTGCTGAAGTGGCTGAAGATAGCTTCATAGTGCTGAGCTTTAATCCACTGTGCCATCAGGGAGAGCCCAAGAAACTTTAATTCTTGAGCTGTGGAGAGGTATTTCTGAAATGATACTGGTATGGACTTATCCTATTTTGCAAAAATATTGCATTTATATTAATATATTTGTCCATATATAAGGTATTCTAAAATGATCCTTCCCCTGTAATAGGAGATACAAATATATATCTATAAAATAAAGAAGATATTTAAAAAATCTGCTTTGCAAACTCTTTGGTACATAATAGCATTCTGGGAAATGTATCCATAGGGATGTCATGGACACGTTAAAACAAACATCACTGATGGCTTTGAGGATCTGAATCAAACAAACACGGAGATGTTCACAAAGCAGAATCTTTCAATTTTGCTACTTTCAATTGCTAATTTTGTGTGTTAATATGAAATGACATTGATTTTCAAAAAAAAGTGGGCTTTTCCAGAAATGTATCATGAATCTTTCAAGGGCTGAATTAACTGAAAAAACAATTATAAAAACCAGTAACCAAAGATATGTTTTCAAATGCCAATAGTCAGAGATAAAATTTTAGGAGATTATGATAATATTGATCAATTGTTTTGAGCTAATGTTCTCTTGCATCAATAGCAATAAAATATGGGTGAGGAATGATTAGATCCTCCATGACAGGAGACTACCTTGGGAAATATGTACACTGATCCATTTTTAATTTCAAGATTCTGTAATCTATTTTCATTTCAGCTCCTAATATGTTGATAGTGGTTGCAGGAAAAATGCTATTAACATTACTTGTTTATACAATTTTCTGCAGTAAATGAATTGATCTTTCAACTTATTTGATTTGTGATATTGGCACCTGCCATGTTTCCTTAGGACTAGAATCCAAATTCTAAGAAAACTCTGGCATGAGGACAGAGACAAAAAATAACAAAACCTTGTTTCCTATGTACTTTATGCATGATAGCATTATTTCTTTTATTTGCTTAAGATTTTCTTTACGCTACTTAAAAAAATGCATTTCAAAAAATACCTTAAAGGACTGAAGTGTTAAGTAGCCATATTGTGGTATATATCTAGCAGTGTTTCTGCTTTACTTTTCCCCACTATGAAAATTTCCAGAACAAACAGTGCAGCTTATTCATAGAAAGAAGGAGGTTACTTCATAGTAAGAATTGGGAAAATACAGATGACCTTGTGAAATGTGGTGGAGTTCGGAAATTCATGGCAGAGGTAGAATATAGTCGAATGCACTTAGAAAAAATAAACAAACACATAAGGAAAAATAAGTATTTTAACTCCAGCTATAGAAGTGAAATCTTCAAGTTTAGCACAATAAATGGACTGCAATAAAGCCTACTTATCTTGACAGGCAATTAGTTTTGATGGAAGGATTCTTAGGTATAATTTTGAACTGTTCCACCTCCTACCCTTCTGACCCTGGGTAAATGATTTAATCTAAGTTTCAGAATAGTAGTCTGTAAAATGAGGGTCACAAACATCCTGGAATATTTAATTATAATTTTTAGCAACGAGGATGATGACATCAGAAGCTGTTATTTTAGTTGTGAAAAGTAAATTGTACAAGCCACTAAAATCACCCTGCTATGTTTGGTGATATCTACACATTTAGTATTTTCAGTCTCTGATCCTCTCAATTCCATCAATCGCCAATCTTTGATTAAGGGCTACTTCTTGTCTCATGGGACAGGAAATGGTGGTCCAGTGAGTGTTAAAGAGCAGCTCCAGCCCTCCACTGTAGCACAAGCTGTTAAAACCACAACACTATGACGCTATCAGCAGCCACTGTAACACAAGATCTATCCAGGCCAGGAGGTGACCCACGTGGCACAGCAGACCTCTCCTGTCTAGCCCGCTGCTCCCCTCAGCAGTATGTTTCAGTCAATCTGCCTGTTCTGCTCCTCACTCTGTCTCGGGTGATTCCTCTCACCTTCCACACCTCTATTGTGTACCCCACTCCTTGTGTGCATATATATATATATATATATTTGTTTATTTATTTATTTTTAAAGAACACATCCTTGAGGATTGCAGGGCAAGGAGAGGTGAGGGCTTGTTTCTATAGTACTTGCCAATTTCTCTAGACAAAAACTCTATCATGACCAATTGCAAGTTACTATTGAGTCGGTATGAGCTGACTCCACACACCATTATCAACTAAGTGTTTAATCCTTGCTTTAGACACCCCTTTCTGAAACTACTCCCCATTTCCATAGCCATATCTTGTAATGGTTCTTCCTAGTGTTGGATCTTCACTCCCTGAAGAATCTATTTGGTACTCTTTTATGAACTTTTTAATAAGGCAAACCACAAAGTTGTTTACCTAAAAACTATCATGAAACTAAAAAATCCTGAAAGTACCCCTCTCTTCCATTTTCCTTCTGTGTCTCTGAAGATGTAACAACAGATACAATTCTTGACTTCATGGAGCTTATTTTTATTTAATTAGAGAAAAATAATTAATAAAATATATTGAAAAATATTAAAAATATCAGCTGGT
>NW_004567129.1:21400675-21401705 GCF_000260355.1 Condylura cristata | reverse complement strand
ACCCTCAGTAGCAAGGACATGTGACATATAAAAATTCAGTGTAAGTATTTTTAGAAATTCAACTTTAGTAACTCTAAAACAAAACATCAAAGGTGTATTGACTTAAAAACATAGGAAAATGATTCTTTGAGAAAAACAAATGATAAGAGGTTTTGCATCAAATGTTTTAAATAGAAAAATGAATTTGATGAAATACCTAGAGTTTTCAAGGACATATTAATGTTCTATGTGACCATGCTTACTTGTGCCTTACAACCTGTTTTAGCTTTCCCCCAAGAAATGAATGGTCAGTCCTTGCCTGGTGGTGAATGGATTAAGACGCAGCTCTGCAAGCTGGAACAGCCACTTAAGTGCAAGTTCGATCCCTGACCCTGCCTCTGAGGTGACCCACATGTCCGTGCAGACCTCTTCTGTCTTCCCCATTGTTCCTCTCAGCAGTGTACTTCATTGATCTGCCTGTTTTACTCCCCACTCAGTCTCTGGTGAATCCTCTGACTGCCCCTGCATTTCTGGCCTGTCCCCCAGTTCTGTATGCATAAATAAATAAATCTTTAAAAAAAAAAAAAGAAAAGAAAAAAGAAATGAATGGTCAAAGAAACTATTCCTTCCATCTTCTCCTGGTGATAGTTAGTCTATGCCATACTTTTTTATTTGTTAACTAATTTAAAAACAAGCTCTGTTTTACTCTCTTATAGATCATGTGATTAAGAAAATGGGAAATGAGATCATGTACTAAATATGGAGCTATCTAAGCCAACTTAGTTTAACTCCAAATCTGTACTACTCTTTAGTTTTCCATTGCGAACGTCTGCATGCACACATGCAAATCCATTCACACAAACACATCCAGAGACATAAATGCATTTGTACATATCATGACAGAAACCATTATTAATGGGGAGTTGACCGTGTGATCAGCTTGGCTGTAAGCACTTGACAAGCAACATCTTTTCTACTCCATCCAACATCCCATAAGGGATACAGAACCATTAAGTCTATATTACAGATGAAAGAAGCCCAGGACGAAAGA
>NW_004567129.1:21374326-21400575 GCF_000260355.1 Condylura cristata | reverse complement strand
TAGTCTGGAGCAAAACCCCCAAATTTCATTACCATGACAGACAGAGCAGAAATCACTCTCAGTCTGTTCAGCAGTAAAAAACAAGTTTTGACTGAAAAAAACAAAAAACCAAAAACCAAAAACACAACTGCATTAATAGACTAATTTGCAAAAAGAACAGACATTACAGAGATTTTTTTTTTTATTATTCTCTGTAAATAATCCTAATAATGAAGTAGTCTGGCCAAGGAAAATTAGTTATTCAAATATTCGAAGAAATAAAGTTTTAGAGTCAAGTTTGTAAACTGAAAACCAAGCAAAAAATTGCATGTAGCACAGCGGTAAATAGATCCTAGTTTGACAGGTCTCAGTAGATACCTTCTCCTAGGACATATTATCATCAAAAATTACACGCAGTTTCCCTTGCTTGGGTTTTCTTGTTTACATTAACTACTGGGGCTCTTTAGAGCTTAAATACTATAAGGAGACCAGAGTCTTGCTGACTATACGAACATAGTGTGTGCACAGCAACTTTTTTAAGAAGCATAATAGTTTTAGCAAAGGCGCCTTGGGCATATTATCAAGACACTATTAGAAGGCATATTGCTTTCATAGTTATTGATTCTCACATGTGTCTAGCAAGGGCTGAACATTCATACGCATTTGCTTATTGGCACTCTGTCATAAATATATTTGAAATTTACACAGAGCTAGAATCAGTCATGAAAAAGAGAAAGCCAATTTCCACAAAATGTGACTATCTCTGGATCTACGGGGAGTGACACAAGATGATAAGACTAAATGCCTAGCAAATATTTGAGGCTATGTCATTATCTTTAGTTGTCTCTTTGGGAACTTGCTAAACTCACTTCACTAAAGCAGTTGTGCAAAGTAATTTTTTTAAATAATATTAAGAAATTTCATCTTGCAATTATGATAAGTTAATTCATTTACTCTCTCCAAATTATGTATCTTTCTTTGCATTAATCTTGGCTATCTAAAAATGGCTATTTAGGCTTCTTTTGAGATATACAAATAAACAATCACATAATAGAAAGCATATATGATGAGCCAACATGTTAAAATTAGGTGCTAAGGATAGTATGTAGCAGGGGGGAATAGTCAGGAGCAGATTTTAAAAGTCCAGTGTTGATACTGAAAACTACACAGTGACAAGGAATGCATGTCTAGCAATGCCAAGCATTGGCTGGTGCTAACAATAAATTACAAGGGATGTGATTGAGGTGAAACATCACTTACTAGGCAAAATTAGGGACTGTATTTCCTCTAAGGCCACTAAAAATCATTTTGAGAAAAGCAGTTGGCCACCAGGATTGCCAATCTTGATATCAAGAGCCGAAGAAAATAAAAATGTAAACCTTATTTTCATAGAAGCTAACAGATCTCTTAGATGAATACATATTCAATATAACTCTTGTGCTTACAGGGAATTAGGTATTGGAAACCACTGAAAAAAAAATAGAATTAGAATTATAGAGATAATACTGCTATTTTTTGGCATCATATGTTGCTGTCTAGTGAACTTACCTAGCTTATAACTCAGTTTGCTATTCAGTGGCAATGAGAGAAAATTATTTAATAATAAAATGGAAGGTCTCAGACCAGGTAGCAATATGTTGATGTTTGGAATTTAAGTAGCTTTATTATGGTAAAAGAGAAAAAATACCTACCCAGTAATTTAAAAGTATAGAATAAGTATTAGCATATGGTTTCCAGTGATTCTGTACCAAGTGAAGCACAGTTAATTTATTAATTCATGGGGAATAATGTACACTAACAGAATGAATATTTGAGGACCTATAAAAGGAAGTCTAAGATCTAGCAAATAGAGGATTAAGAAATAGCTACTCTCTGAACACATGGCGAAATGCCCCAGTCAGCTTTCTGGATATATGGAAATACAGGCTATGTTCACACTGTGAAAAGAAGAGAAACTGCACATGTCTTCTCTCCTTTGATGGAATAATGTTAACACACCTCCAGCTTGTAGTGCACTACCTCACTGACATGGGCAATGAGAAGTCACAGAAGTCATGAAGTAGGGTTTCCAGAAAAAGCCTTTGACAGGAACTTAGCTGGTCTTCTCTTTTCCTCCTTCTTCCTTCTTTAAACATTAACTTCTTGATTTGGTGTACTAGAAGTCATATTTCAGCATAAAAATAAAGTGTGTAGTTGGGGAATTTAAGGCAAATTTTAGGGACACATTTTCAGGTTATGAAGTCTGTCTCTGTGCTTTTAGTTCTGTGTGAGAAAGATAAATCCGTAACTTGTGTAACTTGTATGTACTGAGTTGCAAGTTACTGAAGCTACCCTAAGCTATTTCTTGGGGCTTACAAATGATGTGAGTACAATGATAAGTTTGTTCTAAGTAAGCACTATTATTACAGACGGCAAAAAAAGCAGAGGAAAGCCACATTTTCATGACTTGGAAATACATTTCTGAAAAGGTTTGTGTGAAGATGGAATACTGACAAAATCACCAGAAATCTAGGCATGTTCCTGAAAGAGCATTGTGGCCCAATGCTTTTTCGAGAAGCAGCACTAGTTCTCTGTAGTAGCTAGTCTGTGGAAACCAATGGAAAAAAAAAAAAAAACTGGTTTGGTATACTTCTAAATGTTTAATAGGTAAGAATTTTAAAAAAGAACTTCACATTTACAAAAGACAAGCCCTGCTTAAAGTGATTTTGAGATTTTCAAAATCCTTTCTTGACTTAGGGCCAAAAAACACATGATCATAAAGGACTTGATAACATATGAAAGCACCTAGCACCTGCCAGTGTATCCCACTCGTTCACACTAGCGGTGGCCAGGGCTGGGCTTCACTCTGACCAATACTCCCATCCTATTTTCAGCTCTTCCTTTCTGTCTTTCAGACTTGCCAAGTTAGAGTCCTGAGGTCTGGGCTTGCAACACAAAGGTTTTCCAAATGAATTGCTAAAATTATTAAAAATCTGTGTGAACATTTGTTGGGATTTGTTACAAGGTACCTATTCAAAGGGAGACAAAGAGATCCCATATTGAGGGAGATGGAACAGATGGTTAAAAACAAGCAAAGTGACATTGCTGGACAATTATAATGTTTATGTGAAAGAAAGAGGAAAAAGGTACATTTTATGTCCATTAACTAGTTTTAGCACAAGATTATCTTGTGATAAGGCAACCCAAATGCCATTTTCCATTTTTATGTTTTAACAAATGATAAATGCAGGTTCAGAGAAGCTAAAGAGTGTGCTTAAAATAATTTCTCCACTGAATTTACTACTATTATTATCAAGGGATTGCTTTTCAAACACATATTTATCTTTAAATTTACTAAATAAAAACTGAAGAATGCCACACTTTTGCTCCTGGATCTACTGCCTGTGAATAAAGCAGTGACTCTCTTAATGGGTCATAAAAATAGAACATCCCTGTATTTGTGGATGTGTGTGCATACAAGGTCAGCAAAACAAACAAGAATTCAGCTCAGACCTGAGTGATATTAAAACTACTTTATCTACTCTACCACGCCATGACGTAGGAGCTGGTTTTTTTTTTTTTTTTTTTTTTTTTTTAACCACGATGTGATCAATGTAAGAAGTAGAACACCTCAATCTGTCACAGCATGTGACTCCTTTCCAAAAAGGAAGAGTAAGATTGGGATCAAAATTTATTTCATCCATAAATGTGTAAGTGGCTAATATTCTAAATCAGACCCCAATGAAGCAGACTGAGTAGAAACCCTGATTAGAAACAAAGCCTAATTAATCTTTCTTCTCTCCTCAGTCAAAATAATTGAGAACAAGATGCTTAGATATGTGTGCAGGAGAAAAGGAAACAGGAAGAGAAAGACTTGTTCACCCCAGCATCAACCTGTACTCAACACTCAGTCACCTAGATGCTGGAAAAGAGAATTTGGTCCATGTGCTCTGCTGGGCCAGGACCCAAGGAGGTTGACCACATGGACGAAACAACAATGAAATGCATGAGAGGATGAAAGAGGAGCTGGAGGTTTGGTCCTTCTAAAGGACAAAACTGAACCTAGATCTGCGTGACTTGAAAACTATTCACTTCCACATGTCACTAGTAGGGATTGTTCCTACTCACTATTAACTGTGACCAGATCACAACTGGTTTTGACCAATATGTTTCTTAGAGGAGAAGGAGGAGAGATTCATAAAGGACCCAAGGTATAAATCTACCTTGTATAAAGGAGGGGTATTATTAATCCTACATTTTCCATCGCTAGTCCTACAGCTTAAAACTGTGAGGTGAGGAATTTCCTTGGGTTTACTGTTCTTAGATACAGAAAGGATAAAAGGAGAAACGGATACTGGAGCCCAAGGTCTCCAGTAAAATTTTTAGTTCTCGGTTTCTGAAATTTGCCTCAAACAAGATTCTTTGAGAGCATCTATGTAACCTTACATTTTTGGTGTGCTTTTAACGGCATCTCTCCTTCTGGATACTCAAAACAGCAGTATTAAAAAAAACATATCTATGGCCATATGAAATAAAATTGTAGAATTGAGCAAAGTAAATTATACTCTACATTCAGTCTTGATAGTTGAGAGAGTAAACATGCCATTTTCTGTACACACACAAAAGTGAACTATGCTTAGAGCCTTAAAGATTGCCTACAGTCTTCATTTTAGCCTAAGGCATTGAGTGACTTGTTAGGTATTCTCAGAAAACTTGGAGGTTTTCATAAAATGTAGAGTTGATAAAGGTTTACCAACTGCAATTTTATGAAACCAGCACCTTTATGTCTATAAAATATGAAGGTAAGTAGAGAGATGAGATATCCGTGGGCACACACTGTAGTTACTGGCAAAATGTCTACAACATGAGTAAATCTGAGATGTTTCAGCTCATGTGTTTACAGTTACGCCACATCCCATCCACAGTGTTTATTTCATTGTTTTCATTCATGTTTTAGCACAAGACTATTGGCCTGCCTCAACGATTTTCTCCAAATGACTATAATAAAAAATGTACACACTTTAAATGGAGTGAAAGAGACCAAAACTTACACATAACCTTTAAGAACTGTGTCCCACTGGCCTGTACTTTGCCCAATGTATGATTCAAACTTCTCGGTATCTTTCAAATAATGTGGCATGGCACTTACAATTCCACAGAAACCTATGTCCTTTTCTCTGTTCCTTTTGCCCCTTTATCGGCCCTCAAGCACATTGTAGTCTTTACTCACTGTGTTAAATTAAAATAGAGAAAGAAATAACCCAGGAAAGGGAAAGAAAAATGTTCCCAGATTTAATGTTTCAAAGTCATGACTATCAGAAAACTATGAACACCAGCGTCCAAACAAAATGATTGCAATAAAAAACAAACAAACAAAAAGACAAAGAAACAGATAATGAGTAAGTCTCCTCTCCCCTCTTCTCATCCCATCCCTTGCCTGAATTGTGGGAAATAACATTTTTCTGGTAGGGCAGTGGAGAAATGGATCATAACATAGTCATCACTAAGTCCTACATGAAGGTGCAAAAAAAAAAAAAAAATGTTTTCTTCTGTCTTCAGAGCAGGTTTGAAATGACAGACATCAGAGAGGGAGAGCAAGTTTGGTCAGGTTTGGCAAATTGGAACAGTTACCCAGCTAGAAATGCTTCTGTCCTAGTAGGGCACAGAATCAATACAGTATTCTAGTGCCTCCAAGTGGGAAACTTAGGTAGTGAAGAGAATTAAGAACTGAAAGGGAGGGAATTTCAGAGTCTGGTGTATCTGAATGAGGATCTATGTTCACAAATTAGAGAATGAGAGGATGGGCCTTTCCAAACCTAAATTTAAGCAATGTGCAGTCCTTTGAAACTGAGATTATGAACTCAGCTTCCAGCTCAAGAGAGGAAAAAAAGGGGCCATAATATACTGAAATTAAGTTTTTAATCCACCATGGTGAAATAATGATGATTTACATGGACAAAAACTTGCTTTAATTCAGAGAAAAGAAATGGGAAAATGAGTTTATGAGCTGATATCTATGCTTGTGACAGAAACAAATGTTCTCTTAAGATTCAACTCTCTGACAAAATTTGACATGTCTTTTGGTGAATTCTATAATAAAAAGTCATGTACCAATCATGTACTCTAAAATAGTTGATGCTGTCCCCAATACAAACTGTTTTACTATTAGAAAGAGTGACCCTGATGATGATGATGATGATGATGATGATGATGATGATCTCTGACTACTCACAAGCACAGCATGTCCTGTCACTAAGAAGAAAAGAGCACATATACCATTGTATTATGTAATTTCATGTTCCTCCTCTGTTAAAAGTTCACCTCCGTGCTATTCTACCTCCAGATGAACTGAGTGGACCTAGTTCTATTGAACATGTACAGCTTTCTCAGCCTCTTGGGCTCTTACTTGACCCCAGGCCACTCGTGTCTGTCAGCACTGCTGCTTCTCAAAGAGAATGATAGAAAAGGGAATTTTATGAATCAGAACAGTCTCTGTAGCAGTAAACAGTATGTGTTCAGTCATGTGTTCATCACAGGGGCTGACAGATCCGATCTCTAAATAGGAAATGCAGAGCTAGAGAGAGGGTAAGAAACCATCACTTACTGTTTTGGTTGAGTCAAACGTGCTGGAGATACAGAACATGGCACCCTTTTTGAAGCCAGATTATATAATCTGGGGAGAATCTCTATAATTTCATTAGGGAATATAACATGTTCTACATTGTCACTTATGTTTTATTGAATTTTTAAAATGTCTTATGTACACACTAAACAAAAAAGCTCAACAGAAGCAATGACTGTATATTATCTGCCTTTTAATATAAGATTTATGATAGTACGTGACATGTTGCTAAATGAATAATTTTGAATGAATTTTTAAAACGTACTTGTTTTCTAAATTACAATTGAATTCATTGACTCAATCAGACATTTGATAACTGAATAATTAAGGGTCATTATATAAACTGGGGGAAAATATATTGTACCAGTATATATTGTACAATAAAATACATTGTTAGTATAGGGGAAAAACTAGAAAATTTTCAATATTCATTACCAGAGGTCATATTTTACTTTTCTAAAATAATATGGGACATTATCTACACAAACATTGCAGAGTGTATACATGTTGAAAGGCACTTTTCTTATTTATAGGTGGTTCAGATATCCTGCTAAAAATCTTTATTCTTGAAAGAATGTAAAATATCACATAATTCACTGAAGAGTGTGAAGAACAAAGCCAAACTCTTACTTTGCTTGATTTGGAAGCTAAAAACTTATTCCATACTGTTCTTCACTTTTTAATGGTCAAACCATGGATGCTAAAGGCATCAACATGACACTGCTTTTTGTCAAAATCTTAGGGACAGGCACAATAGGTACTCAGTAGATTATATCTTGCATCCTTTTTTGTTCATACTTTAAAAAAAAAAACTTACTTTGACAGTTTCACCTTCTGTATGTTAGATTAAGTTTCCAGAGGAATAAACTCCCTGCAAATCACTGGTATAGCTTTGGACAAAATGTACACACACACATACACACACACACACCCCTAAATCCTGCACAGTGAACAAAGCTATAAATATTTTGGGTGAGTCAAAACTTGAAAGAAAAATCTACCACCAGGGAGTAAACTATCACTGAAGGCCTAGATTAAAGTAGAACTATAGTCCTAGTGTTTTTCAGGAAACTGAATGTTGGAGAAATGTATTATCCTTTAGATTAAGGGAAGGGGAGAGCTCAGTGTAGAGAGGAGAGATAGGGAGTAGGGCTCCAGCTTCTCTTCGTAAACTCTGCCATGTCTCCCTTTAACTCCTGAAACATATGCTGGTATCTTGAAAAGGCCAGCTAAGTTAAAATACTCCTACACCTATCAAATGGTGAAAGCACTCTATAATTTCCTCAAATACTAAAATGCTAATATGACAATATTTGGAAGAAAATTACAATGAAATTGGTTGATTTAACAGGTAAAATGGACACATTTCTTTTAAAAAGCAATATACAAAATTAATATGAGAAAATGTGAATAGCTCTATGTATACTGAAGAAATTGAATTTATTGTAAAAAAAAAAAAAAAGTTACCAAAGTACCCTTGATCCAGATATTTTCATTGGTGAATTCCATTAAGAAAATAGGGAATAGATAACCCCAGTCATATATATAAACATTCACAATATTAAAGATAAAGATGTTCCAAATTCATTTGATGAAGTCATATAACATAAGTAACATCCATATATAAAACCTGACAAACATATGATAAGAGAAAATTGAAGGCTAATATCTCTCAAGAACATGTACAACAATCTTTAAGAAAATATTATTAAATTCAGTTCAGATGAAATTATGATCAAAGTGTCCTAGAAAAGCAAAGTTTATATATACTTAAAAATCAATAAATATAATCCACCATATTAACAGAAACCATGACAAACAGGTGCAGAAAAAGCACTTGATGCTTTTTTTCCAACACTCCATGAAAATACCAACTTTCAGAAAATTAAGAACAGAAGGAATCATTCTATTGCCTAAAGGAAAATACATAAAAAAATCTTACAACTGAAAACAGAGTTAATGGTTTAATATTGAACTTTTTCCAATAAATCTGGAAACAAATCAGAGATAATTTCGAGTATGAGTCTTTTTAATAAGGTAAGAAAAATAATAACTATCATAAACTACTTTTATTTGTAGAATAAAAGTCCCAATGACTCAACAAAACAATGACTAGAAGCAATTTTACAAATTGAATTATTTCAAATGACACAATATTAATGAAGTGAATAAGTACAGTTGTGCATCCATTCTCTCCAAATTGACCTGTAGAGCCTTAACAGAATTTTAGCGTATTTTTTATTTTGGATAAACTGATTATGTGAAAATACATATAGTCTAGATTATCCAAGGGAAATTAAAAACTGGAATTACACTGAATTTTTACTTTTATCTTGCTATAAAGCTACAATAAACAAAATGGTCAAAAGCTAAGTACACAGATTTGGATCTGTGTAGCAGAATGCACTATGTATGTGTACAACTTATTTACAACAAAGGTGACTGTAATTTATTAGGGGAAGACATTTTTTACAGTGAATTTGAATGAGAGAATTGTGTCTGTATAGATTAAAAAATAATAATCTCCCTCACCATATTCCACAATTAACTAAGAATAGATAATAAAGTTCAAGTAATAACTTCTAGAAGGAAATATTGAAGGAAGTCACTGCAAATGTATAGCAAGCATTTTTTTTTTTTTTTTTTTTTTTGGACAGGACACTATTTTAAAAATGCAATTTGGAATCAGAACAGGCTTTGCTGTTTCCCCCAATTTACTGCTTTGAGTTCATATCTTTTCCTTCCTCCCACATTTTACACAGCTCTTACTTGTCATCAAATCAAGCATAAAAATATTCAGTTTTGACTGCTTCTTTGGCTCTCCTTTTCCTTACGAAGGCTCCTGCACTGTGTGAAATTTATAGTAAAGCAAAGCACATGTTTTTAGTTTATTAATTTGTCTCATGTTGTAGGAGACCAACATGAGAGCTGAGGATAGAGAGAAAAGGTAGTTTCCTGCACAAGGCACTCCACAAGGGAAGACAAATGACTGGCCAACAAGGGCATGAACAGATGTTCAACATCATTAGACATCAGGGAAATGCAAACTGAAACCACAGTGATCTGCCTCTACATACCAAGAGGGGCCAAAATTAAAAGGACTCTCGGCACCAAGTGTTCACGAGAACATGGACAAGGAATCTCAACCAGTTGGTAGACAAATAAAATGGCAAAATCGCTTTGTGAAAATCTCTTTAAGTTTCTTTAAAGATGGCAGCCTCCATGACAGCGCAGGAGGTTAAGACACAGCACTAAGAAGCTAAAGCAATTTCAGCATGAGTTCGATCCCTGTCTGGGAGCTGATCCACCTTGCGCAGCAGACCTCTCCTGACCTGCCTGCTGCTCCCCTCAGCAGTGGACTTCATCAATAGGCCTGTTCTGCTCCCCACTCTGTCTCTGGTGAATCCTCTCACTGCCCCTGCACCTCTGGCCTGTACCCCAGTTCTGTATGCATAAATAAATAAGTCTTAAAAAAATACACACTGATTATTGAATCATTATCAACTTGTTCACTTTCTGTTCATTGGTTAAAATCTGCAACATGTGCATGTTTATTGCTCAGTTAGGGATTCAGGCGCACAGTTTTCTCCCACAAGTAAAACTAAAGCACCTAGAGAAGCTGAAATAATTATTGAATCTTTCAAAAGTGCATGTGTGTAAGCACTGATGTTCCCTTGATTCTCTTATTGCATGATTTAGCCTTGTTCTTTCTTTTATCTTTTTAATTTCCACATGAGCTTTCTGTGCAGCTAGAGAACAGCACTGAGAGAGTGAATTTCAAGTACTCAAAAGTTATCGTTACACTTACTCTTTGTGTAAATATATGTTTTATTTTATATTGTTCATTTTTGCACAATGCTTGATTTCTCCTTCAGGTGTAATCCCCATAGAATTCCTAACACCAAGTCATCTGTGGACGGCCACCACAATCTCTTGTGCTCTCCCTTCCTTGTGTCACTCCCTCTCACCTCTCCCCTGCTACATGTACACCTCTGATATACCGTATGCCTGCTATTTTTGTCTTTTTTAAAAAAAAATATTTATTTACTCATATAGAACTGGGGTCCAGGCCAGAGGTGCAGGGGCGGTGAGAAAATTCACCAGAAACAGAGTGGGGAGCAGAACAGGCAGATCGACGAAGTACACTGCTGAGGGGAGCAGCGTGTGGGGCAGGAGAGGTCTGCCGCGCCATGTGGGTCACCTTCAGGGCTGGGGCTCAAACTCACATTGACGGCGGCTGTGGCTCATTTGCAGTGCTATGCTTTAACCTGCTGTACCACCAGGGAGGACCCGGTTTTGTCTTTTTTTCTCCACCTCTTGTTTGGTTTTCCTATATCCCTTACTTATTTTTAATAGTAATGACAAACATGACTGCAATTTACTGATCACCAAGTTACTTGCCACCATTGCGATAAAAGGTTTGTATTGTAGAATATTCTTATTCTGGTCTATTTTTTATGTCTATATAGATACGGAAACTGATGTCCAGGGTTATGAAAAACTTACCCAAGCTTAATAGTGAATAAGAAACAGAACTGAGATTTAAATTCTGACACCGCTGACATGTTCTGCATTTCAAAGCAAGGATCCTAATACCAAAATAGCTTATAAATACTTCCTTTTCTTCCTTCCCTCTTGCTCCTCCCTCTTTCTCCTCTACTGCCCCTACACTTCCTCACTGAAGACATTGTTGCAAGTTTGTGGCATGAAAGAAAGTTTTGTTTTGTGGATTTAATAGGGAGCCTGTAAGATAAACTTGGTTTTGTGTGGACAGTGAAGAGATACTCATCTAAGTTAAGGAAAAATGGAGAAAGAAGTACAGAGATTCATATGTATGTGGGTTATATAGAGAACAATCCACTTTGGGCTGTGTACAAAACTGATTAGAGTTTGAGGGAAGATGGGGACATTTTGAAACCATCATCTCATCACTAACTTTGGCCTGGAGGCTTGATGTAGACAGAGGTGATGATTATATTCCTACTACTGCTCTTGGAAATAAGAGCAATGGAGTAGAACTTTCATTTGATAAATGACATTCTGGCTAGAAACAGGAACCAATAAAAGTTTTATCTTATAGAAGTTTCTGTACTCTTCTGTCTAAGTAGTTCAAACATTATAGATTCCTCCTTCCTGCCAGTTATAATCCAGGGTATCACTCCCCTCAGGGAAATGGGGTGTGAAACAGACATGAACACCAAGTATATAGTAGTGAGATGGGGTGTTGAAAGCAGTGGGAACAATTTTCACTAGCTAATGTTTACATACAAATTTTTGGAGAGTGGAAATAATGATTTGTAAGGAGATCTTTCTAAGGCTATGTGCCTTGGCACTTCTTTTTAAGGAATAAAAACCTACAACTCATGTTAACATTGACCTTTAATCAATGGACTGTCAATCAGTTCAATCAATGTACCTGTGTTGTGCCATATTTCATTCCTTTAGATATGGGTTTGTTAACAGCCTGAACTATGTGGAGTCTGAAAATTACCAGGGTGACAAATACCTTTGCAATTCTTACTTATCTTTCCATAGTTATTCCTTCCTCCATTTTTTTGAACCTGTTTTTAAAGAATATAATCTTGGAAGAGACTCTAGAAAGAGACAAAGAAGATGATATCTTCAATAACTCAGGGATAGCTATCACTTAAAATTTTAAATAGGGTGATTCATTTTTTGTGTTGCCTGGGTTAAGATACTGAAAATCAACCTATCATTTCCATCTACTGAGGAAGATATTTTCTGCTCTTCCACTGTCATTCTGTATCATCTCTATCTTTATCAAAATACTCTAAGGTGGGTCCTCTCTGGTGGTACAGTGGGTTAAAGCACAGCACCAAGTAGCTAAAGCCACTTCAGCCTGAGTTCGATCCCCACCCCAGAGCTGACCCCCATGGCGCGGCAGACCTCTCCTGACCTGCCCACTGCTCCCCTCAGCAGTGTATTTCTGTCAATCTGCCTGTTCTGCTCCCCACTCTGTCTCGAGTGAAGCCTTTCACAGCCCCGGCACCTCTGGCCTATACCCCAGTTCTGTATGAATAAATAAATAAACATTTTAAAAAATAATACTCTATGTACCATTATTTGTCCCGTCTTATAGTAGAAAAAAAAAAAAAAACACTTTGAGGTCATATTATCAAAGTGGTGGTGGATTTGGAATGTTGAGAAAGAATTAAGTTGCCAATTCTAATCAGAAATACAGAATAATGTGGTGTGGTGACAGAAGAGTGTGATGGGTATCACACAGACTTTGGCATTTCTGAGTCTCTAGTTTACTGAGTCAATTCTTTTGAAATAAACCATGCTGATTTTTTCCTATAAAATGATATATCTCAGGAAAATATCTATAATTTGTCAGCCACTATGACAAATGGGAATATAAAACACTGGTTGTCCTCCAACTGCTTTATAGTTTCCAAGAACTGATTTGATTTGAATTATTGAATAAAAAAATTAAATACAATCTAGTAAATATTTCCTGTTCCTCATGCTTCTCTGAGGAATGATCACTTTCCATTCAACTAACTGAACTCTTGCAAAGACTTCTTTGTTGACATAGTACACAGAAAGCTTCACTGTCAGAAAAACCTACTAGTTGTCTTCTTTGGTTATCAATGTATTAGCTTAGGCATTTCAAAAGATTATCTATTGGCACAGTACTTAGGAAAATACAAGAGGAAAAAATATGCCTTCTTCTTAAAAGAGAAAATGTGACAAATACATGGCGTAAAATTATAAATGAAAATACACTTGACAAGTACAGAAGTATCGGAACAATATTTCTGACAGTGAGCACATATTGTGTGTTTACAGCTAGAAGCATTAAATATGAACAAAGAAGATGATGAAAATTTGAGGACAATTAATGCACAAGATGGTAAAAAATGAGCTAAATTTTACTGAAATGAATCATATCCTATTATTTTCTAACTTCATTTGCAGATAAATGAAAAAGGGCTAACTCACATCCATGTTTGTGTGGGGGGGCGGGGTTTAAAGGATATAGAGGATCAGTCCTTTGCCCATATCCGGGACATATCTTTAGGAAAACAAAAGAATCAATAAACCTAGGTGTCTCACACTGGATCCTATGCAATCCTAAGAATCTTATGAGATGTGGGGATTCAAAATTACCTATAAGGAAGCAAGTTTTCAGGGGCATTGGCCTTCTATGTGAAATCTAATAGCACATCAGTTAAAGATAATGACCCAGAGGTAATTTTCTTTTCACTAATTCTGATTATTCGGAGTTACTGGTACTAATGTTGCTGCTACTGTTAAGGAATAGGTATTCCTCTCCAAAACTTACAGAAACCTATTCCTACTCATCTAAAGAGAGTTGGTAAGTTTAGGGTGGCAGGGAGTTTCATTCCTCACAATTTCCATACCTTAACAAATTTAAAGCCTTCCATAGAGAACTTTTCATTCCATTTGCATTCTCTTTCAAAGAAACCTCTCATGTGATTAGTGCTTTGTCTCCAAATGACAAGTTGCAAATGAGGCATTTTCCTTTAAAATGCTTTCAACTTGGGAAAATAAGTTATCCAAGCAGGGGACCCGCCTCACTGACCCCAACACGGGGGAACTAGGAACCCTTGGTCATCAAGCTATACTTTCTTGCATTTCAAAGAAATACCACCACCACCACCACCACCAAAAAAAAAAAGTTATATTGCAAGGTTGCTACTGGCAGTACTGAAGCAGAATTTTATTTTTCTTACGCTTGAGTATCTGGCTAAAGTGAGTTATCACAGGTGATCTAATGCCTCTGGCATTTACATCCACTGGATTTAAATGCTGATGTTAAATTAAAAATCACTATTCCTGTTACTTGTTTAATCTTAACCTGGAGGAAAAAAAAATTGACAGTCAAGCAATGGGTACTGATGATAAAGTGTAAGCATTCATGCCATGTGGTTAATTGAATGTCACATTTTGAAATTAATTTGTGACCAGCAGAACACTTTTCGGGGTGACTGTAAGAATGCATATCATCTCTGAACAACAAAGACACTTCACTTTCTACAAGCTGAACTGTGTTCTCTCAATTTTCCCCAAATTCATAGAAGAACAATGAGTCAGTTTGTGTTGTAAGGTTTAGGATTTTAATTTGTTCTTTGAAATATTTCTAATTCCAAAAGACATCTTGAAGTTACTGCTGAGGTCTCTGTGTTGAAAATAGAACAGGTATAGTTCTGGACACTGGAGTAGGAGTAAGATAAATTCCATTCTGTACATCCAGAAGTCTCTGGATAGATGTCTTTATTGTTCTTCCTCTTGAAAAAACATCTAATACTGGGCATTCATTCTTTTTTTCTTCTAAAACTAAGCAATGAGGTGTTTCTGCCCCCAAAACCACTTGTCTAGCTATTTCTACAGACCACTATATTCTTATTTCACTAAATTAAAAAAAGAGAGAGAGAGAAATGTGGTGTGCGTTAAGCCCTTACACCACCAGGGAGGCCCTACTTCACTAACAATTTTAAGGATTCTTGTTCCTTAGTGATTTTCAGATCTTGGAAAGAAAACAGGCACTTTCTAAATTCAGACATTGTTACAGGGCACCCCAATGTGAATTGGGTTGCTGGTCTGTGGGTCTTCACCCGTGCACTTACAGTTCAATCGTATTATGGACACACTCAAAAGGTTAAATAATGGATTTATTTATAAGGAGAAAAGTAAAGGAATAACCCAGGGAAAGAGGGAGAGAAACACAGGTTAACAAGGATGTCCTACCAGTTCTGCTGACTTGGACTCCACCGGCACACTGAAAACCGATTGAGCGCCAAAACGATCAGCTGCAAACCACCAGGTCTCCCCCCAGAGCCCACATGTCGGGGTTTTATCCCAATCTGGCTGCTCAGCTCCGCCCTCAAGTCCCAGCATGCTTCTTCTTGGTACTGATGGGATTTGGAGTTCCAGCATCTGGAGAAGGGGCAGAGTCCATGAAACCTGTACCTGTTACAACATCACAGCTATTTTCTGGAGTATAGCATGTCTACCTGCTTGTCCTCAGGCACTATGACAAGCATGTAAAGCTAGTTTCGCCTCTGTAGATTATTAAAGAAGCCACCGTGCATGAGACTGTAAGGAAGATTGCATCCAAGGCAGGAAAGTGCATCATAGCAGGTGGAGTCTTGCAGTAGGAGAGAAGTTGGGTTAAAGTTTAATGGAACATGAGCAGGGCAAGTTAGAGTCAAGGGAGAGTTGGGGTGAGTGAGTCTAAAATTACTAAGAGGAACCATTATGCATAATGGGATATTCTAGCTAAATCAGAATCTGGTCAAAGAAAGTACAGGGCGGTTAGACATCACTGGAAGATTGTGGAGGATGAGGAATCAGATTAGATAGTGAGGTGACCTAATATTGAAGATGAGGGAATTAGGTTACACTAATAGCTGAATTCATGCTAAAAATGGAAAAGATAGAAACAAAACCACATAAGCCCAGAGTCTAGGTTTTGTTGAAAAGGTGTTTAGAGAAACTGAAGTTTGGTCATATAGATTAATCTATGCCAAACTAAAACATTTCTTTCCCAATATTTTCATATACATAATACTTGAGACACCACTTGACTCCTATGAGAGTGATCAATAAAGGAAACAAACAAGAAAACCCAAAGGCCAGAAACAACAAATGTTGATAAAGGCATGGAGAAAAAGGAATTCTTGTACACCACTGGTAGGCATTTAGATTTGGTCCAGCCCCTATGGAAAACAGTATGGATGTTCCTCAAATACTAAAAATAGACCTACCATGTGATTCAGCCATCCCACATCTTGGTATCTCCCTGGAGTTTACACACGCCCTAATATGAAGTGATGCATTTACTCCTATGTTCACTGAAGTGCTAGTTGCAACAGCCAGGTAATGGAAACAACCTAAGTGCCCGTTGACAGAACAGGGGATCAAGTAGATGCAGTGTAATGCACAACAGAATAGTAGACAGCTATAAAAAAGGTGAACCATTGCTATTTGTGAAAAGATAGTTGGAACTGGAGGGCGTTAGGTTCAGTGAAATACGTTGGAGAGCAGTAAAACCATATAGCTGACTAGCTGTGAAAATATTCCCCTAAATTATAGACAGTGTAACAAACCAATACTTCAATATTAAGCAATCTAATAACCACTTATAGACTTATAAGTCTATTATGTATCCTTTTAGGTGAACAGTGCCCTGGTTTTTTCAAATAGAAGGAAAAGAAGGAAAAGAAATACCAGTGAAGAGTGGAGGTGACCTTGAGTGTCCTTAGTTGTAAAAGAAGATAGAACACCTGCCGCCTAATACAGACACATCCCAAACTGTCTTCCCTTTCAAAACTGATGTGGCCAGTGTGCTCTTTCAAATTACCAAAGTCATCGCGTGTAGCCATTTGATAGAATGCTAATTTAGTTTAATAAATGAACTTAACTTATTTTATAAACCTACTGGCAAGAATCTGATCTCTGGACATAAATATGCAGATAGCTTGAGATTTCCTAAGGTTGCAGATGGTGAAGGTCTAACTTAATAGTAACCTACTATCATCTTAACTGAAAATAGGTTTTCAATAAGAAAAATGACCCCAAAGATTTCTCTTTAAGACATTAAGAAATACTGTAGTAATGTATACTTTTTTTTTAAAGGAAAGATACATATCATGTGCTACCATTTTTTTAATTTCCTTGAATATTAAGCAATCTAATAACCACTTATAGACTTATAAGTCTATTGTGTATCCTTTTAGGTGAATAGTGCCCTGGTCTTTTCAAATAGAAGAGACTGGATACAATGTGTACAATGAGGCATAAAAAGAAAAAAAAAAGTGTCAAGGAAAAAATCCTCCAAATTAAAAGGGAAATGACTTTTTTCTTTTAAGATTTATTTATTTATGCATACAGAGTTGGGGCACAGGCCAGAGGTTCAGGGGCGGTGAGAGGATTCACCAGAGACAGAGTGGGGAGTGGAACAGGTTGACTATCGAAGTACACTGCTGAGGGGAGCAGCGGGCGGGGTCAGGAGAGGTCTGCCGTGTCTTGTGGGTCACTTCCGAGGCGGGGATCGAACTCATGTGGAAGTGGCTTTAGCTTCTTAATGCTGTGCTTTAACCCACTGCACCACCCAGGAGGGCCTGGGAAATGACTTTAATAAAAAAAAAAAAGTATTCCTCCTATAAATTATGTGATTCTTCATCTAAGTAGGATTTCTTGGAAAGGGCAGAAATAGTGAGTGCAAACAAGTGTCAGGAGTCCACATTTCTCTATGTGTACAAGTGGATATATACAAGCTGGAAGTTTTCAGTATGTACATAGGAAGCACACACCCACATCCACTGAGACAGGTATATTGAATGAGAAATCTTTGCAAGGAAGCCTAATTTTATTTTACTGGGAGTTCATCAATAAGCATGTTGAAAATATGGAAGCATGAACAAAAAGGGCTTTATTAGTGCTTTGACATTTTGTAAACACATTCTGAGTACAAGAAGCTAAAGGATGGAGTCTACTTTTACTAGGATTGTACTTATACTAGATTATAGAGTTGAAATCTATGCTTGAGTCAAAAATGTGTTCAAAAGTTCTCCCACAGCATCCATGCAAGTCTTAGCATCGCATAAACGCAGACTGCATCTCCAAGTGCTGTCGATTTTTACCTTAAAATAGATCTGAATTCATTTACCACAGGGCACAGAGGAAAGGAGAATGGATCAGGAGGATCTCAAAGTGAAGATGCTTAGACACAAGAGACAGAAGACATGCAGGAGGTAAAATGTAATTTTGAGAGAAAAAATCATAAGATTGGATTTTCCAGCATAATTTTTCTGAAAATGCAATTTGTAACAAGTTATATTGTCTGTAAAAGAATCCCTACTGCACTTCTAATGTGCTTTTTTAGTATCTGAAACATAAAAGCACATCAGAATACATCATGTGCAAACCATGGCATTAAACAGATTAGAAAACTAAATGTCATACAGTAACATGGTTGGTTCTTATGCAGTTAATTTAGTAGAAAGGCAGAGAATCACTGCAGGAAACACTTTCTGTTGTTATGCACCCTGCAGCTAAAATACCTTGTATACCTTTTTTTGAAGGAACAATAACTTTGCTGAAGTGATAAATTTAAAGCTTATGTAGCTTTAGGATGGCACCTCGGCTAAATTATTCTTGAATTGGGTTTTGTTTTGAGAGACATAGATGTTAGACAGGCAAAGCCCCCATCTTTCTCTACCTTCCAGAATCTTCTGCCTTCACACCTTTTTTGATAGACGCATGGGTGTCATCTAATACCTTGTAAACTAATACTTTGACTGTAATTACCTTCACATCACTGACCTAGCACTCTGCTTAGTTTATATTTTTTGGAGGTTCTTGGTTTTGACATAATCTTATGGTCAACATGCTGCCCCCAAAGGTGCCTTTTTCTATTTTTCTACCTTCACTTAAAAAGTGATGCATTGAGAGTTGACATTATCTGGCCACTAGGTCAGAAAAGTTAAATTGAGCATCATGTATCCTCCAGTGATCCTCAAGCAAAGTCCATCACTCCTGTTAATTAGAGATGGTCATGTGGTTCTGAGTGAAATCACCTTGGTTGCTTGCTCCAGCTCTCACCTGATTCTAATTAGTACCCTTGGAACATTAATCCAACACCTCCTTCCTTCCCCATCCACTACCTCATGAGTCTTCTCATTAGAAAAACTGATAAGTGGGCTACTAATATCTGCTAGGTAAGATGTACAATTGTGAGCTCACACTAAGCAGTTGCTTATGATAAAGAATGGAGCTTCCTTATGGCAAGCAGTACGGAGTATCATTGCCTAATGCCCTTTAACTTGGGTAATTAAGCATGTCAACAGTAGAGATAATTTTTTCACAGTGGGGTATACACACACACACACACACATATACACATATATACCTTGCCCTGGTCAAGCTGATACCTCTGTAAAACATTTAAGCAGATTTAATGAAGGTGCTTTCCATACTAGTGACCAGACAGTGCATACTCACTGGCCTCCTGAAGTCAGAACAAAACACAGTCGGCGACATTTTTTAACTTCAGCAACAAAATAAAGATCCTCCATAAGATGTCCATACCCTAATCACTGGAAGGTGTGAATATGTTATTTTCATGAATGGCCGAAGGGACTTCGGCAGCTATGATTAAGGTCAGAACCTGGAGGTGGGAAGAGATGATCTTGAGTGTGGTCTAAGTGAGCAAAAGGTAAGTGCAGAAATCCCAAAGGCTGTGGTGAGAGGAAGGTTTGATAACAACAGCAGGCCTAAGGAGAAGCAAAGTTGCTGATTTTGAAGGTTAGTAAAAGGACCCACAACAGAAGACATATGTTGACCTCTACAAGTTAGAGAAGCTGGATGACAGATTTTCCACCTAGAGCCTTCAGAAAGTAGATATCCTAGCTAACACCTTGCTTGTAGCACAGAGCAATGCTACACTGGTCTTCTGATAGCCAGATAAGATTAATATTTGGGAGTTTTAAGTGACTCAGTTTATAATAATTTGTTTCATGAGCAACCAAAAACTAATATAGACAGATACTTAGAAAATCTCCCTCAGCAGACAGACTCTGAAGGGCTGGTTCAATGCTATGTCAATGACATTTCTCAATGCCTAGTACATAGTAGAAGCTCAACAAATATTTGTTGAGTCCACAGATATTCATTGACAAACTATATGTAAGTAACTGCATGTAGTTATTATGCCACACACATCCTTTTAAGGAATAAACTGAAGCTAGATCAGATAAACTACGATCTAGGTCACAAAGCTATGTGGAAAGAAGAGACAGTTCAAATCAGCACAACTTAAACAAAAGTCTATGACCACAAAATCTTCCTAATTTCTATAATGGTCAGCCACTTAAATAGCTCTTTCAGTATATATATATATATATATATATATATACACACACACATATATATTTCCATTTACTTGGGCATCCTCTAAATTCGTGTACAGGGTAGCTAGTTCTTTCTCCTTTCTTGGGAGGGCATACTAGATAAAAAGATAATTGTTAAAATAGTAACAACTAACATATACATGCCTTTTTCTATTTACCAATTATGCCTCTAACAGCTTTTCCTACTTTAATATATTTTATTATTCAAAATAATGCTGAAAGTTAGGTACTATTGGTAGCTCCACCTTGGAGAAGAAGCAGGAGGTCAAAGACAACCAGTAATATTAACAATGGAGCAAGTTGCCTGAGACCACATTTTATGACTCCCCCAAGTATGATAGAAACCCCCCAAAAAACAATGAAAGTACATATCACACATTTTATTATCTTAAACATCCTTTGCCATCATGGTTCTCACATGTGCCTCTTTGCAGAGATCCTTACCCTTCTACATAAAAGATCCCTTTTCAGATCCAGTGAAAACTGTGGATCATCATTCTGGTAGAAATGTCACTGTGGACATGTAATTTTTTAAAATATTTATTTATGCATACATAGCTGGGGTACAGGCCAGAGGTGCAGGGCCGGTGAGAGGATTCACCAGAGATAAAGCGGGGAGCAGAACAGACAGATTGATTAAGTACACTGCTGAGGGGAGCAGTGGGTTGGTCAGGAGAAGTCCGCCGTGCCATGTGGATCACCTCCAGGGCAGGGATAGAACTTGTGCTGAAGTGGATTTAGCCTCTTAGTGCTGAGCTTTAACCTGCTGTGCCACCAGGGAGGGCCCAGACATGTAAATTTTTAAAGAGTGTGTTTTGGAAACCAAAAACTAACAGTAAAGATAACCACATTAGAAATACACAGGCAGAAAAAAAAATTGAGGAGCTTAGATGCAGGATCACAAACAAATTAGTTTTCTAATTGAGTTTTGGTTTGATATAGACAAAGTTACCATACAGCCAATTATGTGTTTCCTTTTCTTTTTCTTCTCTCATACACTTCTTGACCTTTTTGTCACAAAGTCACACTAATGATATTCCTCTCCATTTAAATTTCAAATGCTGAAATGATTCCTCAGGTTTAAAAATTATATTGGTAAAACAACAATATCAAAAGGCCACTAGATATACTAAACTCCAACACTGTTTAGCTTCAACTCAGTAGCAGGTATACTAGAAAGGGTTGACTATGCAATTGACATGCTAAAGAATTTTCAAATATTATCCGTGGCTGAGAACTAGGGAACCAGCAGCAGGTTTTTGGTATTTGGCTAGAATAAGATATTGCTATAAAGGCATAGCTTAAGCAGCATTTGATCTACATTATGATAATATATTTGAAAACCATTGTCATTGGAAGGTTGCTGGCAAAGGGCTTGCTATTCGAACTTGGTTCATTTAACAACTACCTGTAGAAAAGCCCTCCTTCCTTGACATGTGGATGAATGTTCTGTTTCCACATGGATCCTCAGTTATGAGAAATGAAAATCCAGATTTGCATGGCAAGTGATTTCAAATGTAATATTCTACATGGACTGATGAACAAATCCTCTCTTTCTTGCTCTTGCTATCTTCCCCAACCCCCTCTCATTTTGCTTACTCAACATCCTACCCTGCAAATGAAGTCCTTTAACTCTGGTTTCTAATCATATTTGAGGAAAGACAAGACTCCAGTCAAAAGTACTCCTCTTATGCAGAAATGAATCACTCGCATTGGTCATTTGCTTCTTGATCATTGTGATAATAGAGAAAATATTCCTTGCATTTTTTAAAGATTTACTTATGCATATGAGAACTGGGGTATAGGCCAGAGATGTGAGAGGGTGAGAGGATTCACCAGAGATGGGGTGGGGAGCAGAACAGGCAGATCTACTGAAATGCACTGCTGAGGAGAGCAGCAAGGAGACAGGAGAGGTCTGCTGTGCCATGTGGGTCAGCTCTGTGACCAGGGATTGAACTGGTGCTACAAGGGCTACAGATAGCTTCATAGTGCTGCACTTTAACCACTGTACCACAGGAAGGGCCCTCATCGCATATTTTTAATAGATATATGGTGAAAGAAAGAGGCATTTATGAATAAATACATAAAGAACAAATGCATGTGATATAAGAATGCAAAACCAATAATAAGATTGCACAAATCCTAAAGACTGATACCTATCACTGTCTTCATACTGAACATACAGCCATCGGCATTTGTCAGTGGTCACTTGGGGCTGAACATCAACATGAAGTATAAAAGACATTTTAGACAGGATCTTTATTATTGAAGAATCTCATTAGCACAAAGTCTCAATTACTGACTGTGAACCTTCCACTAGTTAATAAAAAGCAGAAAAGAATTAGGAAGTATCTCTTCAGAGATGATCACAGTAGGCACTACATTTATCCAAGGAGCTGTGCAATAAATCCACGTCTTAAGAATTCAATTTTGAGAACAATTATGTAGAAATTCCAAAACATAAGGAAAAAGCTTAGTCCTTCCTGCCAGGGAAACTATGAGGAGTTTACAAGGGCTGAGGAGAACTCACCACTTCTCAGTGCCCCTCTTTGTTTACTTATAAATAGGCAAAACTTATACGTCCCTAAAGAAAATCTGTTTGTGGCCCTCCCTGGTGCCACAAAGTTTAAGTCTCAGCACTCTGAAGCTATCCGCAGCCACTGCAGCATGAGTTAAATCCCTTGAGTTTGATCTTCAGCCAGGGAGCTGACCCACATGGCGCGGCAGACCTCTCCTGCTTCACCCGCTGCTCCCCTCAGCAGTGTTTTTCAGTAGATCTGCCTGTTCTGCTCCCCACTCTGTGTCTGGTGAACCCTCTCACCCCCATCTTCTGGCCTGTACTCCAGTTCTTGTATGCATAAATAAATAAAATGAATCTTTAATGAAGAAAAACCTCCTTGTAGCGGGTTCTTATTAGCATTTGGGGAGGAAAACCAAAGGTTCTCTTATAGTGAATTGACAAATATTCCTGAGTTTGGATGAAACAAGTTTCTTCTCTAACAAGTCTCATAAGAAAAACAAAAACAAAAACAAACAAACAAAAAAACTATGCATTTACTGCAGGTCAAGGGTAAAAGTGTGAGTGAGTGGGTGACTGTGCAGAGCTGTGCTAATGTACCCAGAGGTGGAGAGATTAACAGTAACTGGACACACTTGATTGTTGGTATTTATGACTGTCCATACTGAGTTATGTCATGTTTCTGACAGAAGGATGGACAGGTGGAAGGATGGAAGGAAAGGAGGGAAGGAGGGAGTGAGGGAGAAATAATAAGGAGGGAGTGGAGGGAAGAAATAAGGAGGATGTCTATGCATATACCTATGTCCATCTGTCCGAACATCCGTCCGTCCATCCATCTGTCTGTCCAATATTTGAAATTGGGGAGCAGTTTCAAACCTTATTTTCAATGTTTTTTTTTAAATAAATTAACTTTCATTGTCTATTTTATTACATGTTTACCCCCTTAGAATGGTATAATGCATTTGAGGAAGATACCCGCTGAGCCTCTTGGTGAATGATGGCCTTCAAAATCTGTTTCTTCTCATAATCTCATCAGATAAGGTCATAGGGAGTGCCTGATGAAATATGCTGGCAAGAAGTGAAAGCTTATTTAAGCTTCTCCTGACCAATTACAAGAAATTCCAAAACAGAGTCCCTTCTAACTCAGAGGTAACTAATAATCATCTTCACACATGGAATTTGATTTTTATGTTGCATGTGTCTGGCAGCTTGTCTTATGGAAAGATGAATGCATTTGTTTAAGGTGCAGAGGAGATTGGCTTGGAGCAAGGGAGCATGACAGTCTGAAAAACAGAGGAGGGTGGATATCATCAATCCTGAGCACTGGAACGCAGTGTCCCATCATAACTGGATCAAAGTAAGAAGCCTTGTTTCTGAAGGTCAACTGGACCACCCCCTGTGACTCTCCTTTCCCAGTTCTTAAGATTTCTATGTCTAAGGCTGGACTGGTTCTAGCTTGTGTTGAAACTCCTCATTTCAGCCAAACAAGACATACTCTGTGACCTGGCCCACTGAGGTGTTTCCCATTGGATTTTCAGCCACCTGAGCTCTTTTGTTTCCTGTGAGCACCTATGATCACAAAGGAAAACCTGGTTATGCCCCAGGCACTGAGCACTCAGCAAATTGGAAGCGTCAATAATGATAAAAGTTATTCATGCTAGAGCCAGATGAGTGGATGATTTTTACAGGTAGGAGGAGAGAAGATCTCAGCTCTAGAACATAATTACAATGATTACAAGATAGCCAGAAGCATTGTGTAGCATCAGTGTGGCGATTTGACTGACTTACTACTCTGTGGGCTTTGCTAACCACTAATTTTTGTCAGCCTTTTGTTTTTTACTTCATCTGTATAATGAACATAATAGTCCTTAACCCACAGCACTATTATAAAAATAACTCAAATATTTAATATAAATGTTTTAAGCTCTGTATCACAATACATTCTCTTTATGACTTTGGTTATGCATTGCTTATCATAAGCAATCCTATGGCTCAGTAGCTATTATAACAATAAATTATTATTTCTAACAGTTCTGAAAAATCTTTACTCTCAACTAGGAGTACAATTTTGGGCCTTCTCTTGCAATATTTCATTGGAATCCTCTCCAGGCTTGACTGGAATTTCCCTCCAAGAGGCTTCTACCCTGGAATGCTGGGTAAACTGTGGTAGTAGTAGCTGGAAAGCTGGCAGACACTGTCAAAGTATTCACACCTGGCATCTCTGTGACATATACCACTCACCACATGGTAGCTGGTTCTAGGGGTGAACATCCAAGTTTGACAAACAGAAGATACAATTTTGTTTGTTTGTTTGTTATAAGCTTCAGAATTCCCAGAACCTCATGTTTACTAAGTATTGCATTGGCTTAAGTCTGAAAGCCAGCTCATTTTCACAGAAAAGAGAATTCGACTCTGTATCTTAAAATGAAGAGCAATATACATATAAAGAGTTCAGATGGTATTGATAGGTACCGTTGTTTTAAGCAATTATGACAATTAGTAATTATTACTGACAAAACCTGTTGCTGTTAAAGAATACTACTAATTGTTATTAACCTCTGATCCTCAGTTATTCCTCTCATAAAATGGTACCATAATGAGATCTTGAACATAACGTGGTTGGGACAGTCTCTAGAATATAATGCAAAAGTATTCCATAAATGCCATTCATTATGTTAAAGAATGTTCTTACTTGGGCAACACTTTAGTTTGCTCATAACTGCCAATCATAAATATAGGAAATGGTGATTTTAATGAATAAATTAAATTTATTTTGCTTTTAATTGAACCCTTTATCTCCTTACTGTGTACTTATTGGAACTGGGGGAGAATCAATTGATTTAATGTCAGTCTCAACTAATTATATGAGACAGACTGCATATTTTATTTAATAACCTGATTTCTGTATTAGTTTTGAAAATATTAATTTCATACAAAACAACAGAATGTATCACTTCATAGCATGAAATAAAAAAATCTAATGTTTTTATCCATCGTATGGTATACCATAGTCCAGTATAGAATGAGAAGTACTAATGAAGAAATAAAATGCATAGCTATATGCTACAGTAATTTTTGAGTTATAACTACGGACATTTTCCTGAATCAGTGTATTTTTTTGTTTTGTTGTTTGTTTGTTTGTTTGTTTTTAAAGATTTATTTATTCATACAGAACTAGGGTACAGGCCAGAGATGCGGAGGGTGAGAAGATTCACCAGAGAAAGAGCCGGGAGCAGAACAGGCAGATCGA